>NC_072414.2:83013552-83327894 GCF_028858775.2 Pan troglodytes
AACTCTATTGTGAGAAAAAAAAATGCATGTTGAAATGCCCACCAGGTTATAACATCTCTTCTTTGCTCTGGGAGATTGAAGTGCATCAGAAATATGACCTGTTTCTAGATGCTCTCTTAGATAAACCTATGTTGTGTGCCATGAGCCTCCAGGTAGATTTGTGCAACAGCAGAGGCTTCCATTTCAATAGCTCTGACTTTTCTTTCCAAAGAAATATTGCTTCTCAGGAAAAACAAAAGCAAGAATGAAAACTCTCCAGAAAACTTGCTCTCTTTCTTCCTTGGGCTTACCCCAAATCTATCTCTGTGGGCTTCACTTTTCAAGTTTTAGGTGTCAATTAGCTGGCCCTCTGTTGTTACTGAAGCTCCTTTCCAACCTGGCCCTACCTTCCTTCCTACCTATGTCTGCTGCCTTCCCACTAAAGTCCCTGTGTGCTCCTGCTAGAGTCACTGGCCCCCATGTGAGTCCCATCATTAGGTAACTTGACAGGACTCAAGTTTGCTAAGATTCACTGTTTAATTCTGCCAGTCTTAGCATTTACTTAGGGCACACGTGTTCCTGCGTCATCATACAGGGATATGTTCAGTTGTTGCTTACAGTAAGTGCTCTTTGTTGGGTGTATTTAATGGCAAGGTAAAGTGGAATTGTAGAGGGATGTTCTGGTAGAGAATAAAGGAAGCTGGCTGGGCACGGTGGCTCACGCCTGTAGTCCCAGCACTTTGGGAGGCCGAGGTAGGAGAATCGCTTGAGCCCAGGAGTTTGAGACCAGCCTGGGAAACACAGTGAGACCCTGTCTCTATAAAAAAATTTTAAAAAAATAAGAAAAAGAAAAAAATATTTTAAAAAAGAAAGTGACTTTAAAAAGAGAGGCTGAGCATGGTGGCTCATGTCTGTAATCCCAGCACTATGGTAGGCTGAGGCAAGTGGATCACTTGAGGCCAGGAGTTTGAGACCAGCCTGGCCAACATGGTGAAACCCTGTCTCTACTAAAAAAAAAAAAAAAAAAAAAAAACGAAAATTAGCTGGGCGTGGTGGCTCACACCTGTAATGCCAGCTACTTTGGAGGCTGAGGCAAGAGAATCACTTGAACCTGGGAGATGGAGGTTGCAGTGAACTGAGATCGTGCCACTGCACTCCAGCCTGGGTGGTGGAGTGAGACCCTGTCTCAGAAAAATAAATAAACAAAAATAAAAAATAAGAAAGAGAGAGAATAGAGGAAGTCAGGATGCCAAGGCTGGGCTCTAAGTTGGCTTCCCAATAGGACCAATAGACTCATGGGCACATTTAACTTTTCCTCAAGCTGGTGTTACTTTCCAGTGAGATACCTATCTGGCAATGGGAGATGCAGTTAGGGTGTAGCAGAGGCAGTTTGGTATAGGAGGTGAGTTTGAATCCTGACTCTTGAACTTACTAGCTGTGTGACCTTGGCAAGTGACTTAACCTCTCTGAGCCTTAGTTATCTGTGGAATACAAAGGTAAAGGTATGTATCTCCTTGTGTTGTGAAGTTGAAATGAGATGATAAATTTAAAGTGCTCAACTCAGAAAGTGCTACTTTCTCTCCACCTCGAAGGCAGCACTTCCTGTCTGGGTGGTCTTTGCCAAATGTCCATAATTCATCTGTAAAAATTTTTACCATGTCCCTGGCAAAGATCATATACCACCTCCTGTACTCCTCTTACTTAATTTTAAAAATTCAGGTCATTTTTACTAACTGACTACATTCATTTAGTAAAGATACTATACCACTCCTGTAAATATAGGGTTACTATAAAAAAAGACAGTAAAAATAATATAGTGTTATGTTATTGATGGTAGCCAGATACTATTCCCTTTAAAGGCTCCGAACCTGAGTCTTGTTTTCATTTCATTCAAAAGGATAATTAACAAGTTAGCAAGGAAGTGGTAGAGCTGTGCTGGCCCCCAAAAGGAGGCTTTTTCCTTGACAATCAAAAGGGATTGAAAGAACCCTGAAAATGGAATCACCATTTCTCTATGTGATTCAATGTTATTGAATGGTATGTTCAAACACCTTTTGAAGTCATGTCAGATACCATCAAAGGTAGCATCTTCCACTTTGGGAAACACTTAACTTGGAAATCAGTCATATGGGAACAAAATATCAGCTCATGACTACTGGGAAGTGGTCCGGTTCCGGATCTCTAGAGGAGGGAGCTGGCATGGACTGGTGGAGTGGGGTAGTGGTGACCCCAGCCTGGGGATGGGGATTCAGGGCAGGGTTCCAGCAGAGTGGAAGTGCTAAAAAACCAGAGGGTCTCACCCAAGAAGGCCTCAGATTTGCTGCTTGTGGAGTGAGGTTAAGGGTCTTGTTGTCCTTTAGAGTGTGGTATGCATCTCTGCAGGAATTAGGAAATACCTAGAAAGGCATATCTGTGTGTGTGTTTATATAACAATAGCTATTTTTATTGAGCGCTTTCTTGGTGATGGACACTGTGCCAAACATTTCGAAAATGTTAACTCATTTAATTCTCATAACAACGCAATGAATAGGAATCCTTATTATCCTCATTTCACACATGAAGAAACTGAAGCTTAAGGTTCAGAAACCTGCTCTGATTCACAGAACTTGCGAATGGCAGAGCTGGTATCTGTAAAGAAATGCAGTGGGCAAGAATTCGCTTTACAACAGCCACTGTATGGCAAGAAATATCATTAACAATTGTTTTCCCGATGAAATCAAATCGAAGTAGGATTGGCAAGCTGCCCATAATTGGTCTTTGTTAGGGCTTCCTTCCCCATTCCACTGGCTCACTTATTTAAGTGGTCCCCAAACAGCTGTGGGGGGTGTGCTTGACTCCTTAGTCCATGGCTATAGCCACAGTGGTTCTCCTCGTTCTTTCTGCTCCTCAATGCTGCCTTCAGGAGCAAGCCTTCTGCCATCTGCCAGGCAGTTCTGTTTTGGATAAACTACAAGAGACGCTGCTCAGTGATTCTTGATTCTGTTTACCAGTCGTACTGCAGGCTGGGACCATTGTTGCTGACCCCAGGGCTGCAGGGTAAACGGCCTTCGCAGGCATCCCATAGCTATCCCACATCCGGAGCGCTGCCTGCAGGAGGGACAGGTTCTGTCTCCTCTCGGAGAGCTCACATTCCTTCGTCCAGGAGTCTTTGTCCTTGTGGTTGGGCATCTCCACAAGTCCAAGCACCAGCCCCTCATCCCCTTCCCTACCAGCTTAGCTCCTGCAAAGAGCTAATTAACTCTCTGGAGGCTTGGGTGAGGTCTTCTTTGGCCTTGCACTTGAATCACAATGAAACTGTTTCCTGGGGTAAGAACTTAGGCCAGAGGTTCTTGACTTTGAGTGAGCACAAAAATTACCTTGGGAGCTGGGAGATAAAGTGGATTTCCCTCCTCCTTCTGTTTTAGCAGTTTTGGAATGGGAGCCAGGCGTCTGCATTTAGCTAACACCAGGTGATTCTCTCCTGCAGGTGGTTTAAGGATCACACTAGAAAACAAATACGGGTTAGGTTTTGGAACACAGAGGAACAGAGAGAGAGAGAAAATACACTTTTCAGGGGGGAATTGGCAAACATTAACATCTTAACTGATCATCCTGCCAGAAATATTTGCATAGTATAAATACATATTCATATAATATTATGGATACTATTAGTATAACCATAAATACATGATCTACCTAGCATTTTTACCTGGTATTATAGTGTCATCATTTTCTCTTTTTTTCTTAAAAAGTCATTCAAAAACATGTTTCTTATATTCCCATAAGATTTAGCTGTATAAATATCTTAATATTTATTTACCTAACCCTTGTTATGTGACGTATGGCTTGTTTTCAAGGGTTGATGTAATAAATAATGTTTTGACGAACATACTTCTCCATAAATTATTGTTCTGCATTCGTATTTAAAACTAAAAACCATTATGAAAATTCAGACTAAGTCTGATGTTACTTTGAAGTATTTGGTGTTAAAGTATTTGTTTTTTTCTCCAGCAAAAAAATTCGCAGGGTTTGGTTCTTATTTCATAACCAATTGTTTCTCCCACCTTGAAAACTAGCTTTCTGTTTTAACAAAATAGAAAATAGATGGATGATTCAGCTTAGAAGAAAGAAGTATTTTTAATATAATACTCATGAACCAACACTGTTGTAAGTGGGGCGAGTGCAGCAATTGTTGGAAGCCTCAAAGAACACTGTCTCCCATGCCAGCCAAATAAGCCCTGGTATTTTCAGCCCACGGGTTGATGTAATCTACCCCAGAAACATCAAGCAGGGTATTTCAGGAAGCATCACAGGTGGTTAAAACATATTTTATGGTCAGAAAGTTGATAACAAGTAACTCAAGCAGTCAGTCGGTAGAACCACTGCACCCCCAGCAATCTTAGCTGGGAACTTGTGGATGTAAATAGAAGGACTACAGGCAAGTGAGAAAGTAAATGGCTCTGTGTGTGTCCAAAGAACTGAACTTTTAATTTAACTTGTACATTTTCTTTCTTTTCTTTTTTTTTGTTTTGTTTTTTGAGATGGAGTCTTGCTGTGTTGCCCAGGCTGGAGTGCAATGGTGTGATCTCGGCTCACGGCAACCTCCACCTCCCGGGTTCAAGTGATTCTCCTGCCTCAGCCTCCTGAGTAGCTGAGACTACAGGCATGTGCCACTAAAAATTTTTATTTTTAGTAGAGACGGGGTTTCTCCATGTTGGTGAGGCTGGTCTCGAACTTCCAACCTCAGGTGATCTGCCCGCCTCAGCCTCCCAAAGTGCTAGCCACTGTACCTGGCAATTTAACTTGTATTTTTTTTTTTTTTTTTAACAAAAGTAAAGCATAGCATTAAACCAGTTCATCTATTTATTCAAGGCAGGGCCATTCTGTCTCATGGGCCATTTTCAACATCAGCAAGGCACTGAATAACTACCTTTTTTTTTTTTTTTTTTTTTTTTGAGACCTAGCCTCGCTCTGTTGCCCAGGCTGGAATACAGTGGCACGATCTCAGCTCACTGCAACCTCTGCCTCCCAGGTTCAAGTGATTCTCCTGCCTCAGCACCCTGAATAGCTGGGATTACAGGCGTGTGCCACCACGCTCGGCTAATTAGTGGGGATGGGGTTTTGCCATGTTGGCCAGGCTGGCCTTGAACTCCTGACCTCAAATGATCCGCCCGCCTCAGCATCCCAAAGTGCTGGGATTCCAGGTGTGAGCCACCACACCTGGTCCTGAATAACTATTAACTGTTTTCATTAAGCAAACATTTTTTGAGAATCTTCTATGTTCAAGACTCTGTTTGGTTTTGGTGATTCAAAGATAAGTAAAATTCAGTGCTTTATCTATCTTGGACCTGCCCACAATCTCCTGGCAGAGAGAAACACATAAACAAAGAGACACCAATAATTCCAGTATAATATGATAATAGAAATGCGTGTGCAATGCTATGGGACCTCTTGGAGTAATTCTAAATGTTTGGGGGGAGGGGGGAGGGATAGCATTAGGAGATATATCTAATGTAAGTGACGAGTTAATGGGTGCAGCACACCAACATGGCACATGTATACATATGTAACAAACCTGCATGTTGTGCACATGTACCCTAGAACTTAAAGTATAATAGTAATAAAAAAGAATAAACAGCCACCAAATTGCCAAAACAAATGGCTAATCAGTTTGTAAATGTTGTTCTTAACTCGAAAGAGACATTATCCTGTCATATTCTAACATAATAATAATTCTGTTATTATATATTACTTAGATGCTTCAAAGCATTTTCACAGATACATGAGAAAATATTGAGTCAGGTGGCTAGACACGGTCTTAGAAATCGTCCAGAACAGTCCCTCGCTTGAGAGGTGAGGAGCTGAGAACCCCAGAAGGTGAGTGACTTCATTCATGCTCCCTCAATGCCTTTATGGCAGGGATGGGACTATGATTCAGGTCCTGTCTTCAGTAGTCCAGTGGACTTTCTCTAACACAAAACACTCTATTTTGTACGGAGTCCCATGCCCTCACTCAGTACTCACTATTGCTATGACCATCTCAATTAGGATGGGAACTAAAGTAAAAGCTATTCGTTCTTATCGTTGCCAGGATAGTGGCTGAGACCCCTATAACAAAAGACAGATTAACAAGAGGAAAGCACACACATTTATTTAATATAAGTTTTATGTGACATGAGAGCCTTCAGAAATGAAGACTCTCCAAAAAAACAGGAGAACTGTTTATTGTTCTGGACAGTTGTGCAGCAATATGATTGGAGGACAAAAGGGCATGGTCTCATGAGAATGAGCTGGGGGAATTTACCAAGGCCTGTCTGCTCAGTTTCATCTCTGTGTCCCTGTGTCTTCAGAGATAAGGATATTCTTTTCCTTTAGGTATAGGGTGGGCACCTCTGGAATGAAGATTTTATGACCTACTTTAGAGGAAAGTCAGAACACATTTTTACAATCTGCTTCAGGGGAGAAGGGGAAGGGGAAGGACAGAAAGCCCCTCCTGCTTCTGCTGTTTTCTCAAATGCCAAGGTGCCAAATTTTGGGGGAGTGTGTCTGGAACCTCACCCCTTTCCACAAAGCTGACACATATGAATATCTCATTAGTACCCGTCTGAGTGTGTTGACTCTTCTCTTTCTTTATATAAAATAGAATTACAATAAGGTTCTCAAATAACATTTTCTCAGGCTTTGTCCCTATAATGCCTCAGTGTCTACCAAATTCCTGCCAAATAGTTCCAGGAGTACCCAAGGGTATCCAGTCCTTCTAAGCATGGGATGTCTGCCATTTTCTTCTTCTGCCCTGACTCACTGGGGTGAATCTCTTGCCAAAGCTGACTGCAAGTGAAGTCACAGATGCTACTGACTCCTGCTAAAGGGACCACCAGATGTGCTCAGCTCTCTATGGGTGGGCCCTGAGGATACTGGTATCTTGGCTAAGGGGACCATCTTTTGTTATTGTTCAAACCAGAGTTGCTATATTTTGGGCTTTCTTTCTTTCTTTCTTTCTTTCTTTTTTTTTTGATACATGGTCTTTCTCTGTCACCCTGGCTGGAGTGCAGTGGCATGCTCACAGCTCACTGCAACCTCCGCCTCCCGGGTTCAAGCCACTCAAGCCATCCTCCCTGCCTCAGCCTCCCTAGTAGCTGGCACTACAGGTGTGCACCATCACACCCAGCTAATTTTTGTACGATTTTCAGAGATGGGCTTTCTCCATGTTGCCCAGGCTTGTCTCAAACTCCTGGTCTCAGGTGATCCACCCAACTTGGCCTCCCAAAGTGCTGAGAGTACAGACATGAGCCACTGCACCTGGGCACATTCTGGGCTCTTGATACACCATCAAGATTGGACAGAGCCTGGTGAAGAGGTTCAGAATTATCCTTCCTTTCAGCAGTAATCCACCGGGCTTATGACCAAGATGTGCTCTGCAATTCTCTCTTCCAATAGGAAGCTCTTGGTCCCTCATGCAAATAGACTCCAGGATGCTTGCCAAATGGGTTTTTAAGACATGACAAAATCCTGGGATGAATGGAGCTTAGATTCTAGTGAACAAAAATCTTTATTTAGAGCAGCCTATATTCTATGGATGTTAATGAGGATTCCAAGGAAAAAGAAGCCCATGAGAGTGGGAAACACTGATTTTAATAGGTTAAATATTTTTTGGGGGTGGGGCAGCAGCTTTATTGAGGTATATTTTATATACCATAAAATCCACTCATTGTAAGTGTTCAATTTGATGATTTTTAGTAAATTCATAGAATTGTACAATCATCACTATAATCCAGTTTTTGAACATTCCCATCAACACCCTCCCCACGCCCCTGAATTTCCTCAAGTTCACTTACAATCATTCCCCACTGTCACCCACAGCTCTGGGCAACCACTAATCTACTTTCTGTCTATGGATTTGCATATTCTGGATATTTCATCTAAATGGAATCATACAACACGTAGTCTTTTGTGTTTAGCTTCTTTCATTTGACATAATGTTCACCCAGGTTGTAGTTTGTATCAGTAATTTGTTTCTTTTTTATTGCTAATCAGTGTTTCATTGCACTGCACTTGGTTTATCCATTCATCAGCTGGTGGACATTTGTACTGTTCCCAGTTTGGGGCAATTATAATGTTGCTATTAACATTTGTGTCCAAGTCTTTGTGTGGGCATATATTTTTATTTATCTTGGGTAGATTCTCAGAACGGAACTGCTGGGTTATTTGGTAAGTGTATGTTTGACATTTTAAGAAACTGACAAACTAGCTTCCAAAGGCTATTTTACATGCCCACTGTCAGTTTCTGAGGGTTCCAGTTCATCACATTCTAGCCAACACTTGCTATTGTCTGTCTGTTGATTAGAGCTATTCTAATGGATGTGTAGTGATATCTTACTGTGGGGTCTAGCAGGTTTTTGTTCAGGTCTTCTCATAGCCTTTAATATAGCAATGTGCATTGTGCATTTCTGAAAGAGAATAGTGAATAGAAGATTCAGTGTTTCCCAAACTTACTTGCTCTTGGAATTCTATTTTTCACTGAAAGGATAATATTAAAGGCCTAATGCTCTACAGAACAGATTTTGGGAAGCATTACATCATTAGATTATCATATTTTTAACTTTGTTCTCTGTGATATTTAGTAATAAGCAAGAGTTTGCTGCACAATGATTTTGAGTCATGTAGCATAGATGCGGAGGCTAATAGAATGTAAAAGTTAAAGGAGGATGCTTAAGAGGTTAGCAGCATGGGAGGTAGTTGTTTTTATGAGGAACTCAATATTAGTTTGTTTTTCTCTGTGTGTGGTTTCCTAGCCCAGCCCTGATGGGCCCCAAATCTCATGGGGCATGAGGCTAGGCTCAAGCTTAGAACTTGGCTACATTTTAATTGTCAATACTTAGATAATAATCATAATTTTTGTTTTTCATGTTTATTATTTTATTTTATTTTATTTTTTTGAGACAGGGGTCTCTCTCTTTCACCCAGGCTGGAGTGCAGTGACATGATCTTGGCTCACTGCAACCTCCGCCTCCTGGGATCAAGTGATCTTCCTTCCTCTGCCTCCTGAGGAGCTGGGATTACGGGTGTGTGCAACCATGCCTGGCTGACTTTTTGTATTTTTTTTGTAGAGACAGGGTTTCACCATGTTGCTCAGGCTGGTCTCAAACTCCTGGAATCAAGCAATCCTCCCACCTCAGCCTCCTAAAATACTGGGATTACAGGTGTGAGCCCTCATGCCCAGACAATAATTATGATGACAACAACAATAATAGCTATTAGATCGGATTTAAATTGATCACATCTGTACCAGACACTGTGCTGAGCACTCTTCATGGATGATCTCAACTGAATTCTCACAATGACCCTACTATAACCATTTTACAGATGAGGAAACTGGGGCACAGAGCAGTTAGTAGCTTGCATGCAGGTAGTAGATGTGGCAGAGTCAGGATTGGAACCTGGACCGTCTAAGACCAGAGTCACTGTTGTACATCCCATAATCATACCAAAAAGGTGGATCAGCCTGAAAAAATATTTTTTTTTTAAATCTTAATTACACAGGAATTATAGGATGCTGGAAAGGTTTCCAGTCCAGAATTTGGCTCCTTAGGGTCATCATTGTTCTAGTCACTCTCGGCCTTTCCTTCTCACCTGATAGGAAATGCACCACTTGTTCTCCTGTGGGAGTCCCCTTGTGTCTGTCCTTCCAGCCCCGTGGCCACCACCTTTGTCCAGGCCTCACCTCACCTCTGGACTATTACCAAGCATGCGCGCACGCGCACACACACACACACACACACACACACACACACACACACGTGCATACATGAAAGCTTCTACCTGGTTTCATTGCCGTTAGATTTTTAATTAAAAACCAGGAGCACATCCCCATCAGGAGGATCTTTCCAGAGCCCTGCCCTGCTGCACTGCACTGCTGTGTCCAGTTTAACAACCTTCACTGGCTCTCTTTTCTCAAAGAAAATTTCAAACCCTGAGCAGGGTATTCAGACTGAATTCTGTTTCCTTCCGCATCATGTCTCCCATAACCTCCCACTCTTGGATCAACTGCTGTAGGCCACCTGGTCTCTTCATTCTGCCAAGACAAGCAAAGCCATCCTGCCTCCATGCCTCTGCATAGCCTTGTCCTCCAGCCTGCCGTGCCTTCCTCTCCATTGTTTGTTTCTCTGAGCCCTTTCCTGCCTTTGGACGTCCCCACTACCTCTAGGATACTATTTCAGCAGATCCCAGCCCCTAGGATCCCTCCTTCCTTTGGAACCCCTTGGAGAACAAATGTTTGTGGCCCTGTGTCGTCTATCTAAGTTCTTCAGCCTCAGTCTTATTTTCTGTAAAATGGGCGCAATAATAGTCCCACCTCATACGGTCGTTGTGCAGGTTAAAAGATGTAAAGCACATGGTAAACTTAGCACAGTAGCTGGCACGAAGCCTCAAGGCAAGTATTCAATAAATGAAAGATACTATTATTAATAATCAAGATTGTAATTTTTATTACCACACGATGCTTTGTGTTGTTTTAATCTAACTCTCTCATGAGGGGTAGATCTTCTGAGAATGGGGATCAAGTCATGTCATAGTCCTGTAATGCCTTCAGCATCAAGATCCCAGGACATGTTTGTTGAAGATGGGTGAGCAAACCCTAACCAAAGAGTTGGAAACTCAGTGTCAATGTGAGCTCTGCCAGCGACTCTGCGTGTGACCTTGACTTATCTTCTTGGCGTCTTAGTTTCTTTCACTCTGTATCATCCCTAACATTCTGTTTTGAACGTGGATTTCAAAGCCAAGCCCTGATATTGATTCTCTGTGTTAATTTGGGCACGTTTTTCAATCTTCTTAGTCCTCAGTTTCTTAATCTGTGAAACGGAGAGAACAATCTTGTTTTACCATTGGCCGTAAGAATAAATGAGGTATTGCTTATAAAATGCTCACCTTAGTACTCAATTCAGTTGCACTTGTGGTTGTTTTATCATAGCTGTTTGATATTGTTATTTGATAAACACTAGGCCTGTTAAATGTATTCGTTTCCTGGGTCTGTCATAAAAAATACTACCAGTTGGATGGTTTGAACCACCGAAATTTATTTGTGTCATAGTTCTGGAGCTTAGATGTTCAGAATCAGGGTGTCAACACAGTTGACTCCTTCTGAGAGCTGTGAGAGAGAATCTGTTGCAGGTTGGGAAGCCTTAGGCTTGTAGATGGCATTTGTCTTGGGTCTTCACGTTGTCTTCCTTTTGAGCATGTCTGTCTTTGTGTCCTTTTGTGAAGACATCAGTCATATTGGATTAGGACCCATCTGAATGATCTCATCTTAACTTGATTACCTCTGGAAAGACTCTATTTCCAAATAAGATCACATTTTGAGGTGCCGGCAGTCAGAACTTCAACATACCTTCACGCTATAGGGACACAATTCAGCCAGTACCATTGAAAATGATTAATAGTTGTATTTCTTAAATGAAATAGAAATGAACACTCACTGGACAGTGATTCCCCTTTACTCCACTGCACTTGACATTCACAGCAGTTCTTTTAACTGAATCAGGTGAGTGGAGTTAGTTTTGATGAAGATCGTCTTCTTTCTGCAAAGCAGCTCCCAGAACCTTTGCCCTGGCTGGTGAGTCCCACAAGTGCTTTTGGAATTGCAAGTCTATCATTTCTGGTTCACGACGTTGTTATAGGGCCCCCAGGATGGAAATAACACACCAGATCTCAGTCAGGTGGCGTTCTTTCCATGTTTTTATAGCGCTCTGCTAACTCTCCTGCTGTTTACATGTGTCTTATATTCCGCCGGTGGTCCCTAAATAGATGTAATAAAAACAGATTTAGAATGTTAATCTGACATGGTTCAGGCCAACATGGTCTAATAGAAATTTATTTACTGGAGATGGTGAAAAATCGGAAAGAGTAGAGTGCGAATCATTTCTTAGTAAGTATTTCTTGCTGGCTTCTTTGGCACTGTTTCTCAAAGTGCAGTCCTGGATTCCCTGTGTTGTTTGTGGAAAATGCAGATTGCAGGGCCCTGCCCCATCCTGCAGATTCAGTGTCTTTCAGGGAGGGGTCCTGGAATTGGCATTTCTGTTGAGCTGCCCATGTTCTGAGTGGTGCTTCACCCTGTAATGTTTGAGAACCACTGGTTTCCGTCCTCTCAGAAGGAAATGCATTGTGTTGTCTGAGTCAGATGGGTTTCAGTGCTGGAGTCTGTCCAGGGCTGAAGACCAGGAGGGCCAGGAAGCAGGTGTGGGGCAGAGCGCCCAGGGATGGGCTGTGGGCAGAGGGAGGAGTCAGGTAGCCATGGTGAGGACAAATGTATCCAATCCTTTGTGAGGTGACATCTGCCGAGCATGCTGAAAGGACAGTGGATTTCAGGTGTGACAGGGAGGCCTGTAAAGGTTGATGGGGTCTGTACTGTGGGCAGGTGGTTTGACCTGGGGCGTGAGTCTCTGGTAGCCTCAATGTGTGAGGTCCGAGCATTATCCCTATCAGAGGGTCCAGCAGCTGGGAGCACTGGGGTGGGGTAGGGGGTGTAGGAGGGGCTGACGCCTAGCCCTGAGGGGCTACTCGGTGAGGTGGGGCCTCAGAGCCACTTGGAGAGAGCTGTGGGCAAATCTGGATTTCTGAGCTTGAAGCAGCCCTTCTTCATTACACTCTGGGAATCTGTATTTTTAAAGCTCCCCAGGTGATTTAATGTGACAGTCCCTCGGGATAGCATTTGGGAAGTATGAGGACATTGGAACGAGCTGGCTTTGGGACCAGTGACCTGGTCCTAATGCTGTGACCTTGATCGCATTACTAACCCACTCGGAGACAGTTTGATTATCTCTCAAATGAAGATACAGATGATTTTTTTTCTTTCTTTTTTTGCTGTTGTGGGAATTACAGATAAGAGATGTGATACACTCAGCACATTTTCTGGCACACAGTAGGCCACAATAAATGGTGGCCCCAAGCCTTGTGAAACCTGAGATTCTAGGCACAATGAGAATCCATTGGGCAAAGGAGTCAACAGAGGGACTCTGATTGGAATTGGGATATAGGATGAGATCTTGGCTCTAGACAACATTGCCTCCTGGTGTCCAGAATTGGAACTAGGGGGGAAAAAAAGAAGCAACATTCATGTCAAGGCTTAAATAGTATTTACCCGTGCAGACCAGGCACGATTCTAAGTGCTTTATGCACAACCTTATGAATTAAGTACTATTGTTATCCCATTTTATACAGGAGAAAATTGAGGCTTGGAAAGATGCGTGTATGGTCACATGGACCATCGTGCAGCAGAATTGAGTTTCAGACCCAGGTCATCTGGCTGTATCCTCAGCCCCCTGTTCCTGCCTGTTTAAGGCTCATATGAGGACAGAGTGGCCTTTGAACCACAATGCTGAGTCTCAAAAGTAAGCTGGGATTCAAGAAAAATGTTTCCGGCTATTTTTTTTGCCATACATTTCTAGATGTTAAATCGTACAGCCACTTCATGACAAAGTTAGAAAAGCGGCATTTTCGTAGCAGAAACAGCTATAATAACCTCCACTATTGCCAAAGGCTTGATAAGTTCTAACAGAAAATCCATGATACAAAATTGTCTTAGAGTATAAATCCCTTGACCACTTTATATTTCATTCTTGCATAAGATTTTTATTTTATTTTATTTTATTTTTTATTATTATACTTTAAGTTCTAGGGTACATGTGCACAACGTGCAGGTTCGTTACATATGTATACATGTGCCATGCTGGTTTGCTGCACCCATTTCATGGGTCAATTAGAGCTTCAAAGGGCGTCTCTGACCACGGTTCCTTCTCCCTTAGCCTCCACTTTCACTGATTCAATCCTCATTCAGTTGATAGAAATTTGAATGTCTGATAAGATTTCTCCCACCTTACACATGAGGCGTTGGCATTACCAAATATATTGGCTTAATTCTGAGAGTATTTTGTTAGAATTTCAACCTTTGTAAATTCTTCTCTATCCCTTCTCTCTGTTCTCAGAGCATAACCTTCGGTGGCAGGACAAATCAGGCCAGCACGCAGTCTGCCAAGTCCTGCTCGCTCCCTGTCAAGAAAAACAGCTGGATCCATTTCTAATCAACACTTTCCAACACAACACTTCTGAGTCTCTGAAGGAGACCAGAGCTTGAAACTTTCCAGACTTCCAACAGACATCGAGTGCAAAAGGATATTTAGGTTGTCTTTGCACAAATCTGGTTGATTTGAGAGATAAAGGGGGGAGAAAACGAGTGTGACTTTCACCTAAGAAGTCACATGAACATATTTCACATTTGAACTACATAATGAATGATGGTTATTGAAATAGCCCAAACCTCTACCACAGAGCGAGGGATATAGCTCAAAAGGCAACCAGGCAGTCACAGAACCAAGGAATGGATGACTACAAGTATCAGGACAATTATGGGGGCTATGCTGCCAGTGATGCCTATTACCGTGGCAATGAGTCCAACCCAGAAGAAGATGCACAGAGTGATGTCACCGAAGGCCATGATGAGGAAGACGAGATCTATGAGGGCGAGTACCAGGGTATCCCTCACCCAGATGATGTCAAGGCCAAGCAGGCCAAGATGGCGCCCTCCAGAATGGACAGCCTTCGGGGCCAGACAGACCTGATGGCTGAGAGGCTGGAAGATGAGGAGCAGTTGGCCCACCAGTACGAGACCATCATGGATGAGTGTGGCCATGGCCGCTTCCAGTGGATCCTCTTTTTCGTCTTGGGTTTGGCCCTGATGGCCGATGGGGTGGAAGTGTTCGTGGTGAGTTTTGCCCTGCCCAGTGCAGAGAAGGACATGTGTCTGTCCAGTTCCAAAAAAGGAATGCTAGGTAAGTGGAAATTTCCAATGATCCCTCCAATGAAAGGGAAGGAGAAGTAAAATTTATCTAGTATCTGTCACTATTAGGCACTTTAAATATATCACAATGTACCCATTTTGCTGTTAAGGAATTTTTGTCTTAGAGAAATCTATTGATTGGCTTAAGTTTGCACAGCTAATAAGTATTGGAGCTTAGGTTTCTATTGAGGTCTATCTGACTTCTGAGCTCTTAGTTTGCTTTCCAGATCTTGTTGCCTCCTTGAGAGTCAGATTTCTTTCTTCTTCATGTTAAACCTTCTTCGATGTCCAAATGACAAATACATTTTGGGAGTGGCAAATGTGGGAGTGGCAAATTAAACCTTCTTCCATGTCCAAATGACAAATACATTTGGGAAGAGATCTCTGGCTGGTCTCTTCCACTTGGTCCTTCTCTCTGTGTCTTTCCAGAGTCTGATGGTGTCTGTTCCTGGTTTCTCATGTACATAAATGTTAGTAGGCTGAATGCCCACATACCCTGGGGATGAATGGTGGGCTTAAGCACACCCGTGGAGTCCCTGCAGGCTGTTGGGAACTATGCTGTGAAGCACAGATGGATTCTGCAGGATAGAGGACCAGCTTTGCAAATCAATTAAGAGATCAGCACCATCAGAGCCAAGCATCAGCATCAGGCTGAGGCAGAGAGGATTTGTGAAATTAGAGAGAGGGTGTGCACAAATGGTGTGATGTGGAAAAGATTCATCATCATATGGACAAGCATTTGTCTTTAGTCACCAAATGTCCTGAAAAATGTATCTACCCTCTAAATTTAGAGTCCATGAAATTAATTGTGCAGCAAACATGTAGTTATGAGAACTAACTATAAGTCAAATTCTCATTCAAGACCAGGACATGCTTATGACCCTCAAGAGCTCAAAATCTATCTAGCAATTCAGCTCCTTCATTCAACAAATATTTTTTATTGGTTTACCTTATGCTAGACTCTGTGCTCAGGATCTGGGAAGAAAATAGCTTTTGTCTCTCAAATAATTTGCATGTAGTTGAACAAACAGACATTAACAAACACAGAGAATTATTTGGTTACGGTAGGGACAGTCTCTATGAAATACCTGGTGCAATTCAGGTCCCCGATACTTGCTATAGAGCAAGAGCTAGCAAACAGTTCTGTAAAGACCCAGATAGTAAATATTGTAGACTTTGCAGACCCAGATGGTCTCTGTCACAATCACTCTACTCTGTCACTGTAGCACAATAGCAGCTTTGAACAACACGTAAACAAATGGGCTATGTTCCAATTAGACTTTATTTACAAAAAATGGTCAGTGGGCCAGATTTAGCCTGCGGGCTGCAGTTTGCAATCCCCTGATTTAGGGCCACTGTAAATAAAATTGAGATATAAAATAAAGAACCTCTGCATAAAAAATTGTCCCTGGGGGCTCTTAAAAATGATTTTACACGTTTGTGTTTAACTAAAGGGCCATTTAAAATGATTAGAACTGTGTCAGATATAACCATGAGGGCACCAAGAGAGACAGAGTATATGCAAACAGAAGAAAGGGCTTGAGAAGCAAAGATATCACCTGGAGTTTTTAAACACCAACATAATTTTAGTGTAGTTCTTTTTCATATTAAAAAATTCTGCTACCTGCTTTTAAGTATAAATAGTAGATTTTTTTTTCAAAGGACAAAACCAAGCAACCAACAACCGACCAACAAAAACCAAAAACCCCAAACAAAACAAAACCATCTCCAACTGATGTAAACATTTCTGAGACATTAATTTGTTTTGCAGTATTCCCAACTGAAACCCTGGGTCCCTGTGAGTCCAAATTGGCAATGTCGGTAATGATTTCATGGCCTGCTGGTCTCTCTGGCACCGTGGTGCCTGGCAGCCTCATTAACAGGGCTGCAGTATGGTTGCAGCTCTTGCTGGCTCCTGGGGCAAATGCTGGGAGTTGCGGGAACGTGGTCTTAATCTGAGAGTCCAGGTTTTTGTAATTTTGCTTTTAGTGTCTGCCCAGAAGATGCGGTGACTCCACCCAAGTGGAGAAGGCAGACCCTCTGAACATAGATGGACTTCCTGTGCACTCGTGGGAACCTCTTTGTGGTCAAGAAAATGAGTGTCTAAATGGATCCGGGGGCTGGATGATTTGAGGATTTCATGAGGCCAGAATTTCCACACGCTGTCACATGGAATCTTCAGAGTCACCATGTCGGTTAGATGATCTTTGTCCTTCAGTGTGAACATGCAGAGACAGATTCAGAGAGTTTTATCTAAGGTCACATAGCTCGTAAGTGTTGAGCAGGGGTTTGACCGAAGGTCTATTTGATTTCAAAGTCTATGCCCATTCTGCCACACCATACTGCCTTTCTCTCACGCCTCATTTGTGGGAAGGAGGTCATGCCATGCACAGGCTGCTCTCTGTGTCATCAAGCACCTCATAGATTACTTGGAACACCAGACTGCTTCCAACAGAAAGGGAACATGGTATGCTGATAATGATGTGGGCACTGGAGTCCAACCTCTAGGGTTTGGCAGCTGGGTATGTCCTACATGTCATCGATCTGCCAGTGACCTTGGGCAAGTTATGACTCCTCCAATTCTCGGTGTTTCCATCTGTAGAATAAGAGCAGTAATGCAGTGCTGTGAGGACTAAATGAGATAATGCAGGTGTAAAGCAACCAGCGCTTGTTGCCCTCTCAACAATGATTAGTTCTCGTTACTTTATATTCTGCCATTCTCCCGTCTGGCATTTGCAGTGAGCTATAGCTTCAGTGAGATGATGAAGCAACGTGGCCCTGGAGCCAGTTGCTTGGATTTGAATCCTTGCTGTGCCAGTTCTTAGTAGTGTGGTTTTGGGAAATTGCCTGGCTTCTCTGTGCCTTGGTTTCCTTGTTTGCAAAATGGAGATAATAATAGTATCTACTTCATAGGATTATTTTGAGGACTAAATGAGGTTAATCCATTTAACATGACTAAAACAGTACCTGCCCCTAATCAGTGCTCAAGACATCTTGGTTATTATTATTGTCGATTGTGGTTGTTCTTATTACTAAATTGATTGCTTGATAATGACTCAGGAACAGATTTTCTCAGGTGAGACTGCAAATTTCTTTCAGCCAATGTTTTTTATGGTAGACTTCTAAGGTCAAGCTATCCTGCCTCAGCTGGCGAAAAGGCTGTTTATGTTTGAGTGCTGCTAACTCAGTTCTGTCTTTCCCCATCCTCTCTCTGTTTTAAAAAGAAACTCTCTGGTTGGGTGTGGTGGCCCATGCCTGTAATCCCAGTGCTTTGGGAGGCTGAGGTGGGACGATCACTTGAGCCCAGGAGTCTGAGATCAGCCTGGGCAACATGGTGAAACCCGTGTCTACAAAATACAAAAGAAATTAGCCAGATGTGGTGGTGCATGCCTGTAGTTCCAGCTACTTGAGAGGCTGAGGTGGGAGGATTGCTTGGGCCCAGGAGACAGAGGTTGCAGTGAGCTGTCATTGTGCCACTGTACTCCAGCCCGGATGAAAGAGTGACACCTTGTCTCATTAAAAAAAAAAAAAAAAAAAAAAAGAAAAGAAAAAGAAAGTCGCTGAAAGTGATGTCTTTACGCTTGTCTCCTACTTGATGGCCCAGGAAAGGAATTCAGTAAGAGAAATCTCCACTCCCAAATTCAAGTGTCAAATCATAGGATATTTTGTTATTTTTTTCCTGGAAATGAATGAATCCATTTGGAAAATAAAGAAATATCCGTTGGCCAGGTGACAAAAATATCTGGGTGCTGCTGTCCTATTTTTCTGAGCTTTTAGAAAGATGAATGTTTGCTTCTCTTGAGCGTTATGTTTTATTGGATCTTCATCTAGAACTGTCTCACTTGGGGAAGAAAAAGATCTGTGAGTATATTGTTAACATTGAAGGCTCAACCCTGCTTAGTGTCCAGGAGTTGGTCTCCTTCAACTCTCAATGAAGGAGAAGGCATTCATTTGTTAATTAAACTCTTCACCCATTCTTTTAAAAAATGGTTGAACATTACCACACGCCTGGTACTCCTCTGGTTTATAGCAATACAAGGAGACAAAGTCCTGGCACTCAATGAGTTTTATTCTAATGGCGGAAATAGAGGTCACACAGAGATGTTAAACACAAACACCACAACATAATCATGCAATGCAACATTCAGCCTTCTCACTTTTATTCAGATAGGAAGGAAACAAAGACAGTGTAAAGGGATAGAGCTTGAGGTTGATGGGGTGGGGGGCGTTCTAGAGTTAGGTGATTTGTTTTTGCAATTGCTCTATTAACGATTGTGTGACCTTGGGCCAATCTGAAGTCTTTCTTCTGAGATTCCACAGTTTTTGGTGGTTGATGAGTGAATCCACATGTATTTTAACCTTTCATGTGATAATTATGCATTTTCTGGGTATGTAAAAAAAAATCACCCGAAGAAATGACTAAACTTAGGAAGCTCAGGGCTATGTGGCAAGGTAAGCCCTTTGGTTCTTACAAATGACATCACTGACAACGGATTGCCATGTTTAGGAGTGCGGACTTGATTCCACTGGTAGTGGAGAGCTGTTTAATGGGGAGCTATGAAATATGCCTTTGAGGAAGGAGGTGATAAGATGGGGCCTGTGGTTTAGGGTGATCACTCTGCCCCAGTGATTTTGGTACTGAGAGTGCTTCTAGAGGAGCGGAATTTTGAGGATGAGTTTTCTGAATTGGTTCTGGGGTTTCTGGAATTGGCTTTCTAATCTGATTAGATTTAAAGATACTTTATTTTTTGAGTGTGGGAGCCTTGTCTCCCTGGAGCTATTACTATTAAATGGCAAAAACTGCAATTACTTTTGCACCAACCTATAGGATGACAATATTGGCGACACGTAAGGCAAACCAACCCCATCCTTTTCTGCCTGCATTTGATAAGTTGACACCAATTTTTCACAACTGCAAATAAGCACCTCAACCTGGAACTGTGGGCTATTCCCTACCTTCATGCCTATAATAGTGAGCTTCACTTTCAGGCAAGAGTTCCGTGTTTTGCCTGCAGAGTTTTCATTTCTTGGAAGGATCCAGTGACTTGTGTATTTTATTGGCTGTTAGTTTCTTGCCGTCTGCAGTGAAAAGACTCTGGGAGTTATACCTTTCAGAAAGTGATTTAGAATCTAACAGTTGACCCCTGGGGCATGGTGTCTGTGCCAGCCATACGGAGGACACAGAGCAATGTCAGATGGGGCAGATTCATTAGAATAAATTGTGAGCTGAATTTTCATAGCAGCTCAGAGATAGATATATTACTCTGCTGTCGTGAAAGATTATCCTGTGATTGTTTTATATGCAAATTCTAGCCGAGCATCAGGGCATAATATTTGATTTATGAGCCGTGTTTTCTTTAGGCCTAAATTCGTTGTCAGTTCCTGAAAGGAGGAGCCACTCTGTGTCTCAGAAGGGGGTGGCATGGAGGGGGGTCACTTCTGTGGCACAAAATATGTCCTCAGTGACCAAGTATTTACCTACTTACTCATGATGGTGAAATCCACCACTGGGAATGTCCATGTATTTCTTTCTGTGTTTGATTTATATCAGTTGTTCTTATTTATACTGTTTAGATCATGTAATTCTTCAGGATAGACTGATTACTTGATGCTCTTGTGAAAACAAAAAGCATCAGAAGAAATAGAATAGACTTAAAATGAACGGCTCCCTTAGCAGACGTACACGGATTGCTGTGTTTAGGAGTGTGGAGTTAATTCCACCGGCAATGGAGAGCTGTTTAATGGGGAGCTATGAAATATGCCTTTGAGGAAGGAGGTGATAAGATGGGGCCTGTGGTTTAGGGTGATCACTCTGCCCCAGTGATTTTGGTACTGAGAGTGCTTCTAGAGGAGCGGAATTTTGAGGATGAGTTTTCTGAATTGGTTCTGGGGTTTCTGGAATTGGCTCTCTAATCTGATTAGATTTAAAGAGTTTATTTTTTGAGTGTGACATATTGTTATAGCAGTGGTTCCTTTTGAATTTTTCACGTTTAAAATAGAATTTCAACTTTTATTTTAGATTCAGTGGGTACACGTGCAGGTTTGTTACATAGATATATTGTATGATGCTGAGGTTTGGGATACAAATGATCCCATCATCCAGGTAGTGAGCAAAGAACCTAACTGTTTTTCAGTCCTTTCTCCTCTCCAGTAGTCCCCAGTGTCTATTATTCCCATCTGTATGTCACGAATACCCAATATTTAGCGCTCACTTATAAGTGACAATATGCAGTGTTTAGTTTTCTACTCCTGCATTAATTTGCTTAGGATTATGGCCTCCAGTTGCATCCATGTTGTTGTAAAGAACATATGATTTTGTTCTTTTTTATGGCTGTGTAGTATTCCATGGTGTATATGCACCACCTTTTCTTTATCCAATCCCCTGTTGATGGGCACTTATGTTGATTCCACGTTAAAGACCCTTTTGACTCTATTTCTAGGAGTAAAGAGAGCACTGATAGTCCATGTTGTGACGTGGCAATGAAGATACATAAAATATCACTAGATACATCTAATCAAATCCTTATAATAGGCAAGAATCTGAGTGACCAAGTACATGATACCTTCAAACATTTTTGTCAAACTAATGAGTATAAAGACTTTGGCTGTTAGCACTAATGTTACTGGACAAAGTGGGGGAAAGAAATGAACAAGCCCAAGGATTCAAATTCCCAGTTCAAATGCTGCATAAAGGATTTGAAAGCTTCTGTGTTTCCCTTGAAAGAGATCCTTATCTCCTGAGATTGCTGAAAACCAAACCCAGAATCTCATTCTGTGAGTGGCTGAATTACAGTGAAAATTGAATTCCCAGCCTTGCAGGGTGTCTTCTGTTAAAGTGAGAACATTGACTGGGAAGGAATGAGATCCTGAAAGTCAGCATGGGGATGTGTGGGAAGACTGATGAAATTGGGAACACTGAGCCCCTACATTCTGATGAGTCTTCTTTGCCATTATAAGCATCCTCTCTGCCCCCGTTCAGAGGAGATGAACTTTGCATTGACTGAGGAGTCTGTAATTGCCTCTCCTGAGGCAGTTGCCTTGCAAGACTTGCTGATTCTCGTCAGGACCCACCCCCTCCACCCCTCTTTGCTTCTAGACCTGTAACTAGAGTCAAGTCCCATCAGGCCTCTAAAGGTGAGGCACAACATGTGGACCATGAAGAGGTGGTTACACTCCAAAAGAATGACTTGATTTTTCTGGAAAGTATATGTAGGAATGGATATTAAGGGTGTGGGATACTGGTGGAAGAAACATAAAGTTGGGTCAGGCTAAATTTATTGATTTGGGCCCACTAAGCAGAAATTCTGCATTTAATGTTGCAGCTTGTAGGGCTGGAAAAAACTCTACTATTTGTTTCATTGGTTGGCTGAAATGTAGACCAAAATGTGGCCCATAGTAAACGAAGTCGAAATGCCAGACCTATGTTGGTTTATGTTAGAGGAAGAGATTGATAGGTCTAGGAATATTTGCATGTTAGAGCGGATTTTTCATTTCAGATCTACTCACCCTCACTTGGAGGGTTCAGAGGACACATCTTTTACCATGACTATGTGAGTTTTTTGAGGGGATCCTCAGTGTTCTTAAAGAGATCTGTGATTACTGTGCTCTCTGGAACAGACCTTACAGTGTGGACTGTAGTCATGGAGTTGCAACACCTAAATGCAGTGGGAATAATTGGATCCCAGGGTGCAAGGGCCAAGTGGTGGCACTCAGTCACCAAAGGCAAGGGGAGTGTGGTTATTGTAGTGGACAGCAGAGGCAAAGCAGAAATCAGAACAGTCTGACCTATGTAGACCTGTGGTACTGGCTAGTTCATTGTGGCATTTTTAGAAATGAAATAAATAGGAAGTCTACTAAACTCTTACTTGATCTGGATAAGAGTAAACTTCTAGGTCAAGTGAACAGAAGTCTCATGAAATATAGAAACAGAGCATCACGGCTTCTCGGTCAATTCCCAGACTTGAGCCAGTATACAGACCCAGAAACCCTTGAATGAAAGGGAGGCTGAATCTCCTTGAGGAGGGACCCCAGTACACTGCCAAAAATTTATACCATTAATCTTTCTCTCAGTGTTCCCCAAAGAGACCTGTGGGCTTTTACTAGGTGACTGTGCATTGGGGAAAGGAAAATAGTCAGACCTTTTGAAGATACTTGCTCTGAACTGACACTAATTCCAAGAGACTGAAAACGTCACTGTGGCCCATCAGTCAGAGTAGGAGCTTATGGTGGTTAGGTGATCAATGGAGTTTTAGCTCAGGTCCATCTCACAGCGGGTCCTCAAACTTGTTCTGTGGTTTTTCCCCCAGTTCAGGAATGCATAATTAGAACAGACATCCCGAGCAACTAGCAGAATCACCACATTGGTGAAGAAAGGATCATTGAGGAGAGAGACTGGAGGTGGGAGAACCCATAGAATGTTATTGGGGTAAGAAATACGCAATTCCTAAACTAGTCTTTAGAGGTAATAGTAGAAGCCATTTGAGTGTTTTGAAAAATTGAGGTTTTTATGTAGGCCTTAAAAACACTTCTGCTATAAGCACCATTATTTTCTTGTACAATTTATGCAAGGAAGAAAACCCTTCTTAACATCAAGAGATTTACATTTTTACACAGTGGGTTGCGTTTATTATAATACAGTCAGTGAATTCATAGTCAGAGGGTTGACTATTACAAAGCTTATGAGTAAATTCACTTTTCTGTAACTAACACACAATGAATAGAAAGAAGTTTTTCTACAGTCAACCAACCAACCAACCACCTAGCCAGCCAACCAAAAAGCAAGCTCCGTACTCTCAAGATTAAGAGCAATTTCACAATTAAACCACTGGGGGTTAAAAAAAAAATCTCTCGAGGAGAAGGTCTTGCACACAAAACACTCATTTTATCATATGAGATACAGATTCAGTATGGATTTAGCTTTGAATGTGACACTTTCCCCACTTGTCTACTGCTATTTTTTGTGCCTTTCAGCTTATTCCAACATCAAAGGAGAGAGCCTACTACCAGTCTCAAAAGCACTTGTGTCAACAACTTTAAATTATTAACTCCTTGTTGAAACTTACAGTTTCTGAGTTATTGGATTTTGATCAAGATTTAATCAAAGATATGTGGAGCTTGTGTAGATTTTAGTTTTACTGGGAATAAACAGCAATGTCTGGAAAGAGAGGGAGATGCAGAGATAGAGAGGGGGAGAGAGAGAAGACAGGGCAGTAGAGGATGGTTCTTAGCTCCCAAGGATGTTGGGAAAATTAAATGAAATTACCCCTGCTAACTGCCCTAACTACTTTGCTCAGGATCTGCACACAGTAGGTGCTTAGTCAGTACTCATCCTGCTCCCCTGATCCAACTGCAAAACCTGATGTTTTAGCTTCTCAGTTGTTTCAACATTGATTAAAGCAAGGATGTCTCAGAACATTCTGTCCACTTTGCCTGCAGAATATCTCCCTTGGCAATGTCACCTTCAAAGACTTTAATGAGTTGTTTTTCCTCCACAGTTAAGTGCACCCTTCTGGAAGACCTGGCAAATGAAAGATGTTTAGTAACTACCAATTTGCTAATTATCAGAATAAACATATGTTATTTATTTGTATTGATTCACCTATATTTATGCTTATATTTGCTTCCACAATGGAAAACTTCACCAAGAATAAAAAAGACTCATAAGACCCTTGACCCACATGTTGGAAAATATGATCTTCCAGACCACAGAAAGCACAACAGAAATGAATGAGAGGAATTCTTAAGTAAATTGGCATATTTACTGAGAATGGAGGTGGAAGTTGCAGAGTTGGGAGTGGGCTGGAAATATATAAAGATCATTCCCTGTACAAGTATATGTAAGCTTTTGACCTTGGTGGCCCAATGAAGAGGGTTTAGAGATGGATCTTTTATAGAATCATAAAGGACTTTATTCTGGTTATCTACTATTGCATATCAAACAAGCAAGCAAACATATACTCCCCATAGAACCAAAACCTCCATGCCATTTACTTTGCTTATAAATCTGCAGTCTGGGCAGACACCTGGCCCCTATTCCACTTGACATTACCTGGGGCAGCTGGAAGGTGGGGGCTAGAATCATCGGAGGGCTCACCCACACAAATATCTGGTACCCAGACTGGAAGACGCAGATGGCTGGGGCTTCTTTTGAGCATCTGTCTCTATCTCCATATGATCTTTAAATGTGATCTTTCCAACATGGCAGCTCCAGGGTAGCTGGATTTTTTTTTTTTTAACCTGTTGGCTTGGAAAGAGATCTTGAGAGAGAAAGACAAGCAGAAGCCTTTTGTGACTTTGCCTCAGAAGTCAAGCATGTTATTTCCTTGAATTCTATTTGTTGAGATAGTAATAAAGACCAGTTCAATTTCAAAAAGAAGAAATAGACTCCATCTTCTAATGGAGGAAATGACAAGGTTCTGGAGAGCATGTGAAACCAGAAATATTGCTGAGCTATGTTTGTGCAGTATGGGCAGTTCCTGACTTTCTTTAGAATGAGTCCTCTGTGTGGCCCCTCTCAAAGTCATGCCCTATTGACATGTTGGGCTGGACAATTCCATGTTCTGAGGGGCTGTCCTTTCCATTGTAGGATGCTTAGCAGCATCCCTGGCCTCTACCCACTAGATGCCTGTAGCACCCTGCTCCCAGTTGTGACCAAAAACATCTCCAGGTATTGCTAAATGTCCCCTGGGGAGCAAAATCACTTCCAGTTGACAACCACTGCACTAGATGAATGTCCTTAATCCTAACTGCCCAATAGAATCACCTGAGGAGCTGCTGATAAAAAGCACAGGCTGTGCTTTGGAATAACTAAGCCAGAATGTCTATGGATGAGTCATGGGCATGTACATTTTTTAATAGCTCCATAGTGACAGTATTGTACAGCCAGAGTAGAGAGCCACGTAGTTTATACAAAGACTGCGTATCAGTAGGAGCTGCTGAGATGTCAGGGTTTTTGCTTAAGACAAAGACTGTATATCAGTAGGAGCTGCTGAGATGTCAGGGTTTTTGCTTATCGAGCTGTATTAAAAAGTAGGAACGATCCCCACATGGCTTTCTTCCTGTATTTGCGATGATGTTTGGAATATTTGCACATATCTTCGGTAGCATGAAAAAATGGAACTGCATTAAAAAATCTTGTACAGTGCTTTACAGATTTTCAATGGTTTTCCTAATCGCTCTTATTTGGTCTTTAAATCACTCTGTGAGATGAGTAGAGTGATAGTCTGTATTTATGCAATGAGGGGAGTGTTGCCCAGAGACCTTAAGGCATGAGTGCTGGACCCCAGTTCCTAATGTGATTTTCCTGTCCTGTGTTGCCACTCATTGTTACAATGGGTTCCCTCATATGAATGAAGTTGAAAGGTTTATTTTCTCCCATACAGACTTCTTCATAGAAAGCAAAAGAAACTGATACGAATAAATCAGTTGTTTCCCACTGTCTTATATAACCTGTTCCTTTTTTTTCTAATTTAAAATCAAATTATAATAATTATACTACTATCACCAGTACCAAGAGTTATAATTTGATAAGCTCTTTCTTTGCATCCATTTTGTACTAGGTATCTTATATTATACCATTTCTAACCTTTATAATGACCTGAAAGACAAACATGATTTTCACTGTTTAACAGATGAGAAAACATAGGCTCTAAGAGGGTAAAGTAACTTGGAAAAACTAGTCAGTGACAGATCTAGGATTTCAAAAATCCAGTTATATCTGACTTCAAAGTCTGTTGCTTCTCCTTTATCTTGCTCTCCCACCCCTGGAAGACTTTTCCAGGTGCGCATTACACATATAACCTTAAACAACTTTTATGCAAAATGCGTGACTCCAATAAGATGCAAGTCTGAGGTAGGCATTGGCCTCTCAGGGTGCTGGAGTCAGTGCCAGCCCATCTCTGTAGGCAAGAGAGGGATGTTGTTTGTGTCTCAGCCAGTGGGTGTAAAATCAGCACCGAGCTGATTTCATTGGAAGGGGAAACTGCAGGGGTCTGCAGTGATCCCTGAGGCTAGACTGTCAGCCTAGAATAGGCTGCCAGAGAGCTGAGCGGTGACATTGCCATCCTTTGTGTCAGGGGCCCAAGAGATGATCCGTCACTAAGTATGGAGCAGAGCAACAGAGCACAAAGAATTTCCCGCATCCCTTCCGCCAGCAACCCCGTCAGACAGACAACACTCGGGTCCTCGGTGGAGCTCATGACTGCCAGCTAAAATGACTCTTTCAGGCCAGTGGGTGTAAAATTCCTCTTTATTTTGTAAATCTTAACCAGGACTAGCTCAGATGAACTGATTTTCACTTTGCAAAGGATTGATTTTAATTTCAGAGAAGAAACCTGGAAAGTCACAAATATTAGCAGGGATGGAAGAAAGGGGGTGTGATAGAAGGTCCTGGAAATGTAATAGCCTTTGAAATGCCCCATGGGGTCCACTGAACAGGCTGGATGTGAACGTCCTCTTCTCCGTGTGGGCTGGCCTGGCTGCTTGAATGTGTGGAGTGTACGCTTTCTGTTTCACCACTGGAGATTTTGCTGACTCAGAGGCATTCATCAATCTCTGCTGGGGATGTGCAGAAAATAGTCCAAAGAAGTTTTGTCCTTGCCGTGTCCTCTCTGCCTCACCTCTCTGTGGGTCCCAGAAAAGGAAGTCTTGTGCTCGAAAGGAGACATGATAACAGATTATAAGGTATAAGGCATGAATTACAAAATTATAGTACCATCTAATATTAGAAATGAAAGAAAGGAAGGAGACCTCCTAGCATGCCCTTCGTTTCTGACTTGAAGAAACTGAGCCCCAAGGAGAAAGTGACTTGGTCAAGGTCATATACTCTCAGACCAGAATCTGGGACTCCTGACTATTGGCACAGAATTCTTCCCCCTGTGCCAAGTTGTCTTGCTGTTTGCTTGTAAGAGATGATTATTTAAACCAATCAGATAGAGTCTTTCATTAGTATGGTTTCTTTTTTAGGAGGCAGCATGTGTACAGGGTGCATTTGGCTTCTGGTAACAATAGCTTTGAATCATAAAGATACTCATTATTTATTGATCAAGAATTTTCAAAGTAGGTGGTACCAGAGTTGGTTCGATGACTCGCTGATGTCAGGGCATGAGGTTGGCATGTCTGCGATTCTCTTTACTTTCCATGGTGGTCACAAGATAGCCACCATAGCTCTAATCTAAGTCCCCCGATAATGGCTTTCCAATCATCTGGCAGGTGTCCACCAAGTCTTATGGCTTGCCTGGATTAATCACTGGCAAGAAAAATTGGATGAAGATGACCGTGTTAAATGAACTATGATTGATCCCTTAGGGTTGAGTGTGTCTGAGGAGGCAATCTCTCTGAACACGTTTAATACCTGAACAAAAGCCCGGGTTCCCTTAGCAAGGAAGAAGAGGGAAAAGGGCTGTTGGGAACGTGACCAACAGAGTCTATTGCAGGCATAAGGTTTTTAAAGGTAGGCTGTTTGACTTCATATCTTGGCTACATCACTAACCCTATCATCTTACACAAGTAACTTAACCTCCCTAACCTTGGTTTCTTAATGTGTGATATTAAAATACTATTAGTACCTGCCTACAGAAGCATTGTGAGGATTAAATAAGATAAAGCCCATAAAGGGCTCATCACAGTTCCTGGCACACAGTAAGGATCCAGTAAATATGAGCTGGTATTTGTATATTTTTAACTTTTCACTTTATTCAGTAGCTCCTTAAAGAGTCAACTTACTCACGGGCTTGTTTACTGATGAACAAGAGGTGTTAGTCCCTCCAGTCCTGTCATGGAGCCAACATTTTAATAAAGAAAAAGACTAAAAAACCCCCAAAAACCAAGATGGCTCTCTCTGACCTCCATTTTTCCACTGGCAAGAGTAAAGAAGATTCTAGAATTCAATGTATTCTTGGTAAGCTTCCCAGCATTTTTTCTCCCCAGTACTACCAGCCTTGCCACCAAGATCAGGACTAATTTCATTATGCTCTTTATCCCTGTATGTCAATCACCGTGAGAGGTTCATGTCTGCCAGGACACCCCTTACCACCCACATTTGCATTCCCGTATGGCACTGTACATGCCTCCGTTCCCCTATGTTTCCCCCTTCTCCTCTGAGGATGTTAATTAGCCCTGCAGCCTCAGATGAGTGCTCTTGGCCCCGTCACAGCCTCCACTCTTGTACCATTGCTCTTTGTTGCTCCCCCTGGACATTTCCAGGCCATTCTCCCTCTCTCCTGACTAAAAGATCTCATATTCGAATCTCTTGTCATCAGAGAGTATCACTTACTACACATTCTTGTTGCAGTCATCCACTGACTGGGCCATGTGCTCTCATTCCTGGAGAATTTTAGTTCTAGGTTCATCACGGTCACATTCCAACCATCTTTCTATTATTGTCCTTGGAGATTTTAACAAGTGATTTCCATTATCCTGGTCTGTCGTTTCCTTAAAGTCCTCTCCAATCTTTAGACTTTTAATCTCTTATTACCCCCTTGTTCTCACCACATTCCTCACTGAGCTTAATGTCCATGTCCATAATCACAGTCACTTTCTGTGCACATCACCAGCTTCCTTGCACCTCTCTTACTCTGCTGTGTTCCCCACCCCTGGTTGCATCCGACTTTTCCTCCATCTGTCCCTAAACCCCGTTGCTGCACCTGGGTGGTCAGGAACACAGAACATACAATGTTGCCCACTGGCCTCACTAAATTCATGATGCAGAGCCTCCAGAGGATCCTTTGTGCTGCCAGCCATCATCCTTCATTTCCCTCATCCCTTCACTCTCTCCTCGATGGTTATTTTGTGTCTTATCCACTATTTTCCAATTTCCAGCATCTCTTCCTCATCTTCACTCTCAGATTAATAAACTCAGTTCCTCCTGAACTGAGAACAACAGAAGTAACCGGAGAAGAACTTCCATAGCCCCTGTTATCACACCTACCTTCCTCGCTGCCGCTGTGCTGACCCCGTATTCTTGTGACAGTGGAGGAGGTGTAAGGCTCACTGGTCTCCCTGTATCTCATCCCCTCTCACCTCCCCAGAACATCACTTTTGTAATCCTTTTTCTCATCATTTTGTAACTCCTCCTCATCAATATTTATCTCTCTATGGAATCATTCCCACCAGCACACCACACATTTCTTCAGTCTTGATCCCACACACATCTTTTCTATTCCCTTTCCAGTAAAATTCACTGAACCCAGTTCCTCACTTTCTGTTCTCACTTGAACCCACTTTCAGTAGAATGAATGAGTGAGGATGTTTCATCTTTAAGCAGGAGTTAATCCTCGCCTCTTCAGAAAGCTGTTCTTGTCTAGATCACTCTTGGCCTCCACTTGCTCAGTTCAGCAGTCAGCTGTCATCCTCAGCTTATTCACCTGTTCACAGCAACTCTAACGGTTAGTCACTCTCTCCTCCTTGATGCGCTTTCTTTATTGGACATCTAAGCTACCTCTGTCTCCTCGTTTTCCAGCTGCCCATTGGCTGCTCCTTCTTGTTCTCCATCACTGGTCTCTCTTCATATTCCTGGCCTTTAAATGTTGGAATGTCTCAGTGCTCAGTCCTTGAATCTCTTGTGTATTGCCACTCACTTCTTTGGGGATCGTGTTCGTTGTCTGCTTTCATTACCACCTTTCCTCTGGATGCCACCTTTAAAATGCATCCAGAATCCAGCCACTTCTTACCACTTTCCTCTACCTACCAACCTGGCCCAAGTCATCAGCGTCATTCACTTGAAATACATGTGGTGGCCTGCGAACTGATCTTTACGATTCCACCTGTTGGAGGGAGAGGCTATTGAGGATGGATGGTCAGGGAAGGCCTCTTTGAGATTTCGCCTGAAATATGAGAAGGAGCCAGCCATGCGAAGATCTGAACAAAGAACATTCTAGATAGAGGAAAGAGCAGTGTGAAGACTCTGAGGTGGGAGAGAGCATAGGACATCAGTATCCAGGGGTTGCTTAATACTTGATAAAAGGGTGAAAAGCAGAATAAGAGTAACCGTCATAGGATGAAGAGATTTGACCCAGGAGTTACCTATTATTTTTTTTAAATACGAATACTCACTTTCTGAACATGCTATTAAAGGCTGCACAAATCTCTGTCACACAGGGTTCTCAAATAGTAGGTGAAACTACTGTTTGGCTAGTAGTGTTTTGAAACTCAGAGATTTTATTTAGCAATCTAGATTTCTGGTTCTTTTTGAAACTGTAGGAATAGGGTCTATCTTCTGTAACACAGCAGTTGGCTGAAGTTAGGTGGTGGCTGCTCCCTTTAGACGGGCATGTATTTCTCAGTCCCCACACTCCCTATTAGGGATGTCTGGAAGTATCACCCATTTGTATAACCTGCCTGGGCCCTGTTGGCGTCTGCTTTTGCCCTCTTATGAGACCCCTGGACTATTCCTATATCTCATCAGACACAATATTCCACCCTCTAGCAATGACCACAACTTGGTCTTAAGTGAAATGGCAGAGGCATCACTGAGCCTCATTGGGTTATGATCCTATCTGAGATGCCCACAGTGCCCAGGAGAGCTATCAGAGGTGTCATACCTCCACTGGCCCAGGTGACACCTCCTCTTACCCGTCTCACCTGGAGTCATTCTGGGTTGGAGGCACCAAAAGGGAAGCTGCATTTCTGCAACATCTCTAGTGTGGTGGTATGTGAGCAAGGCAATTTCAGGGTTCTTGAAGTATCCTCAGGGAATCCTTCTTAATGCCTCTTCTTTTTAGCCTGAGAGAAGTTTAAGGAAAGTGACAGATACCTCTTTGCCCCAAGGCTAAGGTGAGCCCCAGTCAGAAACCTCACTGTTGTCTTAAATCCTTTCTATTGCAGCTGCTTCCACTGTGGCTGTGGATATGTCTCTACTCACCAAAGACACAGCCAGGAACCTGGGGTCTGGGTCTCCTCATTGCTCACTGCTTGGCCCAGAATGTTGTCTCATGGTTTCATCTTGGTTATCCATCTCCTGCGATGATAAAGTCTCTAGGCTGCCAGGCAAAGTCTTTAGTTTCCCCTGTATATGGTTGGAGAGAGAAGTTCTTCGTGATTTAATAAAGAATTAAATCTGTCCTTAAATCCAATGCTGCTGAAGCAAGGGGCTTCTGTCTCTCAGACTCCCTGATCTGCCTGTAGACCCTCACCTCTGGGCCTATTGGACACATTCAGAACCTAGAACTTCCAGGAGGGGCGGTTCTGCTCTTCTGCTGTGCTGTGGCTCGCCCTGAGCTGAGGGGCCAGGGCAAGTGAGAATGTTGCATCCTCAGGCAGAGTGACAAATGCCTCACCCCAACCCTGCTGTCCTTGAAGAGTATTAGTGTATCTTTCTTCATGGGCTATGTCATAATCTGGGGCATTGGCGACTCACTCAACTATAATCCTAGGTTCTTTCATCAGATATTGGGAAAGTTTATTTATACTTTAATAATTGTGGTCAGAGAGGAAATCTCTTAACCTCAGTTTCCTCATCTGTTAAATGAAGCCATTAATACCTCCCTCACCAGGTTGGAATGACAAATTGAAATTATTATACATGTGATCTATCACAGTGTCTTACATATGGCAGGAGATCAACAAATGCTAATTCTTTTGTCCCTTCATTTCTCCTCTACACACTTGTATCCAAATATCTTATGTGACATTTAGGAAAGAATTCCAACTACCAAGAGAATGGACAAGTTAACCCACTTCTGAAGATTCATTCACTTGAGTTTACTGGACCCATAAAAGACTAGAAAAGTCGAACATGGTGATTCTAGATTGGTTTCCACTAGACGACATGTTAAAGCCAAACCTTTTTGACCCAAAAGAAAGTGTTTACTCATCCAGAAGTTTCCAAGCGTCCAGATGCCACATAAACAAAGCACCTGGCTGACTTACCCAATGCATCTTATTTCATAGGGTGTGCAGATGGATACCCTGACGTTCCTCCATGATTTGATATCAAAGTGAGAGTTCTTTGTGGGATTCCCATATATGTTAAAACATTGATCACATTTACCACTTTGAGGAACTGTGAATCCCATGCCCTAGTCCAAGAGAATACTACCCTTCAAGGGGGGTATATTTGGTTGAATAATAAATAAATGGAATGGAAATGACAGGAATTACTTTTTAGAGATGTTATTATAGATGCAATGGAAATGGTTTAGTTGGAAGATGCTGATTTTTATTCCTGCAAAGCATATGCATACAGTCAATAAATATTTGAGTCACTGCAGGAAAAAGCAGCTCATAATCCTCTCAGGATAATGAATGCATTTAATTTCTACATGCTCAAGCAAGAAAAAGGTTAGAAGTGGTTTATTTGTCTTTGGTTAATTGCTAAATAAAGAAGCTCACCCACGCAGGGCCTCTTCTTTCTTGTCACCACGGTAAGCCAGTGCGGTCTGATGGTATATCTTATCTTGCTGCCTCTGGTGTGGAGAGGAAATCTTCTGTCTGTGTGAAAAGCATCTCTAAAGCTGAAAAGAGGTTTCTGATATCTGCCAGCTCTCTAGAAGGATATTTGGCATTGTGTCTCAAGAGGCACAAACTTGTTGATCTCCTTCGATCTCATGATTCAATTTCTTGGAATCTATTCTGAGCAAATAACTAGAAACACCAACAAAGACATATGCATAAAATATTCTTTGCTGAGTTGTTTATTAAGTGAAAAGCTAGACTATGAAGCTTTCGAGACAGAAAGATTTCTATCGTGTAAATACAGTATGTAGTTATACACGTACCAATACAAATACAAAAATAAAGCCTGCTGACAACAGCTGTCTCTGAGTGGTGGTATGATGAATAGATTATTGCTTTACCTTTTATACATTTTGGGGGGTGTTCCTCAGATTTTCTTACAGTGAATAGGAATTACTTTTAGATTATTTTATTTATTGAACAAATATTAATGGAGTACCTACTATGCGTACATCTCTGTGCTAGAGACACAGTGTCGAACTCTCCTCAAGCAAAATCAACATGGTCCCTTCGTCCGGGAGTTTACAGTCACAGGAGTTTGGCAAATATCAAACAAATAAATATATAATATCAAATAGAGACATGTGATACAAAGGAAAAGCAATGGTATGCTGCCAAAAGACTATCAGGGACGACTGAAGTTTGGAACAGGAACCAACAAACTGTGGTCTACAAACCTATGACCAATTTTTTTTTTAAACATTTTTAAAGGGTTGTAAATTTAGGAATAATAATATGATGTGACAGAGACCATAGAAGATTGGCAAAGTACATTTTACAAGTAAAATATCTATGCTCTGTCCCTTTATAGAAAAAGTTGGTGGAGCCTTAGTTTGGAACATCAGGGATGCCTTTCTAAGGAGATGACATTTAATGTGGGAACTGAAGAAATAGGAGTTAGCCAAAAAAAAAAAAAAAAAAAAATTCCCCCCTTCAAAGTCTTGTTAGAGGAAACTTCGAAAATATTTTTCAAAAAAAGCTTTTTATTGGAAGCTGGCTTCTTCTCCAGGTAAGGAGAGAGGAAGGTTTATTTAAAGGGCATACTACTAAAAATAAGTTTCCTCTGCTATTCTCTATCCTTTTTTCCTCATATTCCTTTAGTATATGACTGGCTTGTTTTTAAAATATCACCATCTTATTTTTATTTTTCTAATCCTGTGGCTTTCCAAGGTCCTAGACAACTTTAAGCTGTACTGCTAATAACATCAATAGCAGCTTTTATTAAATGTGCATTTACCTTGGTGCCAGGCATTTTGCTAGATACTTTAAATCCACTCCCCTATATAACCCTAACAACTCTGCAAAGATGGGCACCGAATTTTACAAAGATGTAATAGTGGTCAGAGAGGCTGAATGGGCTGCCCACAGGCATGCTGTGGTAGTCATGGAGCCAGGACCATGGCCCAGATGTCTCAGTCTCAGAACTGGGCTCTTTCTTGCATGGTGCCTGTCACTGCAGGCTCCTCCCTCTTCCAAGGAGGGGTATTCTATTTCTTTTGTTGTGTTACCACCAATTAAAAGTCTTTTCCACTCCACCACATCGCTCCTCCTTTCAACCTCCTCCTCCTCCTCCTCCTCCTCCTCCTCCTCCTTCTTCTTCTCCTCTTCCTCCTCCTCTTCCTCCTCTGCTCTGCAAGTAGCAATCCTGGTTTTCAATTTCCTCAAAAATCTCAGTATATTAAGGGATCATTTCCCTAATATGCCACCGAGCTTGTTGAGTGAAATTGAGGGAAGATTGAATTTCTGGCTTTCTAACTAGTTCCTTATCTGCTTCACACTAAGGTAATTTTTGATAACTCCACTGCACTCTAATTTTCCAAATGTATTTTTAAAATTTCTTTTGCTAAAGACAGATTTTAAATGAGTCTAATAACATAGCCATTCCAGAGACATTGTTAATTTTGTATTTCCCTTCCCTGGTGATAGGCTCATTTTTCCTTCATTCTTCCTTTTCCTAGACTTCAAAGACAGCATTTGAGAAGCTCTTCTTATTCTCTCTGGTACCTCCATGACCTTGGACAGTGAGGTTTAGTAGTGAAAGCACAAGGCCTGGAGCCAGGAGACCAGAAATGCAGTGCCAGCAGGTCCTCGGCCAGCATTGAGGTTCTGGGCAAGTTATTGACCCTTTCTGGGGCTCAGCCTCCTCGTCTGGTAAAACTAAGGGGTTGGATTCAACGTCTAACTTGTAAAGTTTTTCAATTTGTCTAGGTGTCTAGATCAGTCATGGGATAGTCAGGAGACAAATCATACCAGTTACTTGAAAAGAGAGATTTTAATGTAAAAATTATTAACAGGATGGGTGAAACGCTTTTGAAAAGTTTCGCTGAGGTAGCAAATGCAGGGAGAAGCTACCTCCCCTGGGGCTTGGAGAATAAAGGAAAGAGATTGGAATGATTATAACTTAGAATCTTGAAAAGGGGTTCCATAAAGCTGCAACTCAGCTCTCTGAAGAGAGGCCCTGGCTGGCAGTTGCTGGTGTTGGAGAGGAGAATGAAGTGCAATGTGGCCTCTGCTAATTGGATGCAGCTGCTATCTAGAAAGGACTTGCTGCAGTCAGGCTGAAACCTACAGGAACAGAAAGGACAGGTCCTTTCTTCTTTCCCCAGCCCTGAAGCCTCCCTCTAGCGCCCTCTATTGGCAGAGCCTCGTAGAGAGTGGCTGGCAAAACTGACCGGGATTTGTGGACCAAGTAAGGTCTAGAAGGGTGGCTTTGGAGCTGAGGGACAATAATTTCATAACTGCACAGTGTTCATTGCTAAGATTGCAAACTGGTAGGTTAGAAGCCACTTTTTTGTTAAGGATATCTTTATTATTATTATTCGATTCTTTTTAAAGTCATTTATCATAGTTGTACATATTTTGGAGCACCTGTGATATTTTGATCCACGTGTACAATGTCATAAAGATCCTTGTCACGCCTGTAATCCCAGCACTTTGGGAGGCCGAGGTGGGCGGATCACGAGGTCAGGAGATCAAGACCATCCTGGCTAACACGGTGAAACCCCGTCTCTACTAAAAATACAAAAAATTAGCCGGGCGTGGTGGTGGGCGCCTGTAGTCCCAGCTACTAGGGAGGCTGAGGCAGGAGGATGGCGTGAACCCGGGAGGGGGAGCTTGCAGTGAGCCGAGATCGCGCCACTACACTCCAGCCTGGGTGACAGAGCATCTAAAAAACAAAAAACAAACAAACAAAAAAATGCCTTGTATGGCCTTAAGTAGTTTAATCAAACATTTGTGTCTGAGTTTATGTTTTTAATCTGCATATCTTCTTCCTTGGAAATCCACAGTACTTCATCTTTCATTATTTACATTTTTAAAAAATTAATTTAAAATTAATGAATGGGAAGGCAACTTGGAGATCATCTCTAGTTCAGTAATCGGTTTATAAATCAGGTGATTAATACCCTCAGAAAGTGAGAGGTTTTGCTCCCAAATCATACAACTAGTGAATGAGATCTTTGGGTTCCAAGGCCTGGATTCTCATCATTATTTACTGTTTACAGGAGGACAGATGTGCTCTAGCCTCTTGCTACTCAAAGTGTGGTCCCCAGACCAGCAGCACTGGCCTCAGCTGGCAGCTTGTTAGAGATGCAGAATCTCAGGTCCCATCTCAGGCCTGCTGAATCAGTATATGATTTTAACAAGATCCCCAGGTGATTTATGTGCACAGTAAAGTTTGAGAAGTGCTGAAGATAGCTTTATTGAAGTAAAAGAAAAAATAGACTTTTATTGGATGCTAGTGTTTTTCTCTAGGGTGGACTCAGGGTGTGGGGTGTAGAGACTAGTTCTCAGCAAATCTCTGGACCACTCCTCTAAGTCTTTTTTCCCTCTCCCTGCTTTCAGTTTATGGGCCCATACACATACATGCAAACACCCATGTGCACACACACAATCACACATGCATGCATCCATACATCTACGTTTTCACACACACACACACACACACACACACACGTTTATGATCTGGCTTCTGTCCTACCTTCCAGCCTGAACCCTCACCAGATTCCCCTACATAAACTATGCTCTACTCACGCTAGGCTACTTACAAGAAGTTGCCCAAACATATCAGACTTTCTTTTTGCCTCAGTCACCAAATGGAAATCAGACTAAATTCTGTTTGTCTTTCAAGAACAGCTCAATGTCTTTGTCTTGGAAGCCTTCCCACATTGAGTGAATTATATCCAAGGTTTGCTCTTCTTCTGGGGTTTAATAATACCTGACAGATACCTTTATTGAGCACCTTTTTTCTCACTCATAGATAATCATACATTTTATTGTTTATCTCCTTGAAAGGATGGAACCATTCCTCACTTGACAAGCAATACTGGGGGTGAGCAGATGAAGAAAGAATGAACTAATGTAAAGCAAAGGAATCTAACAAATGCTTATCTGTAAAGAGCAGCAAAGTGTAATAGTTAAAGGATCGAGTTGGTTTTTTGAAAAGATAAACAAAACTGACAGACTTTTCGCTAGACTAAGGAAAAAAGAAGGCTCAAATAAAATTAGAAATGAAATGAAAGAGAAGACATTACAACTGATACCACAGAAATATGAAGGATCACAGGAGATTATTATGAAAAATTGCACACAACCAGTTGTGTAATCTGGAAGAAATGCATACATTCCTAGAAACATGCAATCCACCAACACTCAATTATGAAGAAATAGAAAATCTTAACAAACCATTAATGACTAAAGAGATTGAATTACTAACCAAAAACCTCTCGACGAAGAAAAGCCTAGGACCTGCTGGCTTCACTGTTGAATTCTACCACACATTTAAAGAATAACTAATGCCAACCTTTCTCAAACTCTTCCAGAAAATTGAAGGTGAAGGAATATTTACAAACTCATTTTACAAATCCAGCATTACTCTGATACCAAAGCCAGAGAAGAACACTACAAGGAAAGAAAATTACAGGTCAATATTCCTGATGGACACAGATGCAATAGTCTTCTACAAAATACTAGCAAATTAAATTCGACAGCACATTAAAAGGATCATACACCATGATCAAGTGAGATTTGTCCTTGGCATGAATGGATGTTTAAAGATATGCAAATCAATAAATGTGATACACCACATTAACATAATAATGGATAAAAATCATATGATCATCTTAATAGATGCAGAAAAAGCATTTGACAAAATTCAGCATCCTTTCGTGATAAAAATTCTCAACAAATTAGGTATAGAAGGCCACATATGGCAAGCCCACAACTGACAATCATAATCAATAATGAAAAGCTGAAAGGTTTACCCCTAATATCAGCAACAAGACAAGAATGCCCACTCTTGCCACTTCTATTCAACATAGAGCAATTAGGCAAGAAAAAGAAATAAAAGTCATCCAAATCAGAAATGAAGAAGTAAAATGGTTTCTGCAGATGGCATCTTATACATAGAAAACCCTAAAGACTCCACCAAAAAATTGTTAGAACAAATAAACAAATTCAGTAAAGGTGTAAAATAAGAAACCAACATGAAAAATAGTAATGTTTCTATATGCTAACAATGAAGTATCTGAAAACAAAATCTAGGAAACAATCTCATTTACAATAACATTAAAACATACTTAGGAATGAATTTAATCAAAGAAATGAAAGGTCTTTATACTGAAAACTATAAGACATTGATGAAGAAATGGAAGAAGACACAAATAGATGGAAAGATATCCCATGTTTATGAATAGAAAGAATTAATATTGTTAAAGTATCTATACTGCCCAAAGTAACCTACAGATTCAATGCCGTCCCTATCAAACTTCCAATGGCATTTTTCATAGAAATAGGAAAAACATCCTAAAATTCATATAGAACCACAAAAGATTTGGATAGGCAAAGCAGTCGAGCCAAAAGAACAAAGCTGATAGCACCACACTACTTGCTTTCAAATATACTACAAAACGGTAGTAATTTAAAACAATGGTAGTGGCATAAACACAGACATATAGACCAATGGAACAGAATAGAGAGCTTAGAAATAAATTCACACATTTATGGCCAATTGATTTCCAACAAAAGTGCCAAGAACACACAATAGGGGAAAAACAGTCTCTTCAATAAATTGCGTTGAGAAAACTGGATATTACATGCAGAAGAATGAAACTGGACCCTTATCTCACACCATATACAAATATACTACATTTCCTTAAGGCTAGACATTGGTTGTAGCTTGAAGAAAGGTCCTTCTTGGATGGTAATAACATAGCCGGCCTTGCTGGCAATTGCTGTTTTTCACTTCTACCATGTTCTTCCTTCCTAATATCCACTTTGCCACACTTTACCCTGGAAATTCTCTCCTTAAACATAATCCACCAGTTGAGGGCTTTTGCAACACAAAGACTTTCCTTGCTTAAAAAATTACAGCATTTCCCTTGTCTGCAGATTATGTACCTAAATGACTGGTCTTACAGCCATCTCAGTTTTGGTTGATCTGTGTTAGTCTGTGTATATGTGAGGCCATTTTTAAGATAAAATTTGTAAAAAGTCATATTTGTATAGCACTTCCAATTTGCCACAAATATCACATTCCACCATTTTGTGTCTATGACACAGAAATTCTAGGATAAATAAAAATGAACATTGTATTTTGTAAACATTATATAGTCTTAATCTTTTGTCTTTTCTCTCTATTCTCTCCTCTCCTCCCCCTCATTGCAGGGATGATAGTCTACTTGGGAATGATGGCGGGCGCCTTCATCCTGGGAGGCCTGGCTGATAAGCTGGGAAGGAAGCGAGTCCTCAGCATGTCTCTGGCCGTCAATGCCTCCTTCGCCTCCCTCTCTTCCTTCGTGCAGGGATATGGAGCCTTCCTCTTCTGCCGACTCATCTCAGGCATCGGGTATGTTCTTAGGGAGGTGGAGCTGGACCATCCCAGACCAATGGCCCATCCATTCTGGTATTCTAGCTCCAAGAGGTAACTCTAGAAACCCTTGGACTGACTGAGTTTTTGTTTGACTTTCAGGATACTATATTAAAGTTGAACCTTAGAAAGAGTTAGGGTTAGGATTAGCCTCTGAAGTCAGCATGCAATGTCAAAATAATCCAAGACTGCCTCCCACATGTAGAGAGGAACTACCTGGCCGGTCTCTCAGATTCACTGGGTCCTTTCACCACAGAACCTAAGGTGGGGTATAGGCAACTTGGTTTCTACTATGACCATTTTTAGTGTATGACTTGATTCTTTCTCTCTGGCATTTTTCCTTTGCAGTATTGGGGGTGCTCTACCGATTGTTTTTGCCTATTTTTCTGAATTCTTGTCTCGGGAGAAGCGAGGAGAACACCTCAGTTGGCTGGGCATCTTCTGGATGACTGGGGGCCTGTACGCATCTGCCATGGCCTGGAGCATCATCCCACACTATGGTGAGTCATGGCTCCAAACAGCCTAGGGGGCCCTGTTTCTATGGCTCCTGCACCCAAACAATAGTTCCTGTCCTCAGCCTTATTCCATGTACTCGCGCACAGTTCCCGTACGTGACCTTGATCTTTCTTAACAACTTCTAACATTGCAGACACGTTGTTAATTTCAATTCAATGTCTTTTTTGAAAAATATGTCCTGTTCTCCCTCTTTTCCTCCTTCCTTCCCTTCCTTCATTCTTCCCTTTCTCCTTCCCTCTCTCCCTTTCTTGTTTCCTTACTTTTATTTGAAATAATTTCAACCTTCATCTCCAGCTCTCCTCCCCCTGAGCAACTTAGGCTTTGGTAACCTGATTTAATAGATGACAGGTATGTGACAAAAGCCAAGAGAAGTTGGTGACTTGCTCAAGGCCATGTCCCTGGCATGTGGTGGAGTGGGGGCTGGAGTCCTGATGTCCCCTCAGGGGCAGTAGGCTGGTACTCTTTCTGCCCTAGTACCTGCTGTCACTCTTGTTTGGCTGTGACAGTGCAGCAGCCCTTATAGACAAGGTCATGGTTTCAGCCGGGACAATTTTATTTTCCTGGATAATTGTAAACACTATTCTCTGGACAGACACCTGGCAACATCAACTTTTACTACTGGTTTCATCAAGAGCAATGTAGGGAGAAGGCAGCAATTTTGACTTTGATTCTGCTTTTGGAGTATACTTAGTAATACTATCATCATCATTCAAAATCATTTTTGGTAAATCACTGATTATGAGTATAGGTTTAGCAGTGATTTAGAATCCTCAGACCCCGAGGGGGTAGCAGACAGCTGCCCCTGAAGCTGACCGATAGTTTACCACCTATTTATTGTCTTGTTTTAAATATGACCCTCTCTGCTGTGCTTTCTCAGCTAATGGAGGCTGCATGTATATCTTTTTAAGAACAAGCTTTGGTTTAGACAGTACCTACTGTATTAGTTAAGGTGTTGGACACTGGGTACATTACCTTGACAAGCTGATCAACCCTGAAATCTCAGTGTTTTAACACAGTGAAAGCTTCTCCCTTATGTGAGGTCCGGCTGGCATTTCTAATCTGCAGGTGGCTCCGCTCCATCAGTGATTCTGGAGTTTAGATTCCTTCCATTGTGTCATTCTGTCATCTTCAACATACAGCTTACAAGGTCTCCGGTTTGGGGAAAGAGAATGGGCAGTTGTAGGTTGGCTGAAGGCCAGGAAGTAGAACACACTCACCATTTCCGCTCACATTCCAGTGGCCCCCAATCTGTAACATGCCCACACTCTTCTGCAAGGGACACTGGGTAACAGTCTAGCTGTGTGCCCACAAAGTAGAGGAAGTGGGTTTGGGAACACCATGTTGTCTTTGCCATATCTAGTACTTGAAAATCCACTGGATTTTATATCAGAAACAGAAAAAATATGAAAAGGAATAGTGAAATAAAGAGTTGAAGAGTTTTCCAGCCAATTCTGTCATTCTAGTTCTCCATAATTTTAGATACAAAATTGTATTACTGCTACTATCAGGTTCTGCAAGATATCCCTCACTCAAATGCACACTTTAATTGCCCTTGTACTATGTACTATGCTGTTGATTATATGGTTTTGAGGCATTGCTTTCCTTTTTCTTTTTTTCCTCGCAATTCTTGATATAATATCATTTTCTCTGTTAGCTGGTCCAAATGTTTGAATACTAAGGGACTATTTTCACTTCTTTTTTTTTTTTTTTTTTTTTTTTTCTGAGACAGAGTCTTGTTCTATCACCCAGGCTGGAGTGCAGTAGCATGATCTCAGTTTACTGCAACCTCTGCCTCCCAGGTTCAAGCAATACTCGTGTCTCAGACACCCAAGTAGCTGGGATTACAGGTGTGTGCCACCACACCCAGCTAATTTTTGTATTTTTAGTAGAGTCGGGGTTTCACCATGTTGGCCAGGCTGGTCTCCAACGCCTGACCTCAAGTGATCCACCCGCCTCAGCTTCCCAAAGTGCTGGGATTACAGACGTGAGCCACAGTGCCCGGCTTATTTTCACATTTAAATGAAGTGATTGAAAAACCTTTTATGGAGGGAAGCAACTGAAATCTAAATAAAAGCTGAATCCAAATAGTGGTGCTGTGTGATATGGGACAAGTCAATCCATCTTTTCAGCCTTGGTTCTTTTACCTATAAAATGGAGGGGAGAAGTGACACAAAAAGAATCAGCTCTAGATACATCTGCCAGCCCGAACCTTTGGCAATTCTTGAGGTGCACAGAGGAATGAATGTTGAGAAAAATTCCAAGATAATTCTAGTACTCAGGCCAGCTTCCCTCCTGGAAGCATTAGCAATACGAGGCTCTCTGTTTGCAGACTGCTTGTTTCATGGGGAAAGCCCACCCTCACACTTGACCAATGAAAAAGGGTCTTTGATTTCCCTCTGATTGGATCAGCCTTGGTCATGTGTCCACCTCAGCCAACCACTATACACCAAGAGATGCAGGTCCGGAAGGGTTTAGATCCACTTCCTTCCCCATCCCTGGAGCTAGGGGTAGGGTCATTCCCACCCAAACCACAGGTGTGCAACACAGTGGTGAAGAAAAGGCAGGAGGATGTTGTGAGGGAAGCTGGCAACCCACCTCTTTTTTTCACTTCACAAACACACACACTTAAACAGACACACACACTATTGTCTAAGTGTCTGACTTCTAGGAAAGCAATAAAAGAATTCAGGTTGGGGACATGTTGACCAACATAGATGGGATGTCCGTGGCTGAGGGGCCCCATGGTAATTGTCTGACCACTGCAGGCTGACAGCAGGGCTTGTGGTTAAGTATTTTACCCCAGATGAGATTATTATTCTAAATTAAGTAACTCAGGAATGGAAAACTAAACATCGTATGTTCTCACTCATAAGTAGGAGCTAAGCTATGAGGATGCAAAGGCATGAGAATGACACAAGGGACTTTGGGGACTCGGGGAAAGGGTGGGAAGGGGGTGAGGTATAAAAGACTACAAATTGTGTGCAGTGCATACTGCTTGGGTGATGGGTGTACCAAAATCTCACAAATCACCACTAGAGAACTTACTCATGTAACCAAACACCACCTGTTCCCCAATAACCTATGGAAATAAAAAATTAAAAAAAATTATTTTACCCCAAATGGACAGGACTTTTCCCTATGTGTATGCCTGTATGATATCTGTGACTTTTATATTCCATTTTAAAATAGAAGCCTCTTGGATGATCAGGCTTAATTGAAACAGGCGTTCACTTGGGGGAAATCCATCCTAGAAATATGGTAGGCTAGAATCACAGTGTAACAAGAGCCATTATTTATCTTAAGCCTCAGATGTTTTGTCCGCAGTGAACCAGACATTTGATGGTATTTTCCAATGTGCCTAATGCATTAATCTTCTAACAAATGCAAGTGTAGCTTTAGAGAAGAGACTGATATTTGTGTGTACAGCTTGTGTAACCTGTTTAATTGATTTTGCAAGAATGAAGTAAAGGGAAGTCTTGGCACCAGGAATTTGAGTGATTGGCTCACTGAGAAAGAAAATTACAAAGCTCAGAATGTTTTCCTGTGAACTCACGGGTAAAGCTCAGAAAAAAAAAAATGGATATATTATGGAAGATTAATTCCCATTGTAGTCAGCATTACCAGCTGTTTGTGAAATCCTGACAGAGAAAAGTAGGGCAAGCTAGAAGATCAGCAAACAGAACAATCCCTTCCTGCAAATTAATATTGTTCCAAATATTTGGAAGCAGTTTGCCATTTAATTTTATTTAATTTAGGGCCCTGAAGATGCGCCTAATGAATGTGATAAATGCAGATTACTGAAATCACCATAAAAGCCATAGACGCGTGAAGGAATAATGGATTTTGTATAATTTGTGCATATTATCATAAAGAAAAAGATCTTTTTGAAGCAGAATACTTTATAAACATGACTGCTTCTGCCCCTCTTCCCTGGTTATCCATCTGAGTTTGACTGCTGTGTGGTTTCGATCACCTTTACTTCTAATGATGCCAGAGTAGTTTTTGCACGTGAGCTGAGAACGTGTAAATATTGCTATGGTTTTATCTTCCTCTTTCTAGTGTTACTCCCAGGAGAAAGGAAAGGCTTTTTAATTAAAATTAAAATGAACGAACAAACCTCAGTGAGATGATAAGAGACCAAGCTGTGCAAAAAGAGATTTGATTCTGATTGAGTGTATGGGATAAGGTTTGTGTTCAGTTGCTGTGGCCAAAGGTGTGCAAGGGACCACAGTCCCACATTTCCACACCGGGATTCCCTCTACCTAGTCTTTTAATTGTACAAATAGAGTAGAAAATGTCTGCAGGAACAGCAGATAATTGGTTAGGAGTCTGCTGCGAGTAGAACAAGTTGAACCACAACGGGGAGTAATAAAAATTCAAGGCAAGCTGTTTGCCACTGGAGTTGGCCATATGTTATATTTCTAAGTAAATGAAATAGAAGTTTTATATCCAAATAACTATTGCCCTCTAAACTTTATAAATTGATATATTTATTTACATAGTCTTGTCTTTCACAAATACCATTTGAATTGTCTTCAGAAATACTTTATGGCATGAGAAAACCAGTCTATTTTATAACCTCGGCTCTATTTTTTAAAAATTCTTTTGCTGATCTTTGCTGATATTTATCTATTTTATTCAACATCCTTGGCACTAAATGTCATGGAGCTATTTCTTAAAAAAATCAATGTACTCTCAAAGCAGGTGAAGTATGATGGGTTGCTAGGAGCGTTCACACATGACAAATCTATGGAGGTATCATTACCTGTATTCTACAGCTGCGAAAACCCACCAGTGCAGTTCGATGGGATCAGACCAGAATTTGAACTCTGATCTCTGTGACTGCAAAAGTCTAGGCTCTTTCCACTGTATTACTTAAAAGAGGGAAGTTTGCTACCCATGAGGATATTCAAAACAATGCTTGAATGTAATTTCTGAATATGGGTTTTAGCAATGCTTTGAATAATGATGATTGAATAGGAGCTAGTTATCTTCCCATTTCAATGATGATGGGATGCATTGGAATGTAGAAGTTCAGTCCCTCATTTAAAAAAATTGTGTAGCCGTATAACAGCTTACAGTGTTTTTCAAAATGTGGTCCTGAACCCTTTGCGCTGGAATCACCTGGAGCTGGCATTGCCCTTTGACGTTGGAAAGAGGGATCACCAATAGAAGCCCTGGGTCGTATGAGGCCCTGCTCTGGCCTTCCTCTGGCTGCACCCCTTCCCATAAGGCAAGGCATCTCTGAGGCCTTGACCCCCATCCCCATCTTCATCCAGATTATGCTCTGGGTGCTCAGGACCCAGGAATTCCCATAGACTCAAGAAATCAAGACAGGAGTGCCCATTCTCATCACAGTGGTGTGTCCACGCATGTCTGCATGAGGTCCCTTATTTGGAAGGAGGAGGTGGGGGATTGAAAAGGGGATGTGGCATATGTGGGTGTAAATTCTGGGCCTGGACTTCTAGCTTGTTGCTTGTCAAGGCAGGCAAATAGAATATGTTTCATTTAACAATCTGCCATCTTAAAATATAATGATTCTGTAGAGATACGGGCTACTACTTCTGTTTGTACTCTTATCCAAGGCTCTGTAAATGTCAGGCCAGGCCTGGACCTGGGGATTTGTCAGAATGCAGAATTCCTGGGGATTTGTCAGAATGCAGAATTTGCAATGTGAGAAATATCATTTTGCAGATTTGTCAAGATGCAGCTCCTATCCCAGGCTTATGACTCAGAAGCTTCGGAGGCACAGCTGAGGAGTCTGCATTTTAACCACCTCCCCGGGTGACTCTCTTGTGCCCTGAAGTTTGTGAGCCAGGGCTTCAGAGTCACTCTTCCGTAGAGGGAAAGATCATGTCCCAGAAATCCTTTGACTGACTGCTCCTTTGCAGGCTGGGGCTTCAGCATGGGGACCAATTACCACTTCCATAGCTGGAGAGTGTTTGTCATCGTCTGTGCTCTGCCCTGCACCGTGTCCATGGTGGCCCTGAAGTTCATGCCAGAGAGCCCAAGGTTTCTGCTAGAGGTGAGTCAGTGCTTTTCCACCAGGGGGAGAGCGACAAAACAGCCACAGGAACCCAGCCTCGCTTCCTTCTCTCAGCTCCTAGTCCCACGTCCTCTGCTGCTTATGTGTTGCAAACTCTCCCCGGGTCGGCTGACCTCACTCATCATTACATCTGGCACCTGCCGGCTGTGATGGTGGCAGGTCATGGATTCACGGACTGCAAATGCTGGATGGTTCAAGAGCTTGTGGAGCCCAGAGCAGGAGCTCTTTCCCAAGGCTGTGCAGTGGTGGAAGGGCAGCTCCTGAGCTGCCTCACGGCACCCACTGTCCCCCGAGGTCCTGATTAGGAAGTTTTTTAGCCTGGGCTACACAGGGAGACCTCATCTCTACAAAAATAAAAAAAAAAAAATTAGTTGAGCGATTTGGTGCGTGCATGCCTGTGGTCCCATCTACTTGGGAGGCTGAGGTGGGAGGACTGCTTGGGCCCCAGAGATCAAGGCTGGAGACAGCCATGGTTGTGTCACTGCACTCCGGTCTGGGTAACAAAGAGACACCCTGTCTCAAAAAAATAAAAATATAAATAAATAAATAAAGGAAGCTCTTTAGAGCTGCTGGTTTTCCGTGTTTGGCACTGAGAGCTATGATACAGCTCGTTGCTGCTCCTAAGCACTTCAGGTCTCTTAGCTACACAGGGTCCCCAGCCACCAGACAGCTGCATCTGTGTCCTGAGAAATGAGTCCCATGAGCCTTCCAACAGCAGGGGAACCTCCTGCTTGCAGAAGTCAGACAGTGCAGGAGCAGGCAGAGGGGCAACAGGACCTTGAGGCTCTTCCAGCCCCAATCTGCAGAGTCCACCTATCTGCCTCCTTCCTAAGCCATGTGCAGAGTGATCCTCCATGTCCAATGTCCGTGTTCACCCCTTTGATCAGGAGGCAGATGCAACAGGGAGTTTTGTACCCTTGGTTGGATATGAGTGTCCTAGGGCTGCTGTAGCAAAATGCCACAAACCGAGTGACTTAAAAGGACAAATTTGTCTCACAGTTTCAGAGGCTTGAAGTCCCAAATCAAAGCAGCAGCAAGGTCATGCTCCCTCAGAAAACTGTACGGGAGACTCCTTCCTTGCCTCTTCCAGATTCTGGTGGTTTGCGGCAATTTTGACCATTCCTTGGCTTGCAGCTGCAACACTCCAGTCGTGGCCTTCATCGTCACATGGTGTCCTCCCTGATGCCTCTGTGTCTCCATATGGATGTCTTCCTATAAGGGCAGCAGTTATATCGAAACAAGGCTCCACCTACTCCAGAATGTCGTAATCTTAATTTAGCTAATTGCACCTGCCACAACCCTATTTCCAAATAAAGTCACTCTCTGTGGTACTTGGGATTAGCACTTCACCATATCTTTTTTTGGGGGGACACAATTCAACCTGTAACATGTTGCTTCTTCGCCTTATCTCATCAGTGACGAACGTGCTTCCCACACCACAGTCCATTCAACCTTATAACTGTGATTAGTTACTCAGAGTGTATAATGATGATACTACCTAGCATTTACATCTTGAAAGCACAACCTTATTATCCTTGTAAGAATGGCTGGGGATGGAAGCTTGTCCTGGTCTTTCACAGGTCCTAGATGGTAATGAGTCCATGTGCAATTGCCTCAGACCTGCTAGGAATGCTCGTATCAACATTTCCATTGAGTTTGTAGGATTTTCCACCCCTAATGAACAGAAGGCATAGTCAGCAATGAATTTTTCCTGTGTCTTTCCTTGGTTTCATCAGATGGGCAAACATGATGAAGCCTGGATGATTCTCAAGCAAGTCCATGACACCAACATGAGAGCTAAGGGGACCCCAGAGAAAGTGTTCACGGTGAGTGTGGGGTTGCCTGCCAATAAGAAGGGGGTTCTCCTCTTCACTGCTTTGGTTTGCTAAAAAGTAATTTAAGCACATAACAGAAAATTCGTCAAAAGGAGAACAAAGACTCTGATATTGCTGTTACTTTATAATAATTATTCTTCACATTTTGATGGATATCCTTTGAGGTTTTTCCTTAGGTTGCTAGTTGTTTTTAAAAATGGTGCCAGGTGCGGTGGCTCATGCCTGTAATCCCAGCACTTTGGAAGGCTGTATTAGTCCATTTTCATGCTGCTGATAAAGACATACCCGAGACTGGGAAGAAAAAGAGGTTTAATTGGACTTACAGTTCCGCATGGCTGGGGAGGCCTCAGAATCATGGCGGGAGGCGAAAGGCACTTCTTACATGGTGGTGGCAAGAGAAAATGAGGAATTTGCAAAAGCAGAAACCCCTGATAAACCCATCAGATCTCGTGAGACTTATTCACTACCATGAGAACAGTATGGGTGAAACCACCCCCATGAGTAAAATTATCTCCCATCATGTCCCTCCCACAACATGTGGGAATTATGGGAGTACAGTTCAAGATGAGATTTGTGTGGGAACGCAGAGCCACACCACATCAGAGGCCGAGGCTGGCAGATCACTTGAAGCCAGGGGTTCAAGACCAGCCTGGCCAACATGGCAAAACCCATCTCTACTAAAAATACAAAAAAATCAGCTGGGCATGGTGGCGGGTGCCTAAAATCCCAGCTACTCAGGAGGCTGAGGCAGGAGAATTGCTTGAACCCAGGATGCAGAGGTTGCAGTGAGCTGAGATGGTGCCACTGCACTCCAGCCTGGGCAACAGAGCAGGACTGTGTCTGAAAAAAAAAAAGATAACAGAAATAAACAGATTTCTCTGGGGATAAGCATATATATGTATATTTATGTGTACATATTATTTAATAGTATAGCACTCATTATTGTTTTATACGCTGTCTCCTAGTATTCATAATCATCATTTTAATAAACAGTAATGTTACAAACATTAACACGGTTTTCCTAACATGTCTCTAATGTTAGAAGCTTGTTTATCCAGTTTTACTACCTTGTTCCTGTAAATATTAGTGCAATGAACCTTCTTGTGCACATAGTTCCTTCCCCTTCATGTTCTAGGATTGTGCTGGCTCAGAGAGCTTGGATATTTTTATAGCTCTTGAGATACATTGCCAAATCATAATACATTTCAACTGGGTTGTACCGATCTACAATGCCACAGGCAATAGAGGACCCATTTCTTTACACCCTTACCATCATTGGCTATTAGTCTGAATTTTGTTTCTTGCCAGTTTTAAAAGCAAACAAAAACAAACAAACAAAAACCAAAACAAAATGGTAAATGGTAGTTTCTATGAAGATGGCCTGATAGTTACAGAGATGCTGTCTTCCTGCCTGCCATGCTCTGATGAACCAGGAGGCTATAGGCATCTTTGTGCACCTGTTTTTATAACTTCCCCTACTTCAAATCCATTTTCTCAAGGAAACCATCCTGGAGTAACTCCTACCTAACTTTGATTCACTGCTTTTATTTTTTAGCTTCCATAATTTCAGTCTCAAGTAAACCATTTACCCTTGTTAACCTGTTGCTTCAAACGTCTGCTTTTCAGGCAGGATCACACGGTGGCTGAGGACCTGTATTCAAAGTATCAAATCCCAGTTTTGACACTTTCTAGCTGTGTGGCCTTGGGCAAGGTACTCTCTGTGCCTCATTTTTCTCATGGAGAAAAGAGGGATAATCATATCTATATATGTGGCTATTGTAAGGATTAAGTAAAACACCAAAAAACAAAAACAAAAACAAACAAAAACAAAAACCGGTGCCTGGCTTGGAGTAAGTGCTACACAGACGTTAACCATTATTTAAATTATTATGACATTTTTTCATAAATTAACTCAAGTTATAAATTTTATGGAAAATTCCTCAATGGGATATTTTCTCAATTCTAATGCTTCTAAAATATCTGAAATATGGGACCAATGCTTTTCCTGCAATTTTTTTAAAACTTCTATTTTAGGTTCGGGGTACGTGTGCAGGTTGTTATAGAGGTGAACGTGTGTCACAGGGGTTTGTTGTACAGATATTTTGTCACCCAGGTATTAAGCCCAGCACCCAATAGTTATCTCTTCTGCCCCCTTCCTCCTCCCACCCTCCACCCCCAAGTAGACCCCAGTGTTGGTTGTTCCCTTCTTTGTGTTCACAAGTTCTCATCATTTGGCTCCCACTTATAAGGGAGACCATGTACTGCAAACATTTATTAAGAAGCACAATGAATAGAAATGCTCCCAATGAAAGATGTTAAGGGTCACAGTGAGTCTCCCGATCTTCCATCCCCGCCGACTCTGTGATGGCCTGTAGTGCTCCCGCTGTGCTGCGGGTGTGGAAGCCACACATGGGTGAGGCTTCTGGGTGTACTTGGCTCAGTCCTGCCACCCTGCCCCTGCTGCCTCGTTCCATGGCCAGAGGAAGTCTAAGTTTCTCTCCGAGCTCCTGCTTATTTCTGGAAGATGTTTCCATGGTCTTCTGTCTCTGCCTCCAGTCTCTGACTCCACATTGGCTGGATTGGTTTTTGCACTGCATCAACCTGGCCTGAAACACGGGCACACACAAGCACATCCACAAAGACACGGAGACACACATAGACATAGGCACACATACAGAGACACACAGACACAGGGACACACGGACACACATGAACACAGACACACAGACACAGAGACACACAGACACAGGGACACACGGACACACATGAACACAGACACACAGACACAGAGACACATAGACACAGAGACACACAGACACAGAGACACATGGACACACATGAACACAGACACACAGACACAGAGACACACAGACACAGGAACACACGGACACACAGAGGCACACATACAGACACACATGAAGACAGACACACAGACACATTAAGACAGACACAGATGCAGAGACACACAGACACAGGAACACAAACACAGAAACACACAGACACACATTAAGACAGACACACAGACACAGGAACATACGGACACACAGGGACAAACACATACAGATACACATTAAAACAGACATGTAGACGCAGAGACACACAGACACACATTAAGACAGACACACAGACACAGAGACACACACAGACACAGACACAGACACATATTAAGGCAGACACACAGACACAGAGACACACAGACACAGGAACACAAACACAGAAACACACAGACGCACATTAAGACAAACACACAGACACAGGCACACACAGACACACATTAAGACAGACACACAGACACATTAAGACAGACACAGATGCAGAGACACACAGACACAGGAACACAAACACAGAAACACAGACACACATTAAGACAGACACACAGACACAGGAACACAGGGACACACATGAACGCAGACACACAGACACAGGAACACACAGACACACAGAGGCACACATACAGACACACATGAAGACAGACACACAGACACATTAAGACAGACACAGATGCAGACACACACAGACACAGGAACACAAACACAGAAACACAGACACACATTAAGACAGACACACAGACACAGGAACATACGGACGCACAGGGACACACACACACAGATACACATTAAAACAGACATGTAGACGCAGAGACACACAGACACACATTAAGACAGACACACAGACGCAGAGACACACACAGACACAGACACATATTAAGGCAGACACACAGACACAGAGACACACAGACACAGGAACACAAACACAGAAACACACAGACGCACATTAAGACAAACACACAGACAGAGGCACACGCAGACACACAGAGACACACATTAAGACAGACACACAGACACAGACATCACTCATACCAAGCGTTTGGGTTGAATGGACTTCCCGAACATTTGTGAACAGAGGAATTACATCGCAGAGTGCAGCCTTCTCCTTCCTTTCTCCCTGCCCCTCCTCCCTTTCAGTCTCTCCACCTCCTTTCCTCTGCCTTCTCTCTATTCTTCTCCCTTTCGAATAAAACAGTTTCTCCTTGCTTATGCATAGTAGGTTACTAGTGTTTTAAATCTGAGAGTGTCTTTCTGGGATTTCCCCATGCCTCGAGCAGTTATTAACAGATTTATTTCAAATGCACACAGACTGTCCCAGGAGCAGTCCTGCTGGATAATTCCTTCCCACCCTGTTCTGCCTGTCTGCCCTTGCCTGTCCCAGGCACGCTGTCAGCTCCTCCCCACTTGTGTCTTACTCTAGGGCATCTCGTACAGAAGGTTCCACGCAGTGGTGCTTAGCCAGGTGTTTCCTAACTTTGCTTCTGGAAGGACTCCTTCTACACCAACCAAACAGGCCCCACTGGGAGCCCCATTTTTGGAGAAGTGATCCCACATTCTCTCCTGACGATGCATTCTACTGTGTGAAGAGAGAAACTCTGGCACATTAAAATTTTAGAGAGTTTATTTATGGAGACAGTGATTCATCAGTCAGGTAGCTCACACTGGAAGTGGGTCAGGGCTTTCCCTAAGGAGCACGAGGGAGAGGCTTTTATAGGTCGAACATGGAAGCAGAGCAGAGAAAGCATTTGCTGGGTTAGAGTTTGGGCCATTGCCTCATTTGGATTATTCCAGTGGGAAGTTCAAGATAATATAGCCAGTGCCCACTCAGCCAACTGGGATTGGCTGAGCTTGTTTCATTTTCTTTAAAGTTCTGAGTTAGGTTTCTGCTTGATGATGTGGGAACCCAGGGCATTAGAGCCACCTCCGTTGAGTGGCCTCCCATTTAGTTATTTTAACAGATATAACTGCCTAATGCTGAAGAATGAGATCTTAGCCAGGAAATAAATAAAAATGCCAATTTTCAGACACAAAAGCCTTTTACAACAGGATCAGAGTTCCTCATTTTCGGGGTGGGAGTGCACCCGGAGGAAGGATGTGCAGGCAGAAATCAATGTGCGGAGAGTTACAAAATGTTGGAGGTGGTCTTATCCCAGCATGCGTGCCAGTTACTAAGCTCTGAGGCATAACTTCTGCTTTTAGTTTTAACCCAACAGGAAGAAGGACTTAAAAAGGTTATGGGCTCAGTATTCTATACTGACTTGATGATTATATTAATGATGTAGAAGTAAATGGCTGGATGGGCCAGAAAAAGAAATGAAAAAAGAGAGACAACCAGAAAGTGGTAACTGACCTTAGAGAGCCAGCCTGTGGTTGGCGGTCAGGGGCAGGTACTCAGCCCAGCTTGAAGGTGTTACCTGTTTAACTCCTGTGTGTGCCCCATCAGCAGACGTGCTCATAGATGTATGCAGTGGCCTGGAGGGAGAGCTTAGGGCAGTCAGACTCTTAGTTGATGCCCATGCCGTGAGCTCTAGGTTTTACCAGCCCTGTTGGCTGCCTCACAAACTCACAGTGAAACCTTTGGAAGGAGAAGGAGTTGAAGCATTCGGCTGAGAACCCACGATCTGCAGGGCTGGGGTAACACAGGCCATATTCTAATTTAGACTGAATCATAGACAATTGTTCTAATGAATCGTAAATTAGAGTGAGTAATTATGCTTGAAGTTGTCAACACACTCACTCCCTAATCCCAAAGGAAGACTGTTATTTTCCCCAAGGAGCAAAGAAAGGAAAAATTGACATTTGAGAGGATATCTTAAGGCTTTGGGGTGTGGTTTTTAAGGTGCTTCCTGAGTTGATGTTAACTTCCTCTGTAGCCTCCTTTTTGTCTGTAGCTGGGGGTCATAACATCCATGAAGGTACTGAATAGCTTGAAGCCCAGCTCCAGCCAAGAGTTCAGCTGCAGAGCCTGCTTTGTGAGTTCTGAAGCTTCTCTGTCTGACGTCAGGCGGAAGATCATTTGCAAAGGCTGCATAGCTGGGAGTGGCCAGATGAGTCCAGGAGGCTCACAGTGTGGTCACGTCCTTGACATTTCTGGGAAGAGAGCCTATGCCTTTAGCAGATTCTCAAATTCTCCCAAAAGCTTAGGAACCACTGTTTTGGCTGGGCGCAGTGGCTCACGCCTGTAATCCCAGCACCGTGGGAGGCCAAGGCGGGTGGATCACGAGGCCAGGAGATGGAGACCATCCTGGCCAACATGGTGAAACCCTGTCTCTATTAAAAAATACAAAAAAATTAGCTGGGCGTGGTGGCGCAGGCCTGTAGTCCCAGCTACTCGGGAGGCTGAGGCAGGAGAATCGTTTGAACCTGGGAGGCGGAGGTTGCAGTGAGCCGAGATCGTGCCACTGCACTCCAGCCTGGCAACAGAGACTCTGTCTCAAAAAACAAAACCAAACAAAAACAAACAAATAAAAAACCAAAAAACCCCACTGTTTTTAGGGTTTAAAAAACAATAGCCAAGCTGTCTTAGACCTAGCCCTCGGGAAATGATGAGTCCGTTGTCCACTTTCCAGGGACTGCTTTCTCCCCACGGATTGCCCAGTCGCATCTGTATTTCCCTTCTGCTGTCTCCTCATATCCTCAGTCCTTTGGCTGAAGAAAGAGATGGAGACACTCTGTGGCTCGTCTTTATCCCTAGATGAAAAGTTTATTGGAGGAGGTGATGGAAACAGTTTTTGAATTTTTTTTGAGTGTGCTCTTTGAGAAACCGCAGACTCCTCTAGTCCTAAATCAGTTTAAATAGTTACATTAAACTACACATTGAAAACTCTGACACAAAGTGGGGTTCAAATTCTCTATATCCTATTTTTACTTTTCAGGTTTCCAACATCAAAACTCCCAAGCAAATGGATGAATTCATTGAGATCCAAAGTTCAACAGGAACCTGGTACCAGCGCTGGCTGGTCAGATTCAAGACCATTTTCAAGCAGGTATGATTGGGAACTTACTTTGGATGAGAATGTGTCTCTATGGGAGTCTCTTACCTTAGTGGATGAAAAATGCAGCTCCTGAACATCCCCACCAACCTGGGCCAGCGTGATGGAGAGGAAGCAACCCTGGAGGGGGGCGTTTGGGCTCCAGCCCACGTCTGCCTCTAGCTTGCTGTGTGCCCTGGAGCTGAAAACTCTCTAAATCTTAGTTTCTTTTCTTTGTTCTTCCTTCCCAAGGCAGGGATTTTGAATGTAGGTAAAATGTCTAGTCTGAGTAAACATTATTCTCTCTAGCAAATTTTAAAATAATCACATGGAGGAAGAAGTGAGTAAAATAAATGACCCCTTGAGGCTTGTTCTTGATTTCCAAGAAACATTTTTCTAAAAGGGCAATGCCATTTCTCTGGAGCACTGGCTCCTCCAAGTAGGGAACCAGTCAGCTATTGAGCACTGAGGCAGCCAGACAGCCAGCGTCTATTGGGACTGGTTGGCCTTCATGGTGTATGGTCAGTAAATGTTTGCAATATCCCCCTTGCCCACAGGCAGGGCATAGAACTCAGTAGTCAAGGTTACTCAGTGCCTTGAAGTCCTAACTCAGTGTGCTTTCAATCACATTCATGGAATGTTGTGCTCCCGGGGAAAATCCTATTGGACTGTTAGAGTATGAGGCCAGCCAGTAGGAAGAGAAGAGGCTTTCCTTGTTATTTGGACAGTTTTGCTGCCTCTAGGAGACAGTGGGGTACCGGTTCTCTCCATGAGTTCCTAGGCAACTTATTAGAATATCTCAGTAATGAGCTCTTTGTGGGAGAAACAAAGTCACACATTGCTTTCTTTAACAATCCTTCTCTGGTATGGGTTGTAGGTCTGGGATAATGCCCTGTACTGTGTGATGGGGCCCTACAGAATGAATACACTGATTCTGGCCGTGGTTTGGTTTGCCATGGCATTAAGGTAAGTTCTGTCTTACTTAAATTTTGTAATTCCCTGTGCCTCAGTGGCCTCCTTTACACATTGAGGATTACAGTGAGTTCTGACTTAGAATTTGTATCAGGTAGGATGCTTTGGTTGCAAGTAACAGAAAACCAACTCTAGTGGCTTCTACAAAGAAGAAACTTTTTTTTTTTTTTTTTTGAGACAGAGTCTTGCTCTGCACCCAGGCTGGAGTGCAGTGGCATGGGCTTGGCTCACTGCAGCCTGTGCCTCCTGGGTTCAAGCTATTCTCCTGCCTCACCTCCCCAGTTGCTGGGACTACAGATGTGTGCCACCACACCTGGATAATTTTTGTATTTTTAGTAGAGATGGGGTTTTGCCATCTTGGCCAGGATGGTCTTGAATTCCTGACCTCAAGTGATCTGCCTTCCTTGGCCTCCCAAAGTGCTGGGATTACAGGTGTGAGCCACCACATCCAGCCAGTGGGGATGTCTTTAGTGTTTCCCTATTCACTAAGATTCTGGCTGAGACATGTATATTTTACGTGTTAAGGAGGTGTCCCTCAACCCCTAATCTATTGGTGTTTGTATCAGGAAAAATTTTCTTTTAAATCAAATGCCTTTTCAGCATTTATGGAGGTGGTCATATTTTTCCCCTTGTATTTATTAATATGAGGATTTATATTGTCAGATTTTCTAATAATGAACCAAATTAATGTATTTTCAATGAGTTTGATCTGCATCAAGAATGTAGACCCTGATCATGAAAGAATGAATCCTGTTGTTGTTGCAACTTTCTGCCTTCTCCACTCCAGTTACTATGGACTGACAGTTTGGTTTCCTGATATGATCCGCTATTTTCAAGATGAAGAATACAAGTCTAAAATGAAGGTATTTTTTGGTGAGCATGTGTACGGCGCCACAATCAACTTCACGATGGAAAATCAGATCCACCAACATGGGAAACTTGTGAATGATAAGTGAGTGATCACGGGCTTCTCTCACATCAGGGTGACAGTTGTGGGGACTGTTCTTGGGAGGGAGCTGGAGGGAAGATAAGAATCAAATATGGCCGGGAATTAGCGCCAAGGCTGGTGTCATCATCACAACCTGTCATGGCTGCCAGAGACTCCATAGCTCCCCTAGTGGCTGTGTCTGTGTTGTGCTGGCTCCCCGACACCCTAATCTCCTGGCGAGAGCTATTTCATGCAAGGATGGAGACATTTGACTGAGGATGGTCAGTTGGACCATTTTTCCAAGCGATGTCCCATTAAGAGTGGCTGCCCAGAGAAAGGGCCTAGGGCTCTTACTGCTAAGATTCCCGAACTAGTCCAAAGCCTGGGTGTTGAGCTTTTACTTTGACCCTAGAAGCTTTTCCATGCCAGGACAAATAAAGCCCTGTTGTTATTCTTTCACCTAATATTACTTTGGAGGGTTGATCAGTATGGTCCACAGTCAGCTAGGAGTGTTTTTTAGAGGGAAAAAAAAAAAATCAGTGGAGGATTAGAAAAGTCCTGTTCACATCTTTGTGGGGCTGCTTCCTCAATCCATTTTACTCCTCCTCCTCCTGGTCCTGGGACAAATGAGATGGGCCATCCGCCCTGCTGTGCTTTAGGAATGCCTCTTTGAAACTGTCCTCTGAAACCCTCAAGATGGATCAGGGCAGGACCTTAATCATGCTTACCCAAGCCCACATTATTCACTAAACTGAATAATGTGAATTACCCCTCTGCTGTGTCCCTTCTTGAACTGTACTTAGCAAGCTCATCAGGTTGTGAATGGTAAGTAAATGGGTGGCCATGAGCTATACAGCGGCACTGAAATACCATGGCCCAGATAGTTCAATGTCAGTCACATTAACTGCCCCATATTTACCACTTCAATACAAAATTAACACCACGAATTCTCACCTCTGGTGAATGTTCTATCTCCCCCTGTCTGCACCCACATATGCGTCTGGTGTCTCAGTAAAGTCCCTACCTGTAGTGACTCCTGGCCACTTTAGGAAAGGAATGCCTGGGTGAAGCCCAGGAAGGATACCTCTTTCAGTTTATTCTATATTGTTCTTACAGGCTAGACTTCAGCTAAGGCTTCCTGTTATTTAAGGTGAGAAAGTGTGCAATAAAAAAGAGAATATTATTTCTACCAATATCAGACCTTTGGGAAGGAAGGTTTTGGACTAAGTATCATTGACATGGGTTCAGATTTTCAGAATTTTTAAATTGCTGAAGCCCAGTTGCAGACATCTCCATACTCATATACCCATGCATCCATACATCCCCTGCAGAGACAGTTCAGAGTCATTATCCTCTGCCCAGAGTGACCACTCCAGGGATGGCAGCTCCAATGCTCGTGGTGGTGGAAGGCAGTTCCCCCAAGATGTTTCATTGTCTGAGCTCTTTAGTATGTCAGGAGGTCTTGTGTTGACATTGCCAAGGAAGAAATGTCACCCTTGCTTTATTAGGATACTTTGGAAATATTGAAAACTAAGGGACATTATGGATGACTAGATGTCACCCATGGGGTGACACCATTCGTTGCAGAGATGAATTCCCTAAAGGAGACCTCATTTCGGAAGTTCCCAAGGTTTAGTGATACATTATTTTGATACAAGTAATACTAATGGTAGCAGTGACAATGATAATAATGCCAATGATAGTCACTGTAGCAGGCAATGTTAATGAGCATTGCTGTGTGCCAGGTGCTACCTTAAGTGCCTTACGTAGATATCTCACAAAACTCCAGGGAACAAGAAATATGCTTTCTCTTTTGCAAGTGGGGAAACAGAAGCTTAGAGAGGTTAAGTATCTTGCTCAAGATCACACAGCTAATATACATAGAAATATCTATCTCCCAACCCATGCACTTGGACTCCAGATCTTGTACTCTTGACAACTACAAATATTTTCTCATTGGGAAACTCTTCTTTCCTACAGAGGCGCTGTTTTACATGATACTTTCTACATGAAAGTCAATACAACGCAGAGTCCTTGTGATTTGTAACAAGCAGGTTTTGCAGTTCTGACACTTAGCTAGGCAGAAAGTGGAGACTTTTGATCCACTCTGTCATTTTAACTTTGCTCAGCTTCTCCGGGCTTTCAGCAAACTGCTGGGTGGGAGTGAGGAGGAAACAGGGGCTGAAGAAAGCAGTGTTGAATCCTGTGGATGATGGGGGGACGGTGAATCCTGTGGCTGATGGGCGGACAGTGAATCCTGTGGATGATGGGAGGACGGTGAGTCCTGTGGATGATGGGAGGACGGTGAGTCCTGTGGATGATGGGGGGACGGTGAATCCTGTGGATGATGGGCGGACGGTGAATCTTGTGGATGATGGGAGGACGGTGAGTCCTGTGGATGATGGGAGGACGGTGAGTCCTGTGGATGATGGGAGGACGGTGAGTCCTGTGGATAATCGGAGGACGGTGAGTCCTGTGGATGATGGGCGGACGGTGAATCTTGTGGATGATGGGAGGACGGTGAGTCCTGTGGATGATGTTGTGGATGCTGAATCCTGTGGATGATGTTGTGGATGCTGAATCCTGTGGATGATGTTGTGGACGGTGAATCTTGTGGATGATGGGTGGACGGTGAATCCTGTGGATGATGGGTGGACGGTGAATCCTGTGGATGATGGGTAATGAATTTTGTGGATTCAGGACCCCCTGAGGAACATTATGGATGACTAGATGCCTCTCCCCACCCCACGGGGTGACACCATTCCCTGCAGAGATGAATTCTTTTAAGGAGACCTCATTTCTGAAGTTCCCAATGTTTAGCGGATATATCATTGTGATATGAGTAATAATATTGATAGTAGTGACAATGAAAATGCTAATCATGGTAACTATAGCAGCCAATGTTATTGCCAAGGTCTGGGAATGTATAGGTGTGCCAAGGATTGTCTTGGAGTGGATTGTCTTCACACATTTTCTACCATGTTTCTATGCTTCAAATGTACATAGATGCTTTTGTATGATTATGAAAATATAAATTTCTTCAAAAGTTGTAATGAGTTCATTGTAACTTTCATCATACGGTATATGTTTTTTAACCAACAGACACTAAACCTATACCCACTATTATTTGAAGCCCATAATTCCCCCACTCCCTCCCCAGCAACTTGCTTGAATAAAAAGGGTATTTTTCTCCTTGACTGGTTAGGAACCTTTGAAAGTGATCTAAGGAATGAAAGGAGCCTGGCTTCTTTTCTTGAGTTATGCTGCCATCTGCTGGTCGTGAGCTGGAAAACAGCTCATCTTTGAAAACCCCAACCCTCTTCTGAGCGCCTCCATGAATACACGCGTGTTCTTTGGCTTCCTTGGGGGCATTTCTTCTATCCTTACCAGTATTCCTCCTTTGACTTTATTCATACTTGGCTGATTTAAGGTTTCGATGGAAATTATTTTGTTGAGTATCACGCATGGTGGAAAATTATTTTTTTGTAAACAGGACTTCACCCACAGAAGTTTTTGACAAAGGAAATTCTATTGAAACCTCAGTTTCATCCTGCAGTAAAACCAATCTCTTTGCCCCCAAGAAGAAACAAAAGTGCCAAGGTTAGTTTTGGTCTGCTCCCAAAGCATCATCTGCAGCCTTCTAGTGCCTTTTTGGGGATCTGGGGGCTCTGAGTACCCATGAAGCTTTTGCTTCAAAACCTGTGAGTTTTTGGAAAGTGCAAGAAAGGCAAAAGAATAAGTTCATGTTTTAAACCCTGAGCCAAAATGTCAGGCCAGGCTTCCTTTATTGTTAGCTAAAAACAGATAGAATTTCTAACCAGAATATGTATTAACTAAGTAATTAATTAACTAACTTACCTTCTCTTCCTGGGAAGACATTTCTGCTTGGTAGGGCTTTCTTCTTTGAGGGTTAGGAGCAGGAGAGCATTATCTTATTTAAACCTTTCTGCACATCAGGGAGAGATGCCTGATTTCTGTCTGTGATAGGTCGTGACCCAGGAAGTAATGTCTTACTCCTGGCGGTTCCTCAAAGCTGATGCTGTGTTCTTACTCAGGTAGGAACGTGTAACTGCTCACTCAGATGATTTGCCAATGAAGGATGGGAGAAAAGCTCTCTTGAGTTCTTAGTAAAGGTCAGAGGTGAATAGCTCAGTATGAAAATGAAGTTCACAAGATTTAGCTCTAAAATGAGGCCGGTAGGATAGCAGGGGGCAGGAAGAGCAGAGAGAGGAAGAAAGCACACACACACAATAGAACAGAGGTTGCTGTCACGCATCACACTGAAATGTTACACGCCAAGGCTCCTTTGGGGAGGGGGAATAAATGAGCATATTCGTCTTTTTTTTTTTTTTTGATGGAGTCTCACTCTGTCTCCCAGTCTGGAATGCATTGGCATGATCTCAGCTCACTACAGTCTCCGCCTCCCAGGTTCAAGCGATTCTCCTGTGTCAGCCTCCTGAGTAGCTGGGATTACAGGCGCGTGCCACCATGCCCGGCTAATATTTGTACTTTTAGTAGAGATGGGGTTTTGCCATGTTTGCCAGGCTGGTCTCGAACTCCTGACCTCAAGTGATCCGCCCCCCTCGGCCTCCCAAAATGTTGGGATTACAGTCATGAGCCACCACGCCTGGCTCCAAATAAGAATATTCTTCAACTGCAGTGGGACTAAATTTCAGTAGAGTAAAGCTCCTCGAAGATGCCAGTGGTGGGCCAGGTCAATGCAGCTTCTGGTTTCTTGATCCCAGAAAGTTGCCAAGGCTGGGTTCTAGCTTTGATTGTTTAATAACAAGCTGAGCCATCCTAGGCAAATCTGTGACCTGTCTAAGCCTAGGATTCCACATCAGAATGTGATAATATTGATGTAGAATGTATATCATATTTCAGAGTTGATAACATTTCTCAGCCAAGTTTTGTAGCTTACTCCAGGTCCTGCATGGTTCTTGTGGAGCATCTTCTTGGATAGTTTGTACTTTGGCTGCTGAAAATTGGATTCCTCTTCCCCTGTCAAACATGTGCACATGTTGTAGCAAATAAATAAGACCTCTATTGAGTTTTGGATATTTGTTTTGTCTCTGAGCTCTCTGATAGTTCTGTTTTTCTCTTGTTATATAATCCTATCATCTGCAAATAACTAGTTCTTTGGCTCCTTTCCTCTCTTTTTTTCCATTATAAAACATTTCAAATATGCAGAGAAGAGAGAATAATATAAGCAGCCCTATTCAGAGCACCTAGCTTTATAAAATCATAAACTATGTTTACTCCAGATGTCAAAATTGATGAAGCATTACTCACAGTATTACTCTTTTTGATAATATTCTTCTCCCTCGCCGGAGGTCATGATCACCATTGTCATAAGTTTGGTGCTTTACATTCACGCAGTTTTTACACTTTTTGCATATACATGTGTATCATAAACATTGTACAGCAGTCTTTTGAATGTTTCAAAATTTAGATAAAACCATATTATATTACATGTATAGATATATAATTATTATAAATTATGCAACTTGTTTTTTGTGTAGAATTATGATTTTGAGAATACTCTGTTGGGGGAGAAAGCTATATAACTCAATTTCATTTAATTCAAATTTTTATATGCATATTTCATAATGTATCCATCTGTTCTCCTTTTGAAGGACATTTAAGTAGTTAATAAACTTTTCTTGCTATTACAAATAAAGCTGCAAAAAGTGTTGTCAGGAAGGAATTTTTCTAGGCTATGTACCTAGAAGAGGAATTGCTGGGTGAAAGGCTGGAAACATTGTTCTCCAAAGGGATTGCATTAATTTGCACTCTCACCAGTAGTATACGGTGTATATTTAGCTTATACTGTTCTTGTTCAACTTTGGTATCATTGTTATGTCCTCTCTTTCTTTTCCTTAAAGGAAATTATATAAGATAGGGATTGTTAATTTTTTGAAGGTTTGGTAAAACCAGCCTCTATAACCAAGTGAGCCTGCCATCTATGGAGACAATACATTTAGATGACCAATTCATTTTGTAATGGTATTTGTATATTCAGGTGTGGTAGTTCTTGTTTTGAAAAATTATATTTTAAAAGTTTTACAATTTATCAGCATAAAAGTATTCATCGTCTTTTCTTAGGATATTTAAAATCTGTTGGATCTGTAATTATAAGTCCTCCTTTTTTGTACTAATACAATTTCCATTAATATTCACTCTTCATCTCACCAGCTATTTAGAAGTGCATTTTAAGTGTCAAAATACCGTTAAATATTGATCATTTATATATACTTGTGCTATGACTGGATGATGCAGTCTGTATGATTTTTATTCTTAGAAATCAAAATGTGTTAGGACTTTGTTTTTGTTGTTGTTAGGTGTATACATATTTATAACCATTATATGTTACGGGTGTATCGAAACCTTTGTCATTATGTAATGTACCCTTAATCCCTGATAGTAGTCTTTGTTCTAAGTTTACTATCTGATATTATCTAAATCTTCAGCATCTTTCTGATCAGTGTTTGTATAATTTTTTCCATTTTTTTGCTTTCAATCTATGTATATTTTTATAATTAAGTGAATTTCTTGTGATTAATATATAGTTAGGTCTTCCTTTCTCCACCTAAACTGACTCTCTTTATTTTTAAATCCGTGTGTATAGAACATTTATACTTATTGTAATTATTTATATGGTTGAATTATAGCCTATCATCTTGCTGGCTATTTTCTATTTGTTTTGCATGTTTTTTGTTTTTTCTTTTCTCCCACCCTCTTTTAGATTATTTTCATAATTCCATTTTACATTCACTATTGGTATATTATTTATTCCTCTTTGTAAAAAATTTAGTGGTGTCTTAGCGCTTACAATATACATCTTTAATTAATCATAATGTGCCTTCAAGTATTATTCTGTTACTTCACTTTTAGTGTAAGAGCCTTACAACAGAACACTCATTTCTTCTCTCCTGTTTTATGTGATTGTTGTCATACATACTTGTTTTACATATGCTATAAACACGTGATATATTGCTACTATTTTTGCTTTACCCAGTGAACTATCTTTTAGAATGATTAAAAATAAAAGAAAAATAGGCTGGACATAGTGGCTCACCACTGTAATCCTAGCACTTTGGGAGGCCAAGGTGGGCGGAATGCCTGAGCTCAGGAGTTCGAGACCAGCTTGGGCAACATGGTAAAACCTTGTCTCTACTAAAAATACAAAAAATTAGTCAGGCATGGTGTTGCATGCCTGAGGTCCCAGCTACTTGGGAGGCTGAGGCACGAGAATTACTTGAACCTGGAAGGTGAAGGTTGCAGTGAGCTGAGATACCACCACTGCACTCCAGCCTGGGTGACAGAGTGAGACTCTGTCTCCAAAAAAAGAGGAAAATGTATTTAACCATTTCTAGAGATCTTCATTTCTTTGTGAACATCCAAGTTTCAAATGTAGATAGGTATTATATTTCTTATGCCTGAAGAACTTCCCTTTATTATTTCTTGTGGTGAAATTATGATGGCAATACATTTTCTCAGTATTTGTTTGTCTGAAAGATCTGTTTCTTCTTCAATTTTGAAAATATTTTTGCTGGGTATAAAATCTGGGTGGACAGTTTTTTTTTTTTCCAGTTAGAAATTTAAAGCTTTCACCCTGTTGTCTTTTGGCTTGCATACTTTCTGATGAGAAGTCTGCTGTATTCTTATCTTTATTTATTAATTTTTTTGTATGTAACATGATTTTTTTTCTTTTGCTCCCTTCAAGATTTTCCCTTTATATTTGATATTCAGCTATTTGAATATCATGTGCTTAGGTGTACCGCCACCTCCTCATCTTCCTTCTCCTCCTTCTTCTTGGGATTTACTCTATTGAGGTTCTATAAGTTTTATGAACTTATGGTTTGATTGGTTTCATTACTTTAGGAAAATCCTTTGCCTTTGTCTTTCCAAATACTTCTTCTTTCTCTTATCTTTCTTGAATTCCAATTGCACCTATGTTAGATTGTTTGATATTTTCCCATAGCTCTTAGATGTTTTTCTCTATTTCTTCCCTTATTTTTCTCTTTATGTCTCAATTTTGGTAATATTTTTTGAGTTATCTATAATTCCAGTAATCCTTTGTTTTTGCCATGATGAGCCTAATAATGAGTCTATCAAAGACATTCTTAATATCTGTTACATTATTTAAAACAATTCTAGCGTTTCTTTCTGAATCTTATAGCTTGCATCTTTTTGCTGGAATTTCTCAACTGCTCATGCGTGTTAACCATTTTTTCCTTTAAGGCTTTAATATGTTAATAATAATTATATTAAATTCCCTGCCTGATAGTTCCAGTATTTATATTATTATTATTATTATTATTATTTGAGACAGAGTTTTGCTCTTGTTGCCCAGACTGGAGCGCAATGGCATGATCTCAGCTCACCGCAACCTCTGCCTCCCAGGTTCAAGTGATTTTGCTGCCTCAGCCTCCTGAATAAGTGGGATTACAGGCATGCGCCACCATACCTGGCTAATTTTTTGTATTTTTAGTAGAGACGGGGTTTCTCCATGTAGGTCAGGCTAGTCTCAAACTCCTGACATCAGGTGATCTGCCCACCTTGGCCTCCCAACTGAGTATTATTTTTTAAGTGATTATGTCTTGATATGATGCTGTTTTACTCTTGCTTCTTTGTATGTCTTGTAATGTTGGGTTGCAAGTCAGATGTTTTGTATGACAGTAGGGACTAAAAATGTGTACACCTCTTTTGCTAGGTTTTAACAGTATGTGGGGAGGTTAAGAAAATCTAGGCTGTAGTTGAGCTTGGTTTGGATTTTGTTTTAGCTATGGTTACCTTAGAAACTTTTTGAAACTTCCTTTTTTATTGAGGAATAATTTATGTACAATAAATTTACCCCTTTTAGTATACAGCACTGTGAGTTTTGACAAAGGCATGCAGTCATGTAACCATCAACACAAGCAAGATACAGGACAATTCCATTACCTCCTGGATTTCCCCATGCCATTTTGTGGTCAGCCCTTTCTCCATCCCCAGTCCTTGGCAGCCAATGATCTTCTTTATGTTACTTACATGGAATTATACAATAGGAAGCCTTTTGAATTTGCTTCTTTTACTTAGCATAATGCATTTGGAATTTATCCATGTTATTTCATTTTTAGTAGTTTATTTTTACTGTGGAGTAGTATTCCATGATTTGAATGAATTACTGTATTTTGTTTATCCATTTACCTGTTGAAGGGATCTTTGAATTGTTTCCAGATTTTGGCATGGCTAAATTAGTGTTTGACTTAGAATGTTTTGAACTATATTTATATATGAATTTGTTCTACTCTTTTTCTCTTGCTAATTTAATGTTTATATCTTTATTATTTCCCTTTTTGTTCTATGTTCTATGCTTCAGTTATCGTTCCTAAAGGCAGTAAATGTGCTAGGATCTTTGTAAAGGAGACAGAATGAGGTATCGTGATTTCACTACTCAGGTATCTTTGAGTGTAAGAAAAGAAAGAGAGGGGAAGTTGGATTTTATTGCCAGACTCACTGAGGCACAAGAATGTATGTCCTTGCGCTATTTGATTGACGTTGGCACCAGGATTTCCCATCATGAACATTTTCTGATTCTTCATGAAATAATATTTCAATATTTGAGGAAGTAAGATGGCCATCTCCTAAGTCTACTCTTTTATTTCTTTCTTGGGGCTACACACAGTAAAAGTACGCCCCGTTTATGGAACCATGCTAGAGCTGCAAAAAGAGCCATCTTCTCAACACCCCTATTTTATAGATTTTTTTAAATGCGGGCTTCGAGAGGAGAAGAAAATTGTTTGAGGGCTCCTGGTGGTTAAGTTCTGAAAGTTAGACTCTTCATTTTTTGGAGGGTGGCATCACAGGTTGGGTGAAGGCCTGACCCCTACACCTGGAGAATGTAAGAAGTTACACAGATATTCAGGCAAGAATTTGTTTCCTCTTTTCTTTAAGCAAATTAGGCCCAAGTACATATTTTCTGAAGAGATCCTCTTATTTGTCTTTTGATTTACCTCAGATTAGGACCTGATCTAAGGTAATATGTGAGAGGCCGGGGTGCCTGTTCTTAAGAACTCTATTTCATTTCATGGTGGCCAGAGAGCTTATTAAAATATTTATGTGTGTGAACTTTGGGGAGCCGTAGCCTTTATTTATTTTATCCTTAAATGACGATGTAATTTATGTGAAAGAGAATTCTCTGCTTTCAAAAAAGGCAATTGAAGAGTATATATGACATGCATCTGTGTCTGCACATGCTTTTCCCTCTGTCTGGAATACATGTCCTTATCTTTGCTTAGAGAGCTTTCACTCTTCCCTCAGGGTGAGTCACCTCATACTTTACCCAACTGGATCACAAGTGTCCCCTTAGAAGTGGTTTTATAGCATACCTCTATCTTGATAATCATCACACTAAATTTTAATGGCTGGTTTTCTTGTGTATCTCTTTAATTAGACTGAATTTCTTTAGGGTGATGCCCTCAAGCCTAACACATGTTGAATGTGACTTTGGTGTAGCTTAAATCACTTGCTGGACTAACCATTGGGCCTGAAGGCAACTGAAACAAAGTGTATGTAATGACAATTTTGTCATGGACCTTGGATTGCCAATGGCTTCTGTTGCCTTAAAGGAAAAGCTTACAAAGTACTGTTGCTAACATTTCTTTCATCTTTTGAACTCTCCTGAATCAAGAATCTTGGGTAGGCCAATTCAGTATATAGGCTGGAGATCGGAGGAGATGATTTATGTAAAGCGTCATAAAATATGTGTTGGCCCTTTCTCCTTTTATCTCTTCCCTTATAACTCTGGCTTTTTCTAACTGACTTGGAGAGACATTTTAAGGGCTGCCTGCGTCAGACCCATTTATGATTTATGGCTCTGCCTTCTCAGCCACCCTGGGAAGAATATTAAAATATCACCCAAGGCTACATCAGCAGCCTATTACTATATTAAAGAGAAGGATATATTAAGAAAAGCAAAGGCCTGCAACAGTCTCCAGGAATAGCTCTCTTAAGTAAACACGTCTAGCTTATACATTTTGACATCAGAGGCATCTTCTTGTAACAAAAGACTCACCAATTAGTTTTCCCATGGAAACCTGAAGAATTTAGTGATAGCTTTTGGAGGCCCCTGTTTAAAAGTCTGTAGCAAATTTGGCCCTAAGAAAAATTTCTCAAAATAGTTTGTTTTTCTAGACCAATGATTCTCAAATTTCTTTAAGTATAATAATCTGGTCTCTGCCATTGGTGATTCTGGTTCAAGAGGTGTAGGCTGGAATTTAGGAAATGACATCTTTAATAATAACCTCAAGTTTATTCTGATGCAAGTGGTCTGGGGTCCTGCTTTTGGTGAACACTTGCCCGGGACTTCTTGTGTGGGGTCTTTTAGCAGAAGCTAATAATTGGCAGCTGTAGGTTAAGGTTCTGAGCAGGACACGATAGAGCATGAAGGATAAGGGTCACTGGCCATTGTAGGTGGTCATGGAGTGAATTATTTGGTGGCCCTTTTGAAAAGGAACAATGGCCATCAGCACCCTATGCTATCTCTGTCATGCCGATTTCCACTGTATTGTAGTTGCCTATTTGCTTGCACTTTTTTCCAGTTAGACTGGAGAGCAGGGACCATGACTTTCCTCTCTATACTCATAGCACCTAGTACCATGCTCAGTGTTTGCAGAAGACTAAATATGTAAGTGAATGAATAGATGAATGAAAGGATGTGTTGTAATTATTTGCAAACGAAGACATATTTAAAGGCTTCCAGCCTAAAAGTTTGACCAAGCTTGTTAAATATAGCCAACAGAGGAAGATGGTAATGTATGTGAGATACATTTTTAAATGTTGCATTGTTCTTTCCTATTAAATATGCAGGAGTTGGAGAGGTGCAGTGACTCCCACATGTGGCTGCGCCTCAGAATCGTCTAGGTGCCTTATTGTCTTTTTAACTGAGTTTTAAAAAAAAGTGAACAAATAATACATACACTTGGCATAAAGTGAAAATTAAGTGTATTATTCCTCACTTCCATTGTGCCTCCCTGGAAACAACCATTTCTATCAGTTTCTTGTGTAGCTCTCCAGATATATTTGGAAGCATATGTATCCATACCCTTTCTTACCTTAATGAGCCTGTCTTATAAACTCTATGTTGCATCTTGATTTTTTAACTTAACAATATATCTTAAAGATTATTCCTTATTAACATATATAGATCTACCTCATTTACTACGATGGCTACATGGCATTCCATTATATGGCATCTATTACATATGTATGTATGTAGTAATCCATCGTTGTTACAAGCAGTGTTGCAATGAAGATCAGTGAATGTATCTCTGAATACATGGGCAAGTATGTGTAGGATAAATTCCTAGAGGTGGTATTCCTAGGTCAAAGAGAACGTGCATTTCAAATTTTGCAAAATTGCTCCCCAAAGAGGCTGCATGGATTATATTCTACCAATAGTATGAATGAAAGGCCTATTTCCCCACATCTTTGTTGGGACAATTTTTTAAAAAATGAAGATTCTCAGACCTTCACAATTCTATGGCTTCCAAAACTTCTAGGACCACTCCAGGGACCTGCATGTTTTAAAAATGTCTCAGAAAGTGAGATGTTATTAATATTTAAATTTCACACTATTTCACATTTCTGTGATTCTGACTTAGAAGGTCCGTGGACCTGCCTTTGAAAACCACCAGGTTGGTGCATAGCACTCCGTATGCACCTACGCTAGACGCTGGCTTCCAGGTCCTGAAGCCCTTCCCCACTAATAAACAAACAGCTAAGAAGTGGGGAAGTGGTCTGGGTTGAAAATAATGCTCTGGCACCTTTTGCTTGCAGATCTCCTTTTTCTGCCTTGCTGTGTTTTCCATTTTGGTCTTAAGTCTCTTTTTTTCTCAGATGAATCACTCAAGGGTCAACCTCTTCCCACAGGTTCACAAGAATGTACTTTAAACATGTACTCTTTGAGGACACATTCTTTGACGAGTGCTATTTTGAAGATGTAACATCAACAGATACCTACTTCAAAAATTGTACCATTGAATCAACCATCTTTTACAACACAGGTAGGTAAGAACATTGACAGATTGAATAGAATGTAACAGGAGACAACTTGTGTTGTCCAAGAATCAAAATGGTCGGGCATAAACTTCAGGAGTAGGAAAGTATTCATAGATACAAATGCCAAGCCTTGGTGGGGAAATGGATTTTAGCTCCAGGCATGGCACAAATTAGGTGCACAGCCTTTGCTAAGGCATTTAATGTATCTGTGTCTCAGTTTTATCACAAATGAAATGGAAACAAAAGTTGTAGCCAAATGTCCTCATCTCGGTGAGGCTGATGCTATACACGAAGGGTCTTTGGTATGAACAAAGGATGACACAAATAACAACTGGCATTCCAGGAGGGCTGCATTTTATGCACGGAATGCATTCTTGAAGACCTTGCACAATTTGAAACTTGCAAAATGCAAGACTCATGTTCTCACGATAATAAATGGAAAGGGAAAATTACATCTGTTCACGTTTTTTGCATAAAGTGAAATAAAAAGACTATTTTAAAATCATACTATTTCAGATTTCTGTGATTTAAAAAGTCCCAAAATTCTACCACTACACCACTTCTTGTTACTTTTACTACCCTCATCATAAATTAATAACATACCAAGTGAAGTCGGGGTATAAGGAAACCAACTGAGCTTCATTAGGGGGCTTTACCTACATTGTCTCAAGGGAGAAATGTACTATTTTTTTTTAATCCTTCTCTTATAGCTAAGGAAACTGAGTTAAAGAAATCAAGACTTAAGCAACTTGCTCAAGGCCATGGTTAGCAAGTGGAAGGAGTTTGGATTCATTCCTCAGTTGTTTGGCTCTGAAGCCTGCAATCTTTCCACAGAACTACTTGCATTATGTCCAGATCTATGCTTTATTCTTGGCATCAGCAGCAAGGGATAGTTTATATAAGAACATCTTTTTCCTCTATGATATCAGCCTCAAGAGCTTCAAGATCTGGTCTCTAAATATTCTGGAGTCTCTTAATAATTCATTCTGGCACTAACCTTCCTGAATTTCCTTTTAGACTGATCTTGAAACAATAATGAGTTCCAGAAGTTTAATAAGTGTCATTAGAAACTGGCATATTGTTTTATGATTTCAAGTTTGAATGATGCCTCCTCATTTGAATACTCTTACCATGGAGATTCTTGCAAACATGTGTAGTCAGGAAATGTCAGAGCTGGGAGAAGCAGTGGAGATGATCAGGTGCACTCTTCCAATTTTGTAGATTTTGTAGGTAGAGCCTCAGGGAGGTTAAAGAGGGTCAACAGCAGGGCTAGCTCCCCAAACGCAGGTTTCTAGGGAGCCTGTTTAGTACTTTTTCTGTCAGAACAGCTGATCTTAGAAGGTGTCAGAAGACTTGCAAACTGGTTCCAATGCAAATGGCTTTTATTTTTTAAGAATGTTCAGGTTTTGGCACAGACTACAGCATGGGCTCTGGAGTGATCGGCTCCATCTGGAACCAACTCTCTTGTGTTCTGCTCCTCTATGCCAGGTAGCCTCCAAGGAGAGGCCTAGCTGCCGTGGCCCTCAGTGTCTCAGTGTCACCTGATTGGTACAAACAGGACTGTTATCCAGCTGGAGAGATGATTTTTTTTTTTTTTTAAAGGCAAGGTCTCCCTCTTTTGCCCAGGCTGGAATGCAGTGGCATAACCATGGCTCAATGTAGCCTTGACCTCCTGGGCTCAAGTGATCCTCCTGCCTCAGGTGCCAGAGTAGCTGGGACTACAGGCACACACCACCCCACCTAGCTAATTTAAAAGAAAAATTTATTTATTTATTTTTTTGTAGAGATAAGGTCTCACTGTGTTGCCCAGGCTGGTCCTGAACTCCTGAGCTCAAGTGATCCTCCTACCTCGGCCTCCTAAAGTGCTGGGATTACAGATGTGAGCCACTACACCTGGCTGAGAGGATGCATTTTGAAGTCTCTCAATGTTAGTTTAATTTCCCCTTGCTTTTAGGAACTTGAACAGGTCATTACATTTTTGGAAGTTTCTCTACTCATCCATACCTTGATGACATGGCCACATATTACCTTGACTTTGAGGCTGTCTGACTGGCAAAGGCTGGCACAGCCTGCCTACAGGAGGGGGCAGACTTCATCCCTGCCTCTGCCTTTCTCTCTCCAGCTCCCTTCCACTTACATGAACCGAAGGTTTCCTTCTCTCCCCAGACCTCTACGAGCATAAGTTCATCAACTGTCGGTTTATCAACTCCACCTTCCTGGAGCAGAAGGAGGGCTGCCACATGGACTTGGAGCAAGATAATGACTTCCTGATTTACCTCGTCAGCTTCCTGGGCAGCCTGTCTGTCTTACCCGGGAACATCATTTCTGCCCTGCTCATGGATAGAATTGGAAGGCTCAAGATGATTGGTGAGTTGCCAGCAGGGTCATTCCTGGGTTCCAACGCGCTGGGGTAGTGACTTTCAAGTGTATTAAACAGGGAAATTTTCCCTTTTATTAAATAATTCTTGCACAACCAACCCAACAAGTAAGATTGCACCCAGGGCTATAGAGCCAAGGATGTGTGCCTACAGAAGACTCCAGGGCTCCTGGGAAATAGTCAAGAATCTTTGGTCTAGGCGAGGGACTTTTGTTCATTTCCTGACAGAAATTCTGTGACAGTCATTTAATCTATTAGCACTTCAATAAGGGTAGTAATAATATCCACCCTGCCCCTTCATCAGATTATTGTCAGAAAAATATATAAAATGCTCCTGGGTGATGGTTTGATGTTTGAAGATAAATTGTATTACTTTTATTATTTAATAGCAATACCACTTTAGGCTTTGGAGTTGGACAGAGTCATGTTGAAATCCTATCACCGAAAGGCTGTTTGACCTTGAATGTGTTCCTTTACTTCTCTGGGCCTCAGTTTCCTTATTTATACGAGAATGATTTTCCACATCTAGCTGGTAGGGTTTTGTGAGAATTGAACATAAGGCACCTGTAACACTTGGCACATCGTCGGTTCTCAAAAATGGTAGCTATATTCATGTATGCCTTGCCTCATTCCATTGGGACTTGCAGCAATTTATTACAGAAACACATGCCATGAATGGTAAACAAGAAGCAAAATGTACAGATTGAGGACCGGGGAAATGTACATTAGAATATGAGTCAAGGCCAGGGGTGGGGAAGTGGACAACACATTATTAATAAACATGCCATTAGGGACCTGCCTTAGGGATGTCGTTGATTAGGAAAGTTAATACGAAGCTTCCTAGCAGCAACGTGCAAAAGGAAACACAATAAATCATAAAGTCATTTTGTTGGAGAAGAGAAAATTGATCAGGTCTTCATGGGAAGGAATTCTTTTCCTGGCATTTGGCTCATACTGAATATCACTATTATAAATAGTAGCATGCATATTCAGCGTGGTAAGCGTGAGAACTGCCTGTGACTTCAGCTTTTTAATCTTGTGGTGAGGGTGGAGTCATCTCTTAGGTATGGCAGACTTCATGCTCTCCTCTATTAGAGGCAGTGCCTGGGTAGTCCTGAGGCCCTATGGGGGAAGGGACAATGGCTTACTCGTCCATAACCCCCGTGTCCAGCGCAGTGCCTGCAGTAGAGTTGACACTCAGCAATGCTGCTGAACTGATCAGAACGGATGAAGATGGCCTCTTTCCTAGGTTAGCCCCAAACACCAAGCTTTCAGCAGAAGACACTACAGGTTGGCATCTTAAAAAAACTTTGGCTGGGAGTCAGGTGGCTCCGTCTCTGCCAAGATTAGCTTTATGTGTGGACCCACGTTCCTTTACTTCTTTGAGCTTCCATTTTCATTGTTAAAATAATACCTCTGTTTGCCTCAGTGAGATAAGGGGTGTGAGAGCAGACATGTGACACTTCTGCCATTTGTCACCAGCCTTATGAGTCCCAGAGTTTACCAGTGGAGTCTCTGGTCTGTTCATGAAGCAGCTGAGGAGGTTCTGGGGGAGGCAGGGTTATAAGGCTGGGGTGGGTGCCCATGTCAACGAGAACAGCCCACCACCTAAGGACCTGCCACATGCCCCCTCACAGAAGTGGGGTGGGGGTGTGGCTGGGCACAGGGGCAGGCGGGACGGTGAGACAACAGACATCCTTTCCCTCACCACTGAAGCCCTTCGTATCATCGTGAATACATCCCAGATCAAAACAATTCCTATAATGCTAAATAAAGGCATGCTCTCGAATGAGAGATCTAGAACTAATATTTAATCATTCTTTATAGCCTACTCTCTTGTGAATGTCTCTGTTTTGTTTCTGAGCTAGAGGCAAGCTTGTTAAGAGCTGAGACAGGACCTTCTTTGTCTCTCTACCCTTCAATCTTTAGTAAAAGGCCTACATGCAGTGGGTCGGCTGTGACATTGGCAAGTGCACGGTAAAGACAAGGTGCTCAGTTAATACCTATTCCACTAGGATATGGGATGTGGCGGAACCACTTTGAAATAGCCCTATCCCCACCTCTCAGACCAACCCCACTAGAAAATCTGCAAGCACATTTTTGTTCTGCTTAATCTGCTGGGCTCTTTGTAGTGTGCAAGTCATTTCTTGTTATCAGCGGAGTAGAAGTTTTCCTGATTAGGCTGCTAGCCACTCATTTATTCATCCAATAACATTTATTTATGCAGTAGTTATTCTCTCAAGGCTGTGTGGGAGGCAATGGGAATGCAACAGTAATTGAGACAGACAGTATCCCTGTGCTTAAGGCGCAAATCATCTATTGAGAGAGGCAGACTTCGACTAGAAATTTCATTTACCTAAACACTATGACATGCTTATTGTTATTGAATATTATTATTATTGAATATTATGAATATTGAACATATGTTCAATATTAACACATTGAACCCTCACAATAACCCTATGAGGTAGGCGCCATTTTAATCAACATTTTAGAGATGGGGACAGTGAGACAGCTCACAGAAAGGTGAAGCAACTCACTTACGGTCACACAGGTAGTAAATAAGCCGGCATTTGCACCCAGGCCTCCCAATTACCAGAGGAATAAGAATTATGGAAGTGGAAGTACACTGGGCCCTGGGGACTTATAGCAGGAACACCTAACAGAGTTGAAGGATCAGGGAAGGCCTCCCTGACTATTAGCTGATGTGTCAGATCATCATGTTTTGTGGTTATGAAGTGTTTGCCAGCATTTACTGTAAGCCAAGCCCCATGGCTGGCCCCTCTGAGGGATGCATGCATGTAGAGGGTATTGTCCACAGAGCACTTGGGGGTCCTGTAGATGCCAGTTTCCCCTGTTCTAGTTCTCTCCTAGCTTTTGGAAAAAGGTTACCAGGCACCTGCTCACAGCCCTACCACTTCCCAAAGTGGGCAGAATCCAGTTGGACAGTTATCATTTCCTAGTTCATCAGCAAGGATTGGCACTAGTCTTGCAGCCCCAGGTCTGAGGGTGACACTCCGGGCTGAGGACCATCCCTGGGGAGCTGTTTCTTATTGAGGCCAGGTCAGCCTCTGGCTTCTTGACAACTGGAAAACCTTCCTCCTGCAGGGTCCTGGTGCCTGGTGGGGCACTCGTGCCCTGTGTCCCGGTTGGTTGTTTGAGACCTGCTTCCTTCCCACCTTTCTGCTCACCCTATTTCCACCTCATCGCCAGTCACTTTTCTAGTCTGCAACCTGTTTTGCCATGTTCTGCATCCACCTTGGACTTGGAGCTTGCATCTCAAGGTCCTCCGGGCTGAACTTACTGGAATTGGGCAGCATTTGACAGTCTTCTTTGGATGGGATCTCCTATCAGCTCTATAAGGGCTGTGCTGCTTATTTTCTGTTCACTCCCATCCCCACCCCAGAGTTCTGAGCTGCACTTCTCCGCCCTGCTGGGAGCCCTGCGAGGCTAACCTCATGGACTGCATACTTAGATTCCTGGAGGGGAAAAGGGATTCACCCCAGATAGTTCTAGTGAGGAAACTTTACTCATAGAGCTTTTAGAGCTGTGGACAGGGTTATGGAAACAAATAAGGCAGCTGAGGCACCCAGACACTAGCAAAAGTGAGAAGCAGTCACCACCTCTATGGCTGTGAGGACAAGGGGGGATAATTGCACTCACAGAGCTCCATGGGGGCTGGAGCCGTGGAGCAAGAGCTACCTGGGAGGAACTGGGGTCTTGGAGGGATGCAGACATTGCCAGAAAAGGCCTTCTACCCCAGGGGAGGAGTTGGGGAGAGGTACTCCAGCCACCTTCCCCTCCCAACTGATAGGAAAGTCCATGGGGTTAGCGTGTAGAGGGTATGTACAGAGCACATATACAGAGTACAGAGGGTAGCGCAGGGCTGAGAAGGGCAAGTCAGATCTCTGGGGTGAGGATTCGGGTAAATGGGGAATAGCATCGCCTTTCTTCAGGTTTCCCTTCAATAGCCCATGTATAGGTGTGTTCTCACCAGGTTATAAGCTCCATGAGAATGGATTTTTTAAAAAAATTATTTTTTTATTTTTAATGGATAAATTATAATTGTATATTTTGATGGGGTACAATGTGATATTTTCATGCATATATACGATGTGGAATGATTAAGTCAAGCTAATTAACATATCCATCACCACACATATATATGTTTTGTGGTGAGAATATTTGAAATTTACTCTCTTAGCAATTTTGAAATATACAATACATTGTTAGTAACTGTAGTCACCGTGCTGTGTAGTAGATCTCGAAAAGTGAGATGATGCAGATGTTTCTGTGCCTGGTTTACCCCACGGACTGTATCTAGCATCCTGCCTTCCAGGTTCATCCATGTTGTCATAAATGGCAGAATTCCTTTCTTTTCTTTTCCTTCCTCTCTCTCTCTTTCTCTCTTCTTTCTTTCTCTCTCTCTCTCTCTCCTTCCTTCCTTCCTTCTTTTTCTCTTTCTTCTTTTTTTGACAGTGTCTTGCTCTGTCACCCAGGCTGGAGTACAGTGGCGCCATCTCGGCTCACTGCAACCTCTGCCTCCCAGCTTCAAATAATTCTCGTGCCTCAGCCTCCCAAGTAGCTGGGATTACAGGTGTGCACCACCGGGTCTGGCTACTTTTTGTCTTTTTCGTAGAGACAGTGTTTCATCATGTTGGTCAGGCTGGTCTCGAACTCCTGACCTCAAGTGATCCACCTACCTTGGCCTCCCAAAGTGCTGGGATTACAGGCCAGAATTCCTTTCTTTTTGATGTCTGAGTAGTATCCCATTGTGTATGTAAACCACATTTTCTTTATCCACTCATCTGTTGATGGCCACTTAGGTTGATTCCATATTTTGACTATTGTGAATATTGCTACATTGAACAAGAAGCACAGATCTCTTTGACATCCTGGTTTCAAATCAAGACTGAGGTTTTTGTTTTTGTTTTTTGGCCAATACTGATGTAGCTCAAGCACCTAGAACAATGTCTGGTACATAATAGATTCTCAACAAATGCCCCTATCTGCCCCGTCCCATCACTCTGAGCTGGGCACCACCTTAGAGTGGTGACTGCAGAATCCTTCCTAAGTCTGGTGATCTGACCCACGCAGAGGGCTCTAATGCCATGTCTGGGGTGCCTCATGAGGATTCCAGCTGTGTTCTCTCTGTGTGGAGGATGAACCTAATACTTCAGGCAGCCTTGGCTTCAGGTGTACCAGTGAGGGTGGGAGATGGGGCAAGAACTGTGAGTGACAGCCATGTGCAAGACACAGGCCTCATGTTTCTTTTTGCCCTTGAACTCCCTCTGCAGGTGGCTCTATGCTAATCTCTGCAGTCTGCTGCTTCTTCCTGTTTTTTGGCAACAGTGAGTCTGCAATGATCGGCTGGCAGTGCCTGTTCTGTGGGACAAGCATTGCAGCCTGGAATGCTCTGGATGTGATCACAGTGGAGCTGTATCCCACCAACCAGAGGTCAGTTCTTCCCCAGGCTTTCCTCAGGGACTTGTTTGGGCTTCTTTGGCCAGAAGTCTACCTGCTCCCTAAATCTCATGCTGTGCATGGCCATCGTGGTCTTTCTGCTGTTCCGTGAAACAAACATCTCTTATGTTGAACTTCTCCTGCATGGTGGATGGCATAGACCTGAAAGTTGGTAGGCTAGGGCTTGGATAGGGTGGGAAAGATGGCAAGAAGCAAAGGATGGGAGCAAACTATGTCCAGGAGAAGGAAATAAGAGTGAAAAGTTGGTAAAACCATATGTGTCTTGTAATCCACAAGAGAGAACAGACCTTCAAGGGGAGATAAGGCAAAAAAGTGAAGAGCTGGAATAGCACAGGGTGGGGGCAAGGAGAGAAATAAAGGTCGGGAGGCAGCATGAAGTCCAGGGAATCTGCAGAGAATGTGGCAGGGAGGCCCAGGGGTTACTTTTATTTTGCACAGGTCGTATATGGAAAGAGGCCTTGTTTAAAGGCATAGGATCAAGGCCATTACTTAGTAATTGTTTTTCTTCGTGGAGGGGAATTGTAAAGTTTAAAGGAGAAGATAAGAGGCCCTGTGGTCAAAAAGGAATGTGAAGTGGTAAGGAAGGTGGGTAAATGAATTTCTGCAAAAACCTTAATGATATTTCCAAAATTGGCGACAGAGGTATTGGGATATAGATAACTAAGGAAGAGCACAACATGTCATATTTGGAGCCCCTCTCATTTGAATCAAAGAACTGCTAAGTTTTACACAAAATAACAGGAGGACAAATGATTATTATTTGAATATGATGTGATTTTACATCTAGGAAACCTAAGAGAATTAACTTATGAGACCACTATAGACAAAAAGACAATGTGGTCAGGTGGTCAGTAATAAAATGAAATTATGTATAGGTTTTAAAATATATTGAAAAAGTTAAAGATGCAATTGAAATCCATTTAATAACAGCAGATGTCATAAAATAATTAGGGATCAACTTGACAAGTGAAACACTCAAATGAAGAAAACCATAAAGCTTTACTAAGAGATATAAAAAAAGACACATAAGAGAAGATAAATATATGCCAACTCAGTGATTTGAGAGGCCGAGGCAAAAGGATTGCTTGAAGGCTGGAGTTCAAGATCAGCCTGGGCAATACAGTGAGACCCCTATCTCTACAGAATATATTAGACAATTAGCCAGGCATAGTGGCATGTGCCTGTAGTCCTAGCTGCTCAGGAGGCTGAGGGGGAGAGCTGCTAGAGCCCCGGGGTTTCAAGGTTACAGTGAGCTAGGATCACAACACTGCACACCAACCTGGGTGACAGAGACAGACCCTGTCTCAGAAAATGTATATATTTATGGATTATATATTTATATATAATTATGATAATACATATAATTAATAACATATAATTAGTATACATTATTATATATAAATATATATATTTAAAAGACAAGATATACCTAATTTTGGATAAGAAGATTCAATCTTACAAAAACGTCAAATTTTATTTAGTTTTTTTTCTAACATAAAAGAATTCATTCAAAATTCAACAAGTTTTTTTTCCCCCTCTGGGAACTTGAAAAAAGTTTATTTAAAAAAGGACATATGTTAAAAGATCCAAGAAAATACAAAAACAAAGATACTAAGACAAACAAAAAAGACTGGGTTGGTGAATATAAAGCTACAGTGTGGTACAGTTATAGACAAAAATGAAAGAAGAGTTTTAAGAACAAAAATATACCCACATCCTTAATAAACTTGTGGTATGAGAAAGAAATGCTTTATTTCATTTGGGGAGAGGTAGCATTGGGAATATTGCCTCTGCATACAGATGGGGTCATGAAAGAATAAATGATTAGTAATAGTTCTCACTGGAAAGTGTGATTGAAAGATCATAATTAGGATTAGGTTTTGCTGTTGCTGACAGCAACCTCAGGTAACTGTGGTCTTAAGAAGGTTAAGCATTGCATTTTTCTTTCCTGAAAAAGTCTAGAGTGGGTGGTGCAGGCTCTTTCTATCTCATTGTTTTTCCTTGCATGGACTCATCATGGTCCAAAATGAAACCATCTGTGTTCCATCATGAAGCAGGATAGAAGGAAAAGAATGAAGGGGAACAGAGCAAAAGGCCCACCCGCAACGTCTCTTACGGAAGCTTCTTGGGAACTGCTGCCACTTGCACTTAATCCCATTGGCCAAAACTAAGTCACATGGCCATGCTCAGCAGCAAATCAGTCTGGGAAATGTAGTCCTACATTTGGGGAAATGCTGTTTGTGGGCAACTGGCAGTCTCTGCTTCAGGAGGGTTGAGAGTGTTAAAAGGGGGAACACTTACACTTTCTGCTTTGTATACTTCTTCATCCTTTCAAGATTTCCATAGTAAGCATGTAGTACCTATAAAAATTTTTAAAATAGATATCTTTGAAAAAAAACAAAATAGAAAAACACTTGAAGAAAATACTTCAAAATGTTAATAGAGGTGATTGTCTCTCGGTGAAGAGGTTAGATATCCATGCATCTTTATATTATTCTGTATTTCCAAATTTGACTACAATGAGAATGTGTTATTTTTATATTTAGGAAAAAAAACTCCCTTGCACCCTCTTCCCCCTGCAATAAGGAAAAGAAAGAGCCCAGTCCTGTTCATCTAATGTGGTTCAGAATGTCAGAATTATTTCCATTCCTCTTTTACAGAGCAACAGCCTTCGGCATTCTCAATGGATTATGCAAATTTGGCGCCATCCTGGGAAACACCATCTTTGCTTCTTTTGTTGGGATAACCAAAGTGGTCCCCATCCTTCTGGCTGCTGCTTCTCTGGTTGGGGGTGGCCTGATTGCCCTTCGACTGCCAGAGACTCGAGAACAGGTCCTGATGTGAACAACCTATGGGAAAAGGAAAGGTCGAGAGAATCTTGTCCAGGACCCTGAAATGCATCCACACTTCCTGCCTATCACGGTCCGGAGGACACCTTGGATAGCACGGGAGGAGAAGTTGACTTTGTGCCCCCTAGTTTAGGACCCACTTCAGCTGTCAATATGTTTGTAACTCAGGTGACTGATTTGGGGGTGCCCTGAGCCACCCTTAGAATCACAGAGCTGCGTGTTTAACTTCAGGTCTTCCCAGTCCAAGGCAGGGAGAGGATTCTCCAGTGAGTGCACACACTATGCGAGGAGCAAGCATTTCTCTAAGTCAAGTGCAAGGACTTAACTTGCATTTCAAAAGGAATTAGAGGGTCAGAAACACCCAAGCTCCTCCAGAAAGCTCCTTGGAGCCCAACAACTTAACAAATCAACTTGGCTGGAAGTTAGAGTCATTATATGAAGATTGGGCTTGAAGTACAGGATACATATATTTTTGCATTTAAAAGTATCACCTATCATATTTTCCACTCGAAAATTGACATAGTAGCATTGAGGATACTCTGATCTAGAAAGCCAAGTATTTGAGCAACATCTATAGAGATCTACTTTTCTCCTATGTCTCCTAGGCTTTCCATGATAATTAGGTAATACATTTAAGAAGGATATTTATTTCTGTTTTGCTCTATTCAAAGAAACGGAATGGGATATTTATTCTGTAAACTAAGTTTGTATATAACTTTATTTGGGTTTAATTTCCACAACTGGTATCTGCAAATATTGCCAGCATTTTAGCCATATTTTGGGAGAACTTGGTGTTTGAGGTCCCAGGAAATGAGGTCTGATCAAATGAAATGCAAGCACAATTTCTTACAGCCATTTAACTTTCTGTTGGGAAGATGAATTAACAAACTCACATTGTGCAGTCCGCTTAATCCAGGCACTTTTCTTTGTGCAGGTGTAGTGAGTAGTTACTTCTCTCCCTTACACAGATGACTTGTGAAACTCAAGCTCACCATCTTCAGTGCTGGCATTTTACTTTGCCACTACCCAAAAACAACGTGAGATGTGTTCAGTGGCCTCTGGTACTCTTTGCAGGCAAGAATCAAACAACATGGAGACTGAGGGAGGGATGGGGAAGTGTAGCCACAGTTCTTCCAAATGTAAATACTTTTTGTTTGTTCTAGTGGTAAAATGCAAATGCAATCCATATTTGTTAGGATGGTCAGGTCTCATGAGAAATCTATGCTATGTGTCCAGAGCTTTTGAAACAGAGTCCATTGGAGTGGGAGTTAGGGAGTGTAGTGGATGCCAAATATGTTTTTCTTCAGTGCTTAAGAGAACTGTTTGCTGAAGTCCAGCTTTGAACATAAACAGGGGTGTGGGTTGGGGGAGGAGCTTAGGACAAACCTCTCTGATGAAGGTCAGCAATAGACTGAAGTCTTGACTGCATGGAAGAGGAAAAACATCAGAACTGTCTGACAATGGAGGGGACAGTGAGCTACGCACAACTGCCAGCGGAGGTGAACTTGCACCTGCCCAGGCCGGATGAACATCAGCCTGCAAGAACTAGTTGTTTGAGTTGATTTGCAGTGCTCTCAATGGGCAAGTGCCACATTTTCCCTGGCAGAGATCTCCAAAAATTTCAAACAGAATAATAATGGCTGTGTCGAGTGTTTTCTCAGTATTGGAGAAATGCTTAGGTCCTATGACAGCTTCGGGACATCTTTCTGTAATTTTCCTCAATTAACGGGTTGGTAGGGGTAAATCTTATGACACCTTTCCACCGTCGATTTGAGATCAGTTTTAATGGTTAAAATGTTTACTCTCCTTCTGTCAACCCTCACCTTTTTATTGACACCCCTCCCTTTTTTTCTGTACAGGGAGAGAAGACATATCGACTCTGACTGGACACCCTGATTCCTCCAAATATATATACCACTGTGTATTAATCTTTCTCTCAGTGTTTTATAGGAGTACTAACATATTGCTCTGTCAATAATGAAAGGCTCGATGTAATATAGCTTAATTTACTTTCCATATGAATACAGTGGCTAGGTTCATAAAAGAGAATTGTGTGAGTCTGGGATTACCACATCTAAAACATTATTCTTTAATGCGATAATACAATTCATTGAGCAGCTACCACTTAAAACATTTGCAGGACAGTTAGAGCCTGCATTTCTAGTTAAGATGGACCTTGTAAATTTAAAATTGGATTAACTTTTGAGTGCTGGGGTGGCTGCAATAATTTGGGGGCTAACTCTATTTGGTTTCCAAGATCTCACTTCTGCATCATCTTTATCGCTCTTTAAACCAGCCACCTAGCCAATCAAGGGCAATTCCCATCTCATCCATCACTCAGGTCTTTGTAAAGGGTGCAGCCAAGCTCTGCAGACTTTTCTCATGAAGGAATGTCTAGCCTGAGTACCTGGCTACTTCTTAAATGCTGTCACTCCTGCTGAGATAAATGCGTCTTTAAAAATAGTCTCTGTGGCAGGTCACTGGGGGACAATGTACAGCATTCTGGCCATCCACTTCTTTTTCACTTCATGTTCTACCCCAAGAGACTCCCGATGTCGGCTGTGGAGGGTTAAAGGGATGAGGCTTTCCTTTGTTTAGCAAATCTGTTCACAGTTCTTGATGATGTATTTTATGATGCCCAGCTTGGAAATAGTTGCTTTCCATAGTCTCAACTGTATTGTGTCATCTCCTGATGCTGATTTTTGATCTTTTGTTTTATTAAAAATAATTAGTGAAAGAGGTGTGCCTATCTGTGAAGTTTGTAGTACATTATGCTGAGGTCATGTAACAAGTAAACCCCAACCCAGCATTCCCTCCTACCTTGTGTTAGTTCATTAAAACTAAATAATAAAAATAACTGTAAGAAAACCTTAAGAACTGGGGTTAGAGATTATTTTCAGGCACTAAGGTCTCTTCTGTATTCCTAAATTGACTGAATCAGCTGGGAGAAACATCGAGAATCGCTTCCTTCAACTTTTATTTTGCAACATGGGGACCTTGAGAGGTTAGACGATGTGGCCCAGGTTACATGTCATGTGAGGAGTGGGTGAGAAGACCTAAGGTGATGCTCTCATGACAGTTCTGGGGAAGCCTGCAGTTTGGGGAATGGGACAATGTGACAAATACTCGCCATTCCCTGAGACCATTCATTGACTATTCCCTTGATGGCTTTACTAGAATGAGAGGAAGCATCAGTTTAAACATAAAAAGATTAGTATTTATCCATCCATTTATTCATTCAGCAAATCCTTATTGAGCCCTGACCATGAGCCAGTCTCTGTGCCAAGCCCTGGGGACACAGTGATGAAAAAACTGGCCACAGTTTCTGCCTCCTGCCTCATTCCACTTGCAGTGAGTGGATATTAAATTGGCCATAAACACCGAGTACGATGACCTTACAATCCGCAAAATGCACCTTTCATGTGTAAAAGGATTGCTACTACTTTACTTGTCAGCTGTGGATTTCCAAATGTGGTGGCTCCCTCTTATTTTTTTTTTCTTTGAGGAGTGTACCAATTTTTTATCTTTATAAACCAGGTAAGGGAAATGATGCACTTGCCCATTTTCTACAGACCTAATCGATTTTTACCTAATCAGTTTTACAGAAAGGGTTACATGGAAGAAGAGATAGGGGCCAGGAATGCAAGAGGGACATTGGTGAGTGGGGTAAGAATCCCCGTAGCCCTGGGAAAGGTGTCTCCACTTCCACATCTGGCTTTTCTAGGGGGCATCTGTGCTAACTGACCTGGGATTATGTTGGATGGCATATGACTGCAAATTCAAAGAAACCGATTTATAATAAGTTTATAGTAAGTTAAAGGTTTGTTTTACTCTCATGTGAAGGGAATCTGGAGGAAGGAAAGCCAGGGCTGGAGTGGCTGCCTTTGATCATGGGAGCACACTCCTTCTGCCTGATCATTGGGAGCACACTCCTTCTGCCTGATCATTGGGAGCACACTCCTTCTGCCTGATCATTGGGAGCACACTCCTTCTGCCTGATCATTGGGAGCACACTCCTTCTGCCTGATCATTGGGAGCACACTGCTTCTGCCTGATCATTGGGCGCACACTCCTTCTGCCTGATCGTTGGGAGCACACTCCTTCTGCCTGATCGTTGGGAGCATGCTCCTTCTGCCTGATTGTTGGGAGCATGCTCCTTCTGCCTGATTGTTGGGAGCACACTCCTGCCTGATCATGGGCGCACGCTCCTTCTGCCTGATCATTGGGCGCACGCTCCTTCTGCCTGATCATTGGGCGCACACTCCTTCTGCCTGATCATGGGAGCACACTCCTTCTGCCTGATCATGGGAGCACACTCCTTCTGCCTGATCGTTGGGAGCACACTCTTTCTGCCTGATCGTTGGGAGCACACTCCTTCTGCCTGATCATTGGGAGCACACTCCTTCTGCCTGATCATGGGCACACTCTCCTTCTGCCTGATCATGGGCACATGCTCCTTCTGCCCGATCGTTGGGAGCACGCTCCTTCTGCCCGATCGTTGGGAGCACGCTCATTCTGCCTGATCGTTGGGAGCATGCTCCTTCTGCCTGATCGTTGGGCGCACGCTCCTTCTGCCTGATCGTTGGGCGCACGCTCCTTCTGCCTTCAGACTCCTTGATTTTTAGTGCAGTTTCCATCACTGAGGCTGCCTCATGGGCTGAGATGGCTGTTGAAGCACTGATCCTCGCATCCACAATTCAGGCAGGAAGCAGAAGGAAGGGCAATGGGCAAAGGGGCTGTGCCTTGCAGCCGAGCCAGCCTCCCTTTGCTGCAGAGGAGGCAGGGAAATGCGGTATTTACTGGGAACATTGCCGCCCCTCCTCCAAATTGAGGGTCTTGGCTCAAAGGACAAAAGCCAGAAAGGATAGGTGGATCAGTGCTTCTTAAACTTTTGCGTGCATCAGAATCACCCAGAAAGATGTTAAAACTCACTCTTCAAGGCCCCATCCCCAGAGATTCGGATTCTGGGGATTTGGAATCTGGGGTGGAGTCTGAAGAATCTGCATTTTTTAACAAACTCCCAGGTGACATAGATGGCGTCAATTCTCAAGCAATATTTTGAGTAGCACTGACACTCTTCCAATAGGTGGTACTTTGACTTGTCAGGGAAGTTCTATTGCTCTGATAACTTAAAACCAACCCAACCAGAAGCTCACAAAAACTAGCAGCCTGTGAAAAATGATCACCATTTTCCTAGAGCTCCGAGACAACTAGTGGTAGTGCAACAGTAACCCAAAAATGTCAATGAAAATATTTCCTTCCCCAGAAACTGCTTGGTTTCACTCAGGTCCTGTCCTTATGGGCCTGTGTCTGGTTGCAGGGCTTGACGTATTTCGGAAGCTCAGCAGAGGTTGAACCCTTTCCCCTGGGGGTTGGTGATCTTTGTTTTGGCCATTTCCACCTGGTGAAGATTTTCATAGACAAATATGCTTGTGGCATCCTGTAATTCATTGTGCCTTATGAGGGACCTCTGATTCTATAAGCTTCCCCCTAGCTAGGGATGCACGGGGGTGATCAAGACATGACTAGATGTGAACCTGACCTGCTGACAGTCCACCTGAACTTGCCTGGAAATGTCTCTCGAAAAGGATGAAAAGCCTCCTCCTTTAGACAAGGAAGACAGAGTGGGGTAAATTTCTCTACATAGATCTCATTCGAAAACAAATTTACAGAATGCAGAATGGCTACTGTGTGTCTTGTGCTATGCTAGGTCTCTCTCTCTCTAAGTGGACTCTCACCCTGTCCAAAACATTGTGCTTTTGCATGTAGCTGTGTCACATTTAGGCCCAGCTCTAAGAACCGTTTGGAAATAAATCACATAGAGCCTTTGATTGTGAGGCAGGCTTAAAGTACATTTTGTTTGATTTGCAGAGGCATGGTGAGGAATTTATATGCATGGCTGTTGTGGCAGCAGCGAGATTTCCAAAAAGATGAATGATGAAATGAAACAGACTGAAGCTATCTCACAAATGTTAAATGGAGAAATAAAAGTTGTTGTAGTCATTGCTAATTACAGAATGAGCAAGAGATTTATTTAGCAGGACCATACTAGGCCCCTAGAAGGTTCAGTTTATGAGCTGGAGCACAAGGATTTACTGTCATTTCACCTGAAAACACACATTTAGCTGTCCATTTACCTTTAATCCTACAGGCTTAAAATACTTTAAAATTTCAGAGACCATTAATATGTATTCCTTTAGGAAGCAAAGGTCTTTCAGAAGCTGTCCTCTACCAAAGTTAATGTGGTCACCACATTTGATGATTTTGCTAGGTAGGGAGGTTTATTTAATCACAGCTACTGTCACTCAGGAGGATGAGTCATTTAAAAACGGTGGCCCTGTCCTCCACTTCTTACCTACCATATATAATCTCAGTAATTCAGATTTCTCTAAATCAGCATTAGTGATCATTTCAATAGGGTATGAACAAAAGGCCTATAAAAATAGCTTTCCAGTTCGCCACCAAAAATGCAAAAATGACAAGTATGTGAGGTAACGCATGAGCTAAATAGCTTGATTTAGTCACTCTAAAATGTGGGTGTGTATATATACATACATATATATACACACACACATTATGTTATACACCATAAATATATAGAAATTTTACTTGTCAATTAAAACTATAAATAAAGTGGCTTTCCAGAAAAATTAGATATTGGACTCTATCACAAAGGAATTGCATAAAAATACTTACAAACATAACTATAAGCAATTGATGAGCAAATTACAAATGACTGTTTTTTATTAAAACATTCCTCCAAAAGAACGGCAAAGCAAATTCCATAGACACCCAAAATACTGAAAGTGACAAAACAATACTTCTTTAAAATGTATTTTATGATCTATTTATTGATATTCTAATGGTTTTAAGAAGGATAATTTTCCAAAACCTAAATGCTACACATTTTACAGTGGAAATATCAACCTTATCATGAGCTAAAGATTTGCAATCAGAACATTGGTAGAGTGCATTGCTGAGTTATAACAAGTGTCTCAGGACGAGGATATTTGGTAGGTATCCTTAAATATATAGACGCTTACCAGTAGGTTTAATAGAAGATTTCTGAAAGGTAGCCCAACTTTTTATTTCATTATTTTTATTTTTATTTTTTTGAGACAGAGTCTCACTCTGTCATCTAGGCTGGAGTGCAGTGGTGCAATCTTGGCTTGCTGCAATCTCCAGCTCCCAGGTTCAAGCGATTCTCCCACCTCAGCCTCCCAAGTAGCTGGGATTACAGGCATGCGCCACCATGCCTGGCTAATTTTTGTATTTTTAGTAGAGACGGGGTTTCGCCATGTTGGCCAGGCTCGTCTCGAACTCCTGGCCTTAAGTGATCTGCCCGCCTCAGCCTCCCAAAGTGCTGGGATTACAAATGTGAGCCACTATGCCTGGTCCCAACTTCTTAAAATTAAATTTTGGGGAAGTTCATGGAGATATTTTTGACATGTAAAAATAGAAAAAAAACCATCCATAGTGTGTGCATATATACACACAAGTTTTGGTTTAATATACTTGCCGTGCACTAGTCAGTTTCGATTCAGGTTACATAAGGGATAAAATATAAAAAGACATTTTAAAGTTTGAAATATGTGCTAAGTACTTAGAGATTTGGCAGTTTTGCCACATTTCAAATGGGCCAAACATTAAAATAACTTATCCATGAATTTCAGGTTTCAAGGAAGGAGGAATATCTGACTATTTTTGTGTGTGTGTGAGATTTGGTTTCCGCTTTTTGGTCCATCTGAATCCTGGAAGTCCCCAACTCTACCAGACCAAAAGGGTGTCTCTATTTTTTGTTGTTACTTCTCTGTTCTTGATGTAATGAGTGAAGTAGATGAAGGAGATTAAGGTGCAGGGAAGGGCTCTTAGAAGTTTAATGTTTCAGCTTTCCATAGTCATTCAGACTTGTGAATCTTCTTCCTCTTCTACTTCAAAGTAGCCAAAACTTGGAAAGTTCAAATTAATCTCTGGGCTCCAAAGAGCAATTCTGAAGGATTAACAGGTTTCATTCTCTCCGGTGGGAGGTGGCCTAGACAGGTGCCGGTTTTGGGGAGAGGTGAGAGTACCCAGATGTGGGTGACTATTTCCTGTTCTTCCCTGAAAGTCAGGCCAGTGGTCTCGAATCATTCCCACAGCAACTGCTACAAAAGTGACTATCTTAATCCTTTGGCTAGATGGGATACTTCTTCTACCTTTTCAGAGCTGAGCTGTTGAGTAGTAATGTCCGCTACAACAACACCCTCCCGGAATGGTGGTTCCTAAGAGCAAAGTCAGTTAATACAATTTCTCCAGGTATCCAGCTATCTCCAGGTGTGCGGTCCTGTGAAGCACTCTAAGAACTGTAAAAAATATTTCATAGGTATAGAAGGCATTTGTAATACTGTTGGTTCAAATGTGCTGACATGTAGCCAGTAGAGGAAGATGTTTCTTTGGAAGCCTGCCATCTTTCTGTAACCCACCTTCAACCTGAGATGATTAAGATTCATTACATTTCCCAGTCCCATGTCATATTGACCAGTCCTGTGGTCCTATGGCTAAGCGGAGGACACGGCCACAAGCTGTGAGTCATGAAAAGGAGGGTGCAGGTGATAGGCAAAGGGACCCATTAGCCAGTTTACAATGACTGGCAACTGACCAGATAGAGCTTACCGTATGTCCATGTAGAGTTGCTCATATTAGTCTGTAAATAATTCTATGCATAGTGAATGCAGCTTCTGAATTATTAAACCGATGCTATAAATGTGAACTGACAAAACCCACTTTTGGTCTCTCTTCATATTTTTCGTGGTTTCATTTCTCTCTCCCTTCAGATGTTTTTCCATCTGACTGTCACTGGATAGTGGAATTGCTCTGATTACCAATGCCTTTTTTGTTCTTTGGTACATTAAAATAGTAGTAACAGTTGATCTGGTGATTGGTGAATACAGTTTAATCTTTAATACCTTGTGATCCAGATATTTAACAAACACACATGAAATTTACTGAATGACAAGAACTGTGATAAAGACTTTTAAAGCCTATCCCCTTTAACCTTCATAATAACCTAATGAGTAAGTGTTATTTTCTTCCCTTTAGAAGTGGGGAAACTGGAACACAGGAAAGTCACTTGTCAAAGGCCAAATAGCTACAGACTGAGTATTCCTTATCCCAAATGCTTGGGACCACAAGTGTTCTGGATTTCTGGTTTTAAAAGATTTTGGGATATTGGCATTATACCTACCAGCTGAGCATCCCAAGTCTGCACATTTGATATCTAAAATGCTCCAATGAGCTTTTCCTTGGAGTACACGTTGGCGCTCAAAAAGTTTTCAGTTTGGGAGCATTTCGGATTTTTGACTTTTGGATTTGGATTTGGAATGCTCAACCTGTTTTCAGAGTCAGAGCCAAGTTCTGAATGCTCATCACCTGGCATATAGTATGGTATAATCACCCCACCAAACTTCTTCCAAAAGAAGCCAGGGTCATCTGCTGCAGATGTTTCTGGGCCACTAGGCCAATATTAACCAAATTATTATAGACACCATCTTAATGTAGAGGATCCCACAAGACTGTGACCTAATAACACCCTCATTTTCCCTATGCATTGTGACTAACACAGTATTTGATACGTAGTAGGTCTCAATAGATGATGAATAGACCGATGAATGAGCACATGAGTTGAATGGTGAGGAGCAAGTGAAGTGTCATATGTAAAAGAGTTAATTCTCAGATTGATTCAAATGCGGACTTAACACTGCAGCTGTAACTCTGGGTCCGGGTCTTGGTGGCTCCTGCTTTGCTGAGCTTTAAAACTTTAGTAACCTGATGATGGAGAGATCTGGGGGGTGCAGAGGAGGGACCTGGTTCTGGAGTGGTGATGCTGGTTGTCAGAGGGCTGAGGGTGGTGGCCTTTTGCTAACTGGTATGGAAGCATTTCAGTATTTTAACAAGTATGGAAGTAGCTATGTGAATTTGCCAAATAGAAACCTTGGAGGCCCGGTGCAGTGGTTCACACCTGTAATCCCAGCATTTTGGGAAGCCAAGGCAGGTGGATCACTTGAGGTCAGGAGTTCGAGACCAGTCTGGCCAACATCGTGAAACCCCATCTCTTCTAAAAATACAAAACTTAGCTGGGTGTGGTGGCACATGCCTGTGATCCCAGCTACTTGGGAGGCTAAGGCAGGAGAATCTCATGAACCTGGGAGGTGGAGGTTGCAGTGAGCTGAGATGGTATGTGAGTCTTGGTTGGACACAAGAAAATGCACTCCAGCCTGGGTGACACAGTGAGACTCTGTCTCAAAAAAAAAAAAAAAAAAGAAAGAAACCTTAGAAGCCACAAGAGGTCAGCTCCAGTGCAATATCCTCACCTTATGATGTTTTCCAAGCTCCTACCAAGACTGCTGAGACACATCACTAATTGAAAAACTTTGTGGAGTTCGGTTTTGTTTCAACCAGGTATACTTTTTTGCTTTATTCCCATATCAACACTAGAGGGCAGTAGCTACCTTGAAGATGTAAACCAGGCTTCTCCAAGGTTGGTGAGCCCTCTCTCCCCGCCTTTGCCAAGGGGAATGAACGGCTTTTGCGAAGCATGAGTATTGCCCCTCTGCTGTTTACGATGGGTCTGAATGTGGAGATGATTCCAGAAGGCATTTGCTGGAGGGCCTGGGATATCCTTTAACCGTTGATAATATGCTCTTATCTGAAAGATGGAAACTTTCCCATCAACTTTAGAGGAATTGTGGATTCAGCAATCATTTATTAAACATGGGGATGGGGACACCCTTCACCATCTTAGCAGACGACTGGCTTTTAACCCATGCTTATTTAATTAGGACTTCACCATTTACTGTTGCTAGTTAATTTTATATAGGCAAAAACCTCTTGGTGTCCCCTGGGAATCTGTAAGGACAATGTGCTATGAACGAGAATTCAGAAGGGAGTGTTGGTTTGTGTATTCACAAGGTGTCTACTCAAAGATTGAACTCTTCCATATGTGGGGTGAAAGTTCCTGGCATTAACTATATTAAATAGTCACTGTCCTAGCTGAGCTCAGGGGAGCAGATGTTTTCAGCACAGGATACATGCAAAGGCAGTAAAATGTACTAGGAGAAGTTCAGTTTGGAAGCCCTGAAGTTCTTGACTCCATCCTTCACTTCTGAGATCTAGGGAAAGGCTGTGAGAGCCTGTGCTGGTTGCTTAACCTCATTTTCCTTATCTTTAAAACAGAAGCGGCAGACACAATGGCTGTAGGGTCTCTCCAAGTTTTGATTTCTACAGTAAGAACAATATCACTTGGGAATGCATATAAAGCAAGACACAGAAATAGAATTTCCTGTATGTGAGTCTTGGTTGGTCACAAGAAAGGGAGTGCATGCCCTGTGAGCTCTGTTTCGTTTGGAGACACCTGACAGGGTGCACCGTGCTTTGATTACTCCTCGCCAGTGGTTTCCACAGAGGGAGCGAGAGGCAGGTGATCTGCCAGTGTAATATGAAAGGCAATCTAGGCTCAAGCCTAGCTTAAAGGAAAAAGGAAAAGGAGGTATCCACAGGGAAAATGGGGTTAGTTTTATATTCAAATCTTATCTGAGATGCCAACAAAGTAATGACAGAAAACTGCATGTAGCTACATCAGTGGAGGCTAAAAGAAGATAATCAGAGATACTAGGAAGCAACCTACTGCAGGAGGAGAGAGAGAGGGGGAGGGAGGGAGAGAGAGGAAGAGGGAGAGAGAGAAAGGGGAGAGAGAGAGAGACAGAGAAAGAGATGAAGAGAGAGAGTGGGAAGGAAGGACAGAGAGAAAAAAGAGGGAGAGAGAAAAAGAGAAAGGAGAGAGAGAGAGGGAGAGAAAGAGGAAGGGAGAAAGAGAGATGGAGAGAGAGAGAAAAAAATGAGAGAAAGAAGGAGAGAGGGAGGGAGAAGAAGGGAGAGGGAGAGAAAAAGAGAGGGAGAGAGAGAAAAGAGAAAGGGAGAAAGAGAGGGAAGGAGAGAGAGAAAGGGAGGAGGAAGGACAGGGGAGAGGCAGAGAGGAGAGAAGGAGAGAGGGAGAGAGAGGGGGGGATGGGGGAGACGGGGACACTGGTAGAGGGGAGGGGGAGAGGGGGAGGGGGAGAGGGAGAGGGAGATTGACTCATGGTTGGAAGGTCCTGGGTTTAAATCCTGGCTCCACATGGGTAAGCGTGGGCAGGTGAGGGAGCTCCCTGAGCCTCTTTTTTTCTCACCTGTTGTTCATAAACGTGAGTTGCCTCTCCTGTCCTTCTTTTTCCTTGAATCTATAGTTCTAAGGAAAAAAAAGTGTTTCATGTTTCTTGCATTCAATAAAACTTTTTCCCCTGGAGCTGAATAAGTAGAAAAGGCACCAGAAAGCGTAGGGAAAGAACGAGGGTACTCTAAGTCTGGCTTGAAGGGACTGGACCATTTCCAGAGTGTTCCACAGCTAAACATGAGCACACAGAGAAAGCAGACCAGAAAAGACAGACGGATGAGGGACCTGGAAATTATCTTCATGTGAGTCCTGGTGTGTTTCCTGAAATGGACCTTCCTGGCATTTGTTTGCATGACAGAATTCTTTTTCGCTGGAGTGGAACAGACACCAAATAGCAATGGTGATGATGTGGAAGGATCACCTTCACGTGACCTTGTGGAGGGTAGTTATATCAATGTGGTGAACCAGGGCAGGTAGAAGAACATGGAAAAAACACATGCAAATGTTTGTCACTCTTTGTGAACTTTCAGAAATAACCAGGTGAAACTCCTAATGGAATTAGAAATCCTTTATGAATAGCCAGGGAAAAACACTAGGAAGCACAGCTGATTCCTGTAAGTGAGACCTAGTTTCTAGGAGACCACACGCTACGCAAAGAATGAAGGAAATTGGAATTTCTTCCATGGAATAGAGATGTAGGGAGACTGAGTGAAGTTTAGCAGAAATCATGCCTCTTTCAAAATTTTGTTTTTCAGGTCTCATTGAGTCTGAGTTAATATGTGAGACACCAATAGGCTGGTTTAGAATTACATGTCTTCATGATTTCATCTTTATGTATTTACTTTTTGGGGTTGCCTCATATTAAAGAACTTCAACTTCATCATTTTGTTAAAGAAACTTCAGCAAGCAAAAACATAGACTATCCACTAATCTTGCATAAAAAATCAATATTGCATTTGCATCGACTTCTCAGATCTAATTTACACTGCATATAGAGTATCCCCCAGTGAAGCTTAGCCCAAAGGAAAGAAGGTAAAGAGAAGAGGAAGAGAATGACTTAGATGAGGAGGACAGAAGAACACAGAAGGGGAGGAGGCCACATCATGGATCAAGGCCAGGTCAGAAGGGGACAGCTGGTGGTACACACAGAAGCAAGAGGAAGGTCATCACCAGAAATTCTAGGACTGCAGAAGGAGGGTGTGTTTAGAGATTCTGATTTCTCCAACGGGGGAGGCAGAAAAAGTCCAGAATCTTAAATAATGGGCTTGGGTCAGCCTCATGCATTCCATCAGGTCAGAGGGAGACAGGGTGTGTGCCTGAGGATCCAGGCAGAGTTTCAGGTGGTATAAATCAAGCCCAGTTGATAGTAGTTGGAGAAGATTCTAGAGAAGGAAATAGGAAATTGCATCCCTGTGTCAGAAATGGGCAGTCAGGTCTTTACTACTATACCCTCAAGAAATGACTGTGAATTTCAGGATGGCGTCTTCCTATGCTCTGCCCTACCCATTACTTACTCTCCTGCAGGGTATTAGATACTTCCTGTGCACCACCCCATGTGCTCTTGGCTTTGCCTCTTATTTAAATGGCTGCAGCTGTGGCAGTCAATCTACACAGGCTTTGACAAGCTTCCTGCAGCGTGGGCCTCAGGGATTTTTGACACACAGCATGGCACGCCCAAAGACGTGCTCAATACTCACAAATGCTCAGCTGTGAAGTGGAGGGGAGCTTATGTCTCTTGGGGGACCCCTGGACCAATGAGGGGCAGGAGCTGATCAATAAATGCCTTCCTTCCCTTTCTTACTCGGGAGACTTGGCTGTGACTTCTCAGGTGATTCCATGAGATGTAAGTGGCCCCAGAGTGAGGGCCCATTGGAGAATGCAAATGCATCCTGGTATTGGCTTTCTTTCCTTCCTGCTCTCTCTGTCCTCAGCCCTGCTGCCTGGAATCACCCTTTCAAAGAAACTTACTCTCACATAAGCCTCTATCTCAGGCTCTACTCTGGGTAACCCAGGCTAGAAAAACAGACCAAGAGAGTAAGAAGGAGATGGAGATGTCTTCCTTGGAGGGCTTCTTGAATTCAGCAAGTCGCTGCAGGAAACAGGGGCTTCTCAGAAAACATGGTGAGACTTTCCCCATCCTTTGCTTTGGAGGGTGGTGAGTACCTGGGGCAGGTACTTCTCTGGCTAATGATACTCCTTTTATAGGAGACATTTTTTCTGCTCTTCAGAGATCATTTCACATAAAAGTCAGACTTTGGGATTTAAAGTCCTACTCTCTTTTCTAGACCAATGACTCCCTATTTCTCCATGGCTTCATTTTAAGACCCAGTGTGCACATTTGCCCACTGACTTGGTCTCCTGCCCCTGAATGTGGATCTATTCTTTAATATCCCCCTGAAATCAGTCTCCTGCGAGCTGGCTGCCCCAAGCCAGGTGTGGCCTGACTGATGCAAATACAGGGGAATTCTTGCCTCTGGTAGTTTGAGATTCAGTTCTTGGTCAGTTAATGGGGACCCGGATTGTAGAATGTCTTTGCTTTCAGGAAATTCAATGACTGTGTTGGAAGCACTAATTACCTGCCTTAAAAACCAACATTATTAGCCAAGAATAATTATTACTGCAAGGAAAAGGAAAACAATCAGGAAGGAACACATCTTTAAGGCCACTTTAAATTTCAACTCACCTTCTAGCAGAGGGGGAAAGGTGCAAATCCTTATTCTCCTGTCTATTAAAAAGAAAGTCTTCAACTGTAAGCAATCTGCCACTGAATCCCATTTATATTTTTTTACCTTTGGTGTGAATAGCAATTAGATGTAGTGACAAAAACACAACATGTGGAGGTTCATACAACTTTGGTATTTGTTATTTTAAGTTCTTTTTCAGGATATAAACGATTGGAGTTTGAGTGAAGTTATGGTTGGTGGATGAAGCATGTGAAGTTTGTGTGTGTGTGTGTGTGTGTGTGTGTGTGTGGTGGGGGGTAGCATAGAGAGGCTTCATGGTTACTATGGCTACACCACACAACTCCCCTGGCAACTTGAACAGGGTGTAAGGGCAACAAGCAGGGGGAGTTGGAAAAGCATACAAATGAAATCAGAGGGGTTTACAAAATCCCAAACTGGAAGACTGTATTTCCTTAAATACCTCTACCATCTGGGCACATTCTCTTTTAAGATTCTGTACTCCAGATGCATTTTTGTCAAACAAAGCAGAGTTATCTTTAGTAATATAAAATTAAGGGAGCAATGGCTGAGTGTAACAATTCTAAAGAAACCTTGGGATCGGCCATACAGTGATGCCTGATTTAGCTGGCATTGTTGGGTCTCGGTGCTACATAAATAAAATAACCCCTGTAATGGGAGCTACCTTGTTGAACCAGGATGGATGGGTGGGTCCGTGGGAAGATTCTCTTCATCATTCTCCTTTAATCTGCCTCCAACGCTGCACCTGCCACATCTCTTCTAGGTCTGCCTTGGCCCTGAAGCCCACCAGACTCTGTGGGGAGATAAAAGGAAGGAGGTGAGGATGGAGGGTGACGTTGACGACTCTAATTCTTTCTGATTTGCACTCTCCTCTCTCCTTCCACACAGGCCTAGCTCTTGGGTAATCGGATGGAGGAGAGGATGGAAGCAAGTGAAACTTCCCCCTACCTTCCGGCCACAACAGCCAGATAATCTCTTGCTTATGTGACATACAGTTTGTGGTTAATTCACTGCTGACCCCTCTTTGTCTATGGCTCCATCCTTTTTTCAACTCAACAGAGACTGCTGTTTTTCTCTGTTTTTAAAAACTTAATTTAAAAAAGTTTTGTGGAGGTAAAATCCACATAACATAAAATGAACCATGTGAAAGGACAGGTTGAGTATTCCCTTGTTTGAAACACTTGGGACAAGAAGTGTTTCAGATTTTGGATGTTTTTGGATTTTAGAACGTTTGTATGTATACAATGAGATACCTTGGGGATGCGACCCAAGTCTAAACATGGGATTCATTTATATTTAATATACACCCTATACGCATAGCCTAAATGTAATTTTACATAATACTTTAAACAATTTTATGCAGAAAATTAAGTTCGTGGTAAGTACTTTACGTGCAGAGTTTTCCACCTCTGGTGTCAAGGTAGCACTCAAAAAGCTTCAGATTTTGGAGCATTTCAGATTTTGAATTTTTGAATTAGGGATGCTCACCCTGCATAGACTTCACTTGCGTTTGGTACGTTCTCTGTGTTGCACAATAATCATCTCTATTTCATTCCAGAACATTTTTACCACCTCAAAAGGAAACCTGGTACCACTGAGCCATCACTCCCCACTTCCCCCCTCCTCCGCCCCGGCCAACTACCAAAACTTTTAATTGTAGTATAAAATACATGCAGAACAATGCACAGGTCATATGTGTGCAGCTCCATGACTTTCCACAGGTGGTCGCACCCGGGGTCCCCTGAGCTCAGATCAAGATGGAATCTTAACAGCTCCTCCTGTGGCCCCTCTCACTTCTAACCCGACTACCAGAGAAGCCACTATCCTAATCATGGATTGTGTGTGTGTTTTTGAGCTTTCAACACATGGGCTCCAACCTTATCTTCTCCTTTGAATCTGGCTTCATATCTTCATCAGTATGTTTGTATGGTTGTGGTTTGCTTATTCTCTTCATATCTTCATCAATATGTATGTAGTAGGATTGTGTTTTGCTTATTCTCATTACTGTATTGTATTTCCTTGGGCAAATTTACTCCAATTCATTTGCTGGGTGAATATACTTCACTTTACTTATCCATTCTATTGTTTTGTGGTGCCTAGTTTCCCTCTTTAGGACTGCAGGACAAATTCCCTTGCTGCCTCAGCGGAGGAGAGCTGCTTGCCCAGGGTCAAAATCCTTTGCTGGGCAGCCCACATCCAATGCTGATTGACATGTGGGGCATGAAGGTCTAGCCCCACCACCCTAACTTGGGACAACTAGGAAGCGCTATCCCAGATTCAGAGCTCTCCCGTGGGGTCAGCTGAGGCCATGATGACCTGCATTGCAGCCCACCCAACTTCTCTCTGCCCAATTCTACTCTCTTCCCTCCCTCCACGGGTGACGATTCTGAGAGTTCTTTAATTAATGTCCTGCACATGAGCACTGCTTTCTGGGTAGCAGTGGGGCTTTGGATCATTTGTAATTTTTTGCTTTCACAAAGTGGTGCTGCTATGAACATTCTGGTGCAGGTGTTCTGGTGAAGATGTGTGTGCATTTCAGTGGGGTATGTATCTCAGAGTGGAGCTGCTAGGTTTCAGAATTAGCACTCACTCGGCTTTAATAGATAGTGCCAAACAAAGTAAAGTGGTTGTACCAATTTACCTTCTTGTCAGGAGTTCTAGTTGTTTCACATCCTCACCAACATTTAGTTCTCTTTTATATGTTAGCTAGTATAATAGGGGTGTCATGATATTTCAATCAATGCGTTTTTTTGTTTGTTTGTTTTTGTTTTTGAGATTGAACCTCTCTCTTGTCACCGAAGCTTGAATGCAGTGGCACGATCATGGCTGCCTGCAACTGCCTCCTCCTGGATTTGAGTGATTCTCTTGATTCAGCCTCCCTAGTAGTTGGGATTACAGGTGTGCGCCACCACGCCCACCTACTTTTTGTATTTTTAGTAGAGACAAGGTTCAGCTATATTGGCCAGGCTGGTCTCAAACTCTTGACCTCAAGCCATCCACCCACCTCGCAATGTGTTGGGATTACAGGCTTGAGCCACTGTGCCCCGCCTTTAATGTGGTTTTAATTTGCACTTGCGTTGCAGCCTATATACTTTTTAGGCACCTCTCTTGAGCCATTGGGCAGATGCCCCTTCTTTAAAGACTATATATTTTTTAACAGCAGCTTTGGGCCCACAGCAAAATTAAGAGGAAGTATAGAGATTTCTCATATAACCCCTGCTCCTACATCTGCACAGCCTCCCCCCATTATCAACATCCCCCAACAGAGTGGCACATTGACACATCAGTATCACCCGAAGTCCACGGCTTACATCAGCGTTTTCTCTTGGTGTTGTACATCCTATGGGTTTGGACAGATGTGTAATGACATGTATCCATTATTATAATAGCATGCAGAGTATTTTCACTGTCCTGAAAATCCTCCTTGGTCTGCAGACACTATGATGATCACATCCCCCTTTATCCAAGACAGGCATAAATTTTCTTGTGTAGCATTGGGACAAACATTTATTAATTTTATTTTTTATTTAGGAAAAATATAAATGTAATTTACCATAATTATCATTCTAAGTATATAGTTCCATGGTAATAAATACACTTATATTCTTTTTTTCCCCTTCATTCCCCCAAGATATTTATTAATTTTAATACCTTTCTATCTACTGGGTACAGGTAAGACCAGTATTGCTTTAAAGTGGACTGGTAATATTGTTGGCTTGTTAAATTGTGGCAGCTCCCTGTAGAAAGAAGTAGCTGAAGAGCCTGGGCGCGGTGGTTCACGCCTGTAATCCCAACACTTTGGGAGGCCGAGGCAGGCAGATCATGAGGTCAGGAGATCGAGACCATCCTGGCTAACATGGCGAAACCCTGTCTCTACTAAAAATACAAAAAATTAGCCAGGTGTGGTGGTGGGCGCCTGTAGGCCCAGCTACTCGGGTGGCTGGGGCAGGAGAATGGCGTGAACCCGAGAGGCAGAGCTTGCAGTGAGCCGAGATTCTGCCACTGCACTCCAGCCTGGGTGACAGAGCAAGACTCCATCTCAAAAAAAAAAAAAAAAAGAAGTAGCTGAAGAGTAACAGGAACCCCTGGGGTATGCTATCCTAGAGCAAGAGAGGTATGGCTAGTACTAGAAAGGGGCCTGGGGCCAGGGGAGAGGGTAAAGATACCAGAAGAAGTTAGCTGAGGTAGAAGAAAGTCAAGGGTGATGTAAGAAAAAGAACATAAGTATACATAGAAATAGCTGTAGATCTAAGCCCTGCTGCTAATCAGCTTGAGCCACTGACTTTAGACCTCAGTTTCTACATCTATAAATTAGCAGATTTGGTATAAAAAATTTAGATTGTTTGCTTCTCATTTTACATTTTTATTGATTACAAAAGTTATATAAAACTAGTAATTGGAGTTCCACTTCTGGCATGACAGCGTAAGGAACTCCAGTGACCTGCTCACCAGTGAAGCAGATGAAAATCATTAAAAAAACAAAAAACAAGCAAACAGAAGTCTCTATAAATGGTCCTAAAGGCAAATGAAAAGAAAAATATCTTCAAGCAAGTCTATGAATATTCAGCAGGAAAGGAGAGAGTCTGTGGTATCTGCCCCAAGACCGCGTCCTTCCTCTCCCCTCCCAGCTCAGTGAGGCTCTTTTCCTCATCCCTCCTACTCAGCTGAGTATAGAGATTCCACTCCAGATGGCTGTGCCCAAGAACACAGGGTTCTCTCTTCCCCCAGCTCCCACTGCTTTCTTCCTGGGAGGAGCAGGATATCAGCATTTCTCATCTTGCCCTCAGCTACCTGTTGCCGAGGCTTAGTTCCAGGCCAATGCCAGTGAGAGGTGAGGGCTCCCTTATTCTGCTCAGCCTGTGCTATGCAACAGAGGAGGTTGAAAATACTAGGGCCCCGATCACTCTTGTCCCACCACAGCTTGTGGGGTGATGGTTCCATATCAGAAGCGGTAAGCCAAGAAGACCCCAGTCTGATATCACACCCTTGACCCCCCAACTCCACTGATCACTCAGCTAGAGCAGAAGGAAGTTTGTCATCATCCTCACCTCCAGCTCCAGAGCTGTCTCAGGGATTTTGCCTGGGGGAGAAGCAGGCCATACAACAGGTAGCTCCTAATCTCTTCCCAAAGGAACTGACTTCATTTACAATAGAGAGTGGAGAAGTTCAAACCTAAGGGCCTTCTCTGGTGAAAGGCAATTGATTCATGAGTCTAGGTCTTAGGACAATACTGTCTACATGGTAGGCCAGCTTGTCTGCAGGAGAGAACTGGAGAATAAAACAGATGGGAGAAATCCTGTTGGGATCAGAACAAATCTTAAACATGAACCTCAGGAACTGTGTCTCTAAAGGAGTCATAATTTGATTGGATTAATTTATAAAGAAATTTATGCCCCGGGGAATTGTTGAAAACAACAGAATGATCAGCAGGCAATTAGCAGAGTTAAACAGCTAGGAGTCAATGGGGAAAGAAAGAGAACTGAACCAATACGGTTCATCCCACTCAGGGTGACTGTGGCCATACCCAAATCTGTACCTCCCTAAGGAGCAACATCAGAGGCTTAACACTATGGAGTAGGGGTAGGGAGTAGGGGGTGGGAGAAATAGACTTCACTAAAATCTAATCACTGAAAAATAAACAAGCAAATAACAAACACACGTCTTAGACGGGAACGCCAGTACCCAGCACTGCTACAATGTATTATCTAAAATGTTCAGTCTCAAAAAAATATTGTAAGCCATGTAAAGAAACAGCATACACTGGAGCAAAGAAGGCAATAGAAACTGCTCGTGAGAATAACCAGATACCATATTCAGTAACAAAATACTTTAAGATAGCCATTATACAAATACGTTCACAGAACTAAAGAAAACTGTGATTAAGGAAGGTAGGATGACAATGTGGCATCAAATAGAGAATGTTAACAAACAGAAATTACAAAACAGAACCAAATGGAAATTCTGGGGTTGAAAATTACATAACTGAAATAAAACATTTACCAGAGTGGCTCAACAGTGGATTTGAAGTAGTGAGAAAAAAAATTTAAAAACTTGAAAATAGATTGATAGAGGCTATGCAAGATGAAGAACAGAGGGAAAAAAGAATGAAGAAAAATGAACAGAACCTCAGAAAAAAAATGTGGGAGACCATCAAATACATCAACATAGACATAATGGGGGTATCAGAAAGAAAGGAGAGAGAGAAAGGAGGAGAATAAATATTTAGAGAAACAATGGTTGGCCGGGTGCAGTGGCTCACACCTGTAACCCCAGCACTTCGGGAGGCCGAGGCGGGCAGATCACGAGGTCAGGAGGTCGAGACCATCCTGGCTAACACGGTGAAACCTGTCTCTACTGAAAATACAAAAAATTAGCTGGGCATGGTGGTGGGCACCTGCAGTCCCAGCTACTTGGGAGGCTGAGGCAGGAGAATGGCGTGAACCCAGGGGGTGGAGCTTGCAGTGAGCCGAGATGGCGCCACTGCACTCCAGCCTGGGTGACAGAGTGAGACTCTGTCTCAAAAAAATAAAAAGAAACAATGGTTGAAAAGTTTTATATAAAATTGTTGTAACAGTGAAACAACATAAAGATTTATAAAGTAAATGCTCATAAACTCTCACCCAGGACTGTGGTCTTCACCCACTATGAGGCAACCAATGTCACAGTTGGTGTGTATTCTTTCATACTTTCCTCTATGTTCATGCAAAACTAAGCAAATATACATATACATATTTAGTTTTTATATATAAAATAGATACATGATATTCTGTTGTTTGGATGCATTGCAATTTATTTAGCTATTTCCCTATTTTACCATTTTCCTGCCAGATTTTCAACAACTGTGATTCTGTTTATCTAACAGAAGCCATTATTATGTTAAATTTATTCTCAACCACATTCAGCCTGATTTTTGAAGACCACAGCAAGACTTGTATTGGAACATGTTTAATAGACTTTACTGTCATTTGTAGGGCATGGACCAGCCTAATTTGAATATTTAGGTGTGGGAGGTTATAGTGGGAAAGCAAGAAGCATGAAAAAGACTAACTTGTTCAATATGTCATTTGGTTCAGCCTGATTGCCCGTATACCAAGTGTGATTTTGAAAAAGTTTTAGACTTTGATTGTATTACCCAGAAAAATAGACTATGAATTTTGAGGTCTGGGTTCGACTTCTAACTTAGTCACTTTTCAGTTAACCTTGGCCAGAACCTAGTGCTAGGTGGTAACCAATCACAAAATTTCAGTGGCATACAACAGTAAGGACTAGTTTATCTCACGTGTCGGTGGGGCAGCCTCGGGGTTTGTTGGGTGTGGGATAGATTGATCTAGGCATGGCTCAGTGGGGGTGGCTCTGTTTTGTGTGTCTTTTTGGGACCAGAAGGCTAGACTGGTGATGGCAGAGGCGCAAGAGAGCAAGTCCAACTGCAAAAGCACATTCTAAGCCTCTGTTTGCATCCCATCTGCTAACATCCCATCAGCCAAAACAAGACACATAGCTAAACCCATAGTCAAAGGGGCACTGCAAATTTACATGGCAAAGAGTATAGACAGATGATCCTATTACTGGGGAGGAAGGAAAGATTTGGAACCATATCACAGTCTACTGTAGTCAACTACTAGCAAGTTATTTAGTGTTATGTGAAGGAAGGAGATGATACTATCTAACTTTGTAATTTTGTTGTGAGGGTTAATTGCAATATTTCATGTACCTCCCTTGACATGTCATACATAATCAATGGCTATCAATTTTCTTCCTTTACAAAAGCTATAATGGATATTATAATTCTTTTATGTTCGAAATCTTATACGATGTTGGCCAAACTGATAACATTTAAAAGTGTGAAATAATTAAAAAATTCTTTTTCTAACATACGAGTAAAATAATGGATTTTTTCCTATTGTGTTCCTACTAGGTTCCACTTGCAAAAATATTTTTGCATAGTTGAATCCAGAGTATATGGCCATTCTGAATACTGCTATTTTAAATTTTCTTATGTCAAAACATTATCTGAAGCTGCTACACTCCTTTCCCATGAATCCCTTCTTGTGGTTGTATGATAGTTTGTCATTTGTTGGACCATAATGAGGCAAACTATTTCAGGGAGAGGTCTCAAGGCCTCCGGGCTGGGCATTCATTACCTGAGCTGGTGTCCTGTTGGTTTTAGAGCATTGGCACCTGCTGAGTGATTGTGGCAAGGATCTTAGGGTGCAGGGCTCTTGAGCTCCTATAAATCCTCCCTTCCCTGAGAAGACAAGCTAGCATACTGGAAAAGCAATAAAGTCCTCCATGTTATATTAGTGTGACTGCTGCCCGTGGGAGGACAAACAAAGCCATCTGCAGGTGCTGTCAGTGTCAATAACACATGACAGCAGGCTTCAACCCCACTGAGCTGATTTGGTGGTCTAAAATATGTGGCCACACATAGGACTGCATCTGTGGCTTTGTATATTGGTTGAAGGTGCTACCAAAGCTCATTTGTTAAATTTTTAAAAAGCAGGTGAAACGGACCTAGAATTGGTTTAATGAAGATGTGGCTCGCGAGGGCAATGAGCAGCAGGTGGGCTCTGCTCTCTGGGCAGGGTTAGTCCAGTTAAGGAAAGCTTTGTCAGCAAGCTGTTGATCTCTTTGGGGCCCAGATGGCAACCCACTGTTGCCGAGACTAGTTCCATGGCTAGACTCAAAAGGATCCATCATGTCAAACTAGGAGTTCAGTTCAGCCAGGAAAAAAACACAAAACTTCTTTTGCTTAGGATTGTCTAATAAAACATTTGCTCGTGGGTTGCCCAGGGCCCTCTGCCTGCGAGACTGGCTCACTGTGCACTCTATTCTCTGCCACATAATAACCAACCCTCCGGAAGTGGTTATATCATGTTTTGGGTTTGCCCAGAAATGTTTTGTTCAGAAGAGTCTCAGAGAATGGCCTCAGGATTCATCACGTTTTTCTTGAACCTCTTTCTATTCTCCTTTGAAACGTCTCTCTATTCCATCTCTGTGCCTCATTCTGCACACTCAGCAAGGGGTCCCCGCAGGGATGGATGGATGGTGCAGTAGTGAAGAGCATGGGCTGAAGAGCCAGGCTGCCTGGGCTTGACACTTTAGCCACTCAGATGTTGTCACCTTGGCAAGTCGCTTAACCTCTTGGTGTATTCATTTCCTCACCTTTAATATGGGGATAATAATGGCACCTACCTCATAGTATTGTTTCAATAATTAATGGATTATGTAAAGTGGTTGGAGGAGTTCCTGGCAAGTGGTGTTATGTAAGATGACTACTACTATCTTGAGATCTTAATGAACATCAATTAAATGAGATGATGCATCTGACATTCTGTCATAGAGAGGACACTGAATTATAAATATTATCACCACTAATAATGGTAATAGGCCAGGCACGGTGGCTCATGCCTGTAATCCTAGCACTCTGGGAGGCCAAGGTGCGTGGATTGCCTGAGGTCGGGAGTTTGAGACCAGCCTGACCAACATGGAGAAACCCTGTCTCTGCTAAAAAAATACAAAATTAGCCAAGCATGTTGGCGCATGCCTGTAATCCCAGCTACTCGGGAGGCTGAGACAGGAGAATCGCTTGAACCTAGGAGGCAGAGGTTGTGGTGAGCTGAGATCATGCCATTGCACTCCAGCCTGGGCAACAAGAGTGAAACTCCATCTCAAAAAAAAAAAGTTAATAATAAGATATTCAAGTTTTATCTCTTCTTGGATAAGATGTCTGAATGTTAACAGGGACTTATTGCAAAGAAAACCTGAATCTGCCTTTTCTCCAACTGAGTTTGGCTCTATAGAGGAAAGTGTTCTATGGTCACATAAGTTTGGAAAATGGTGCTTGGTTGTTTGCATATGAGCGTGTGTGTGTGTGTGTGTGTGTATGTGCATGTGTGTGTTTCTAATACATATTCAGATCTTTGAAATATTTTCCCTCAAAACCCAATTTGGAAAAGTTTTTCCATGACCTGTTGAATGGGAGTGGGAATTTCAGATGAGGAGAATCGTTGGAGGAAGTGGAGTTCTGAACCCTTCTCAAGTAATGGTAATCAAGAAACTGCCCTTCTCACCTCCAAGGGAAGTAATGGGAATTTATTAATATCTCCCCTGTGCCAGACATTGATCTTGGTGCTTCAAATGCATTATCTCTAATAAAAATATGTTAATAGCTACCATTTTTTGAGCACCTGGAATGTGCCAGGCATTTTATGTAATTTATCTCTAACATCCATAACATTTTAGCAGAGTAGGTATTATTATTCCTATCTTCAAGGTGAGGAATTGAGGTTCTGTAATATGTCACATGGCAAGTATTTGGAGCCCAAGTTCAAGCTCAGGTCTGGAGGCTTCAAAGCATCTCTTTGTGAAACCATGATGGGGGAATTTGGCATTCTCAGCAGCACTTAAGAAGATTAGGGAATGAAGGGGAAAAGCAATGATAAGAATAGCAGACGTTCACATTCACGTCGCAATATAGAAAGTGCTTCCCAATGCAGTTTCTCATTTGATTCCAAGAGTGTGCACTCTGGGCCCCACCTCCCTCCAGTCTCTGCTTCCACAGTTCCCTTAGTGGGAGGCTCTTTCCAAGGAGCCTGGTCTGCTCCTCTGAACTCACTTGGCTCTCATGATTTCTTGCCTTTTCTCACATTCACCCCTTCTCATAGTTAACTTGATGAGTCTTCCAAGTTCCAGTTTGCCTTCCCTGAGCAGCTCATCCTAGCTCCCCTAGACAGAATTGATTGTTCCTTCTTTACACTGCAGAATTTTATTCAAACTCATTTGTTGCAGATTGAGTTACAATCGCATGTTGGAAGATTGAATGGGTGAGCACAAAGTAGCATCTTTCAGCTAGGTCAGGTAGGCATTAGTCCTCTCTTGTTTTGGTTTTTAAATGAGATTAGTAAAGCTTAGATTCGGTGACCTGTCCAAGGTCATACAAGTGGTCAGTGGTACAGCTGGGCCTTCAGACTTGATTTTAGCAACCAGGGACCCAAGGATGCCAACCCAGGATTGTAGTCATAAAACTTAAATGCTCATAAACTCATTTCCCAGTCTCTTCCCTGAAGGAACACACTTTTTAAGCCGGGATTGATTAGCTTAACAAGAGAACTCTTATAGAATGAATGCAAAAAGCATCTATAACCTCCTATTTATATGTGTCTTAGTTTTCAAACCACCCTCTACCCACTTCCCTAGTTATGTCAAGAAGGTCAGATGGTGATAAGACTTTTTCCAACTTACTGAGATAAGCAAGTGTGTTTTCTAGGGGATCTTTAAATAAAAGGAATGCTCCCACTACAAACATCTCACCCTCTCCCGTCCCTCTCCCCATCTGCATGTGGATACTTTCTTTGGAGAGTCTCACTCCCTCTAATGACTCTGTGGGAAATTTTGCACTTTCACACCCAAGAGGCTAATTAAAATAAATCAATTAAAGTCAGACTGGTGAAAGCAGTGATCCAACAAAGGGGAATAAATGAGCAAAGGATGTTTATCATAATGGAAGCTGGAAGGCGAATATTGCCTAAACACTCATTTACAGGCCGGGGGACTGACAGCCAGCTCCTGATTTAGGAGGCCTTGATGAGGCTACAGCTTCAGCGCTCCTGCATTTTTCTCAAGAGTTTCCTTCTGCAGGCTGGAATCAGTCAGGGCAGAGAGATAGCACATATCAGCCAGAGCAGATGGCCTGCCCTGTTTTCCCTTTGAAAGTTGGAATCTGAAGCTATATTAGTGCCAGGCTTAATATTAATTATAACCATGACCTGCCTGGCTAGACTTCCTGATTATTTTTGGTAAATTTTCCTTGGAGATAAGGAGGAAACCATTAAACTCAGATTATGGTTTGCCAGTTCTAGGAAGCACCTATTAGGACATTTAACACTGCTCTAGACAAGAAGAAAATAGCCCAACCTTGGGCACGTAAATGAATGACACACTGCCATTCCTGAGAGCAGCTCCAAGATCGGCCCAATGGATCTTCCTCATCTATCACTCTCTAACCCTGGAGGCTTGCCTTCTGATTGCTTTATCAAGATAGTGGAAATGTGGGTTAAGAATCCTTAAGAAGATCTGAAAAGAAGCTTTGTCTTTTTTATTCATCTTTTTTCCTCCTTGTCTTAGGCCCCCTGCCCCCACTCTCTCTTAGATCAAGGTTGTTTATTACAGTCTGCATGCCCTCTGGCGACAGGGCAGGACTCGAATTTGAAGAACTCATTGAAAACTGAGATTTTCAGTTTTTATTTTTACTCCTGAAGCCAGAATCTCAGCGCTGAACTGGGGAACGATCCCTGTTATATACCTGGGCTAAACCTTTTTCATTAATTTCTCTTCCTACTACTATGAATCTTATGTAAGATTCAGACTTTGATCTCCTGCAGTTTCACAAATGTTCGTTTTTTTTGTCTTTTTTTTTTTGAGAACTTAACACTCTTGGTTATTATATCTCAGATGAATACTTTTATGTCTGTATTTTCTACTTGTTATTTTAAAACCTAAGTCCATTAGAGAGTTGGGAGTGTAGCCTCAATTATACCTTAATGATTGATGACCTTCGGAGTAGTTGCCTTGGGTATACATGCTATTATTTAGAATAATTTAGGTTCAAGTGGAAGAAAATAACACTAGTTAAGCATAAGGGAGATTTATTTTACAGATACTAGCGTGTCTCACAGAACCCAAGAACACAAGTATCAGTTCTCAGGACTCTTGGGAACAGGAACTGAGTTCTCAGAATTGACTTTCTATTTCTTTTATCTCTGATTCTGTCTGCATAGCAACATCTTTCTTCCCCTTCTCTGAGTGTAAAGGTTTCCTCCATCTCTCTAGTCAACGTCACAGAAGACAAAAATACAGTCTGAGTTTCCCATCCTACAGTAAGCTACTCAGGAGTGACTTTTTTTCTTGGTTCTAGTTCCAAGATTACTCTGCCAGCACTCTGGTCGGCCTACCTTGGGACAGGTGCCCAACTCATAGGGCTCACTTGGCATCAATACAGATGGAGGTGGGTCTCAGATAGGGGTGTTCAGAAGATGAAAATTAGGCAAAGAAAGAAGAAACTTGTCCCTATGTTTATAAACCATTCACTAAGCAAATTCATTAGTTTTGCTAATTAAGTCAATTCATTTTCCCAGGAAGTGATGAGTTGTAGATTTTTAGTCTATGAGTTATTAGCCTCTATTATTAATTGGATTTAATTACTTAAAGAAATCAATTCCTTTATTGATGAAGGATTGATTTAGAAACATCTATTTACATTGTTCTTTCCCTCAAGCAAGTTATAATAAGAGCAAACATGTAAAGGGCTTACTGTGTGTAGTAGGCACGGTTCTATGTTGTGTGTATATGTGTGTGTATGTGTGTATATATGTGTGTGTATACTCATTCTGGTCCTCAAAACAGAAAAATGAGGCATAGGGAATTTGAAAATTTTCCCATGGACAAGAGGTAATTAGTGGTGGACCTTGGATTTGGATCTATATAAAGAAACTGGGGATTGGAGGTGTATTCAAATTAACAGCTAATAGAATAATGCAGTGCAGAATGTGGTATAATGACTGTATTTTAATCTGTCCTAGAATTTGGAGATGTCTAGAAGCCACATGAACTAGTCTCATTCCTTCATGGTTACTTTATTTTTTTAACGAAATTAGTAGTCTTAACACAGTTGATCACTATTGTGCTACAATCCCAAAGAAAATAGTTTACATTTTACCAGATAACTATTTATGGTGGCCTGCTTGGAAGTGACTATAAGGGGATGAATATTTCCTGTTCATTTTATAGATGGAAAAAGTAAAGATAAAGCCTTGAGAACCAGAATGCTCACGAGGCAGAATGCTGCAGCTACGTAATGCCAGGCCCTGTGTTTTCAGAATATATTAAAATTTTGCATTTTGTATTGCTTCATGTCAATATCCAAGTCATCTCAGTTTTCTCATTTCCATGATAGGTATAAATATATTTCTGTCTCTACTGAAAATAGAAGCTGTTGAGGATAAAACGCATATAAATTAAAAAGCATTTTTATAGATAAAAAATGCTATGGAATGTTCAATGCTATTATCTTCACCATTGATTTTATCATAAGATCTACCCTCCCGTATGTTGGAATAGTCTTCTGACATAGGATTTTATTGCTAGGAGGGTCCTTAGAGGTCATTTATTCCAAAGGCTCATTTTACAGATGAACACACTGAGGCCCAGGGAGGCCTATGTGACTTACAAAAAAGTCACACATGACCAAAAAAAGAAAAAAGTTCTCCAATATTAGACTTGTCTAAGGGTAAACATCTCATGGAGTGGCTCCTTTGAAATGTGTGCTCAAAATCAGGCTGAGGCTTTTGTCTATTTCACATATAATGTCTCCTCTGGTATTTGACATCACAAATGAAAGCACAAGGCCAGATGCTTAATGGCTTCTAAATGGAGGCTATTAAACGATAAGCAAGTTTTTGCCATCTTTTCTGTGGGTCATTGTGTCTTCTCCAAAGTCATTGTATTTTTGTTGTTTGTTAGCTTATTTCCAAACTGGGAATTATGAAACTGATTTTTAAAGCATTAGAATGACTTATGGAAAACTATAATATAGCATTTCGAGATTTTTCAGGGATTATGCTCTACCTTACATTTCCATTTGGTATGCAATTAAATGTCCATAACTAGAATATTTCTAGTCAGCTTTTAGCACAACATAAAGCTGTAAATGCAAAGAACAAGGTTATTCCTGGGCAAATAGTCATTGAGAGTCTGCTTTTCTTTCCTTCTTTAATAAACAGAACTTATGAGATTATAAATAAAATTTATATTTATTGTAGAAAAATTTTAAAAATGTTTCAAAAGTAGGAAAAAGAATAAAAATACATAATCTCACCTCAGAGACCGTCTTCTTTATTATTTCAGTGTATTTCATTCCACTCTTTTTATTTTTTACATTTTTATGGTGATAAAAGTATATAAAACAGATATGTAGGCCTAACATGTAGTAATAATGCTTAACGAATATTACTAAACAAAATGCCTGTGTTCACACCAATTTCTTACTCATTCAGGTCAGGAAATACAACATTATAGGCACCCCAGAAAACACCTAAGTGGTCACAACCTCCTCCCTTCCCCTTCAGTAATTTTTTTTTTTTTTAGTTTTAGTTTTTTTAGTTTCTTTGTATAGTGTTACTACTGTTACATGTATCTTTAAACCACACACACACACACACACTCACACACGAGTTTCTCCTATTATTAACATCTCATATTAGTATGGTACATTTGTTACAATTAATAAACTAATATTGGTACATTATTATTAACAAAAATCTACAGTTTATTCAAATTTATTGCAAGTTTTACCTAAAGTCCTTTTTTCTCCACCAGGATCCCATTCAGGATTCCACACTGCATTTAGCCATTATTGTCTTTCTAGACTCCTCTTGGCTATGATTGTTTTTCAGACTCTCTTTGTTTTTGGTGGCCTCGACAGTTTTGAGGAGTACTGATCAGAAGATTCGTAGGATGCCTTTTTATTGAAATCTATTTAATGGTTTCCCTCAGGATTAAACTGGCCTTACAGTTATTTTGGAGGAATATCACAGAGACAAAGTGCCATTTTCACCTGATCATCTAAAGGGTACGTACCATCAGCATGATTTATGATGTTGATGCTGACCTTGATCTCTAGGCTGAGGTAGTGTCTGCCAGGTTTTTCTGCTGTAAAGTTTCTGTTTTCCTCCTCTCCATGCGTACTCTTTGGTAGAAAGTCACTATAAACAGACCACACTTAAAACGTGAGGAGTTATGTTCCCCTCCTTGAGGAAAGATTGTCTACGTAAATTATTTAGACTCCTTCTGCATGGAAGATTTACCTTTTGTTTCCCATTTAATTAATTTATTCAATTATGTATTTATAGATACATCAATTATGTATTTATGGACTCATGAATATTATGTGTGTTTATTTTTGGTTTTAATATAATACTACTTAATTTTGTTGCTTAAATTTTTTCCATTTGGCCACTGGGAGCTCTTTCAGTTACCTCCTGTGCCCCTTTGATATACTCATTTCAATGTATATGTGGGATTTAAAAAATTTATTTGTATTTTCATTTTTTTTGTGGGTACATAGTAGGCATGTATATTTACAAGGTGCATGAGATATTTTAATAAGGCATACAATATATAATCATCACATCAGGGTAAATGGGGTATCCATCACCTCAAGCATTTATCCTTTCTTGGTGTTACAAACAATCCAATTATACTATTTTAGTTATTTAAAAATGTACAATAAATTAATGTTGACTGTAGTCACCCTGTTGTGCTAGCAAATACTAGTCTTACTCATTTTATCTGACTATAATTTTGTATCCATTAACCATCCCTAATTTCCCTACACAACTGCTACTCTTCCCAGCCTCTGGTAACTATCCTTCTACTCTCTATCTCCATGAGTCCAATTGTTCTCATTTTTAGCTCCCACAAATCAGTGAGAACATGCAAAGTTTGTCTTTCGATGCCTGCCTTATTTCACTTAACAATGACCTCCAGTTCCATCCATGCTGTTGCAAATGACAGGATCTCATTCTTTTTATGGCTGAATAGTACTCCGTTGTGTATATGTACCACGTTTTCTTCATCCATTCGTCTGAAAATGGACACTTAGGTTGCTTCCAAACCTTGACTATCGTGAATAGTTGCTACAATAAACATGTGAGTGCAGATATGTCTTTGATATATTAATTTCCTTTCTTGGGGGTATATACCTAGCAGTAGAATTCCTGGATCATTTGATAGTTCTAGTTTTAGTTTTTTAGGAACCTCTAAACTGTTTTCTACAGTAGTTGTACTAGTTTACATTCCCACCAACAATGTACCAGGGCTCCCTTTTCTCCTCATCTTCACCAGCATTTATTATTTCCTGTCTTTTGGATAAAAGCCATTTTAACTGGGGTGAAATGATATTTTCACCCCAGTTTTGATTTGCATTTCTCTGTTTATCAATGGTGCTGCACACCTTTTCACATACCAGCTTGACAATTGTATGTCTTCTTTTCAGAAATGTCTATTCAGATCTTTTGCCCATTTTTGAATCGGATTATTCAATTTTTTTCCTGTTAAGTTGTTTGAGCTCCTTATATATCCTGGTTATTAATCCTTTGTCAGATGGATAGTTTGCAAATATATTCTCCCATTCCATGGGTTGTTTTTGACTTTGTTGATTCTTTTCTTGGCTGTGCAAAAGCTTTTTAACTTGATGTGATCCTATCAGTCCATTTTTGCTTTGGTTGCCTGTGCTTGTGGGGTATTACTCAAGAAATCTTTGTTCAGTTTAATGTCCTGGAGAGTTTCTCCAATGTTTTCTTCTAGTAGCTTCATAGTTTGAGGTCTTAGATTTAAGTCTTTAATTCATTTTGATTTGTTTCATATATGCAAGAGATAGAGTCCAGTTTCATTATTCTGCATATGAATACCCAGTTTTCACAGCACAATTTTTGAAGAGACTGTTATTTCCCTAATATATATTCTTGGCACCTTTGTTGAAAATGGGTTCACTGTAGATGTATGGATTTGTTTCTGGATTCTCTCTTCTATTCTATTGGTCTATCGCGTCTGTTTTTTTAATGCCAGTATCAGTCTGTTTTGGTTGCTATATCACTGTAGTATAATTTGAAGTTAGGTAATGTGATTTTTCTAGTGTTGTACTTCTTGATTGGGATAGCTGTGGCTCTTCTGGGTCTTCTGTGGTTCCATATATATTATAGGATTTTTATTCTGTTTCTGTGAATAATGTCATTGGTGTTTTGATAGGGATTGAATTGAATCTGTACATCGTTTTGGGTAGCATGAACATTTTAACAATACTGATTCTTCTAATCCATGAACATGGAATATTTTTCCATTCTTTTGTGTCCTCTTTGAGTTCTTTCATAAATGTTTTACAGTTTTCATTGTAGAGATCTTACTTCTTTGGCTAAATTTATGCATAAATATTTTATTTTGTTTGTGGCTCTTGTAAATTAGATTACTTTCTTGATTTATTTTTCAGATTGTTTGCTGTTGGCATATAGTAATGCAACATGTTTTTGTGTTGATTTCATATCTTGCAACTTTACTGAATTTGTCAGTTCTAGTAGGTGTTTGGTGGTGTCCTTAGGTTTTTTCAAATGTAAGATTATACCATCTGCAAACAAGGATATTTGGCTTTTTAAAAAAATTTCCTTTTTTAATCTTTTTTAAAAAGATGTTACCTTTTCTTAGGATTACTTGCACTCTGCTTTGGGGCTCAGTAAAATCTCTCTCAAGGAGTTAATCTGTCTCTCCTTTTAAATGTTTATTTTTGGTTTAGGGGTACATGTGCAGGCTTGTTTTATAGGTAAACTTGTGTTATGGGGGTTTGTTGTAAAGATTATTTTATGACCCAAGTACTAAGCCTAGTTCTCAATAGTTATTCTTTCTGCTTCTGTCACCCTCCACCCTCCACCCTCCACCCTCCACCCTCAGGTAGGCCTTAGTGTCTGGTGTTCCCCTCTTTGTGTCCATGTGTTCTCATCATTTAGCTCACACTTATAAATGAGAACATGTGCTGTTTGGTTTAGTTTGACTTCCTGTCTTTTTATTTGGATGCCCTTTATTTCTTTCTCTTGCCTGAGTGCTCTGGCCAGGACTTCCAATATTATGTTGAATAGGAATGGTGAGAGAGGGCATCCTTGTCTTATGCTGGTTTTCAAGGGGAATGCTTCCAGCTTTTCCCCATTGAGTATAATGTTTGGGTTTGTCATAGATGGCTCTTATTATTTTGATGTATGTTTCTTCACCACCTAGTTTCTTCAGAGTTTTTAACAGAAAGGAATGCTGAATTTTATTGAAAGCCTCTTCTGCATCTATTGAGATGATCATGTGTTTTTTGTCTGTAGCTCTCAAACAAGGATAACTTCACTTCTTCTTTTCCAGTTTGAATGCCCTTTGTTTGTCTTGTCTGATTGCTCCAGCTAGAACTTCCAGTAGTATATTGAATAACAGTGGTGAAAGTGAGCATCCTTGTCTTGTTCTAGATCTTAGAAGAAAGGCATTCAGTTTTTGTCCATTCAGTATGATACTAGTTGTATATCTGTCATTTATGGCTTTTATTATGCTGATGTATGTTTCTTCTATAGCTAGATTTTAAGTTTTTTTTAATCATGAAGGGATGTTGAATTTTATCAAATACTTTTTCTGCATCAGTAGAAATGATTTTACAGTTTTTGTCCTTCATTCTGTTGATATGATGTAGCACATTGGTTGATTTGCATATGTTGAACCATCCTTGCATCCCCGGGGTAAATCCCACTTGGTCATGATGAAAGATCTGTTTAATGTGTTGTCAAATTCAGTTTGCTAGTATTTTGTTGAGGATTTTTTGCCTCACTATTCAACAGGGTTATTAGCCTGTAATTTGTTTTATGAGTCTTTGTCTGGTCTTGGTATCAGAGTAATAGTGGCCTCATAAGATTAGTTTGGAAGTATTCACTCATCCTCTGTTTTTCAAAATAGTTTAAGTAGGGTTGGTATTAGTTTTTCTTTAAATGTTTGGTAAAATTCAGCAGTGAAGCCATCGGTTTCCAAGCTTTTCTTTGCTGGGAGACTTTTCATTATGGTGTTGATCTCATAACTTGTTATTGGTCTGTCAGGTTTTGAATTTCTCCATGGTTCAATCCTAGTAGGTTGTATGTGTCTAGAAATTTATTCATTTCTTCAAAGTTTTCCAATTTATTGGCAAATTGTTGCTCATAGTAGCCTCTGATGATCCTTTGAATTTCCGTAGTATCAATTGGAATGTCTCCTTTTTCAAATCTGATTTTATTTATGTGGATTGTCTCTCTTCTTTTCTTAGTTTGGCTAAAGGCTTGTCATTTTTTTTTAAGAAACAGCTTTTAATTTCATTTTTTTTTGTATTGTTTTCTTTTGTTTGTTCCAATTTCATTTGTTTTGCTCTGATTTTCAATATTTTGCTTTTTACTAAGTTTGCTCTTACTTTTCTAGTCCCTTAAGATGCATTATTAGGTTTTTTATTTAAAGTTTTTCTACTTTTTTGATGTAGGCACTTATTGCTATAAACTTTTCTCTTCATACTGCTTTCACCATATCCCATAAATTTTGGTATGTTGTGTTTCCATTATCATTTGTTTCAAGAAGGTGTTGATTTTATTTCTAATTTATTCATCGATCCACTGTTCATTCAAGTGCACACTGTTTAATTTCCATGTGTTAGTATAGTTTCCAAAATTCTCTGGTTATTGATTTCTAATTTTATTTTCTTGTGGTCAGAGAAGATATTTGATAGAATTTCAGGTTTTTTTTTTAAATTTGGATTTCATTGAGCTTTTCAAAACAGCTATTTTGAATTATCTTTCTGAAAGTTCACATATCTCTGTATTTTTGTATCTTTGTTTGATGAAGTCATGTTCTCCTGGATTGTCTTGGTGCTTATGGATGCTTGCGGGTGTCTGGGCATTGAAAAGGTGGGTATTTATCATAGTCTTTGCAGTCTGGACTTGTTTGTACTCATCCTTCTCAGGAAGACTTTCTAGGTATTTGAAGGGACTTAAGTGTTGTGGTCTAAGTCTTTGGTTACCACAGCTGTATTTATTTTAGGGGGCACACTAAGCTACCCAGTAATACTGTGGCTTTTGCAGACTCATAGAGGTACTGCCTTGGTGGTCTCGGATAAGACCCAGGAGAATTCCCTGGATTACCAGACAGAATCTCTTGTTCTTTCCCCTTACTTTCTTTGAAACAAATGGAGTCTCTTTCTTTGTGATGAGCTGCCAGAAGCTGCAGGAGGAGTGACACATGCACCCCTATGGCCACCACTGTGCTGGGTCATACCCAAAGCCAGCACAACACTGGGTTACACCCAAGGCCTGCAGTGACCACTGCCTGGCTACTGCCTATGCACACTCAAGGCCCAAGGGTTCTACAATCATCACGTGGCAAATCCAGCCAGGCTTGTGTCCTTCCCTTCATGGCCACAAGTTTCCCTCAGTCCCAGTTGGGTCCAGAGATACCATCTGAGAGCCAGGTCCTGGAGTCGAGAACCTGAGGAATCTACCTGGTGCTTTTTCCTATTGTGGCTCAGCTTGGCACCAAAGCCACAAGATACTTTTCCACTCTTCCCTCCTCTTTCCTCAAGCAGGAGTCTCTCTCCATGGCAACCACTGTCCAGGCCAATGGCAAGTACTGCCTGGGTACCACGGATGTTGACTCAAGGCCAAGGGAAGGGCACTTCAGTCAGCTTGAGGTAAATGTTGCCAGTGCTGAATCTCTCCCTTCAGGGCAGTGGGCTCCCTTCTGGCCAAGGGAAGGTCCAGAAATGCCATCCAGGAACCAAGGCCTGGAACTGGGGACCCCAGGAGTCCACTTGGTGCTCTATCCCACTGTGGTCAAGCTGGTGCCCAAGCTGTAAGACAAAGTCCCCTTTACCCTTTTCACTCCTTTCCTCTAGCAGAAGGGGTCTCTCTCCATAACCACCACAACTGGGAACGTTCTGGGTCATATCTGAGGCCAGCACCGCTCTGAGTCTCACCCAAGGCCCAGAACAAGTACTGCTTGGGTATCACTGCTGATTATCCAGGGCCCAAGGGCTCTTTAGTCAGCAGGTGATGAATCCTGCTCAGACTGGTTTCTTCCCTTCAAGGCAGCAGGTTCCATTCTGGTCCAGGGTTTGTCTAAAAATGTTGTCTGGGAGCTAGGGCCTGGAATATGGGCCCCAGAACTCTGCCTGGTACCCTATCCTACTGTGGCTGACCTGGTATCCAAGTTGTAAGACAAATTCCTCTTTATTCTCCCCTGTGGTCTCCTCAAGCAAGAGTCTTTCCTGGAGCTGTGAGCTGTGCTGCCTAGGATTGGGGGAAGGGTGACACGAGCACTCCTCCAGCTTCCCCACCTGGTGTCTCACTAGGTCAGGTACCCTCCAAGTTCACTGGCTCTGAGCCCAGCACAGCATCAGGACTTGCTCAGGAATTACAGACCTTGTGACCTAGACTGCTATTCAAATTTATTTAGGACCCCAGAGCACTTTAACCTGTGATGGAGGGGTTGCCAGAACTCAGGTTTCAACTGCTGGGATGGATGATTTGCCTCTGGCTGCGGCTGGTCTAAATGCTCCCTCTGTGGGTGCTGGCTGAGTTCGGCCTGGAGTTCTGCTGTAACTGCACAGCACTGAGTTCCAAGTTCCAATACAAAGTCTCATAGCCACTGTGCTTTCCCTCTCCAAAGTACACAGATTCTCTGTCCACACCATGTGGTCACTGCTGGGGGATAGGGGAGGGGTGTGTAGGTGATTGCTTTTCCTACCCTTTTCATAAGATGTTAATATGATTTCTTTAATATCAAGCTGATATTATGTTAAAACCAGGTATGGTTTTCCTAAATATGATATTAAAACCAGGTACAGGGATTACTCACCTGATTTTTGGTTCTTATGAAGATTTGTTTGTGTGTGGATAATTGTTCAGTTTGGTGTTCTTTCAGCGGGGACAGTTGCTGGAGGCTTCTATTCTGCCATCTTGCTCCACTTCCTCTGTCTGATTTTTTTAAGGCACTTCCTTACTTTCTGGCACTGCAAAATACTCCAAGTTCATCTTGCATATTTCCTGTCTCAATCCTAGAATCAGCCATTACCTCAAGTAGTGCTGGTTTCTTTTTTTTTTCTTTTTTCTTTTTGGAGAGTGGTATTGGAAATCAAGATTATGGATCTAGGTATGCTTATTGTTTCTTTTAGGCCTGTTTAGCTGACAGAGCAAAGAAATATGTGTATATGTGAACTGGTATACACATATCTATAAATATCAATACTGTGTAACCACAGATATCTATATTAAGCTTCACATGAATTCTTATTAATGTTCCCAACTTTAATTCATCACCACATCAATCATTCTAGCCTCCACCCTTGCCTATTTGTAAGTTCCCGCTGCAACAATGAGGAGCCTGGCTCCTACCATCTGCCATCTGTTTACTTAATTGTTCAATTTCTGTTTACATGTATAGCAGTACCAGAATTGTTAACTTAGACAATAGATTTTTCTTTTAGGTTTTTTTTTTTTCTTGACTGTGTCGGTAGTAACCATAGAAATGACTACATGCATACCTAACATAAAAAAATCAAAGTTTAATACATTTTTTTACTCCATGATACACCTTAGAATATTTCAATATCAGTTATCCCTTGCCCATATTACTGTTATATGGTGTTATAACTCTTCATGTATGCATGTTTGTGTGTATGCATGTGTGTGTGTGTGTTTCACTAGGCATTAAGTTTATATTTACAGATATGTGTATAACTTTCCTTGCTCTCCATTCCCTTTTAAGTCTCAGCTGTCTATCTCGGATCATTTCCTTTTGCTTGAATGGTATCTTTTAGAATTTCCTTCAGTGAGGGTCTTTTGGTCATGAATTTCAATTTTGGCTTGTTTGAAGAGTTTTTATTACATTGTCATTTTTGAAAAATAATTTTACCAGGTATGGAATCTTAGGTTTGTACTAATCGAAAATAGCTTTCTACTGTCTTCTGGCTTTCATTGTTGTTGTTGAAGTCAGTTATCTATTCACTGCTGTACTTTGAGGGAACTCTATCTTTATTTCTTTCTATACATTTCTTGGTTTTGGTTATTTTTTGGTCACATATTTGATATGCATATAGATGTGGATTTATTATTATTTATCCTACTTGAATTTTCAGAGCCTGCTTATATGTATTGGTTTCATGTATCAGTTCTGAAAAAAATCTCAGATGCTATTTATTCCATTTTTTCTTTCTTCTCCTTCTGGGAATCTAATCACTTTAGGCTTTATATCTCTCTTATCTGTCTTTGTATTATATCTGGAAAATGTCATCTTCTCTTTTAATCTGTCTTCAGTTATGTTAAATCTGCTGTCCAATGTAACCACTGAGCTCTTAAATACTTTTATTATATATTTTATATCCAAATTTTCTGTTTGTTTTTTTCAAATCTACCATATTACTCTTTATTGTTTCCTACTACCATTGAATATTTTCAAGCTTGCCTTTTATCTCTGTAGACATAATAATTACGGTTGTTTTATAATTAATGTGTAATTTAGCTGTCTATTTCTTCTGCTTGTTTTCTTTCATGTTGTCTTTCTTCTTTATGCGCTTGACAACTTGCTTGTCATTGCCCTTGAAAATTATTTGTTCAGATTCCCTGAGGTCAAGGATGATTGTGCCTTCTGGCTTCCCTCCAGAGTGCCTCAGAAGCTTGAGGCTTCCTGGCCTACTCCAGCCTATGCATGCCTGTGATGTAGGGGTACAGGAGATGGGTTTTGGTGTGGTTTGCCCCTATTTTTAGGGGTCATGTTTAATGAGAAAGGACTCCTGTAATTATCCCCTCTTTGGGCAGGTTTTGGGCCCGACCTTCTGCACTCTTGTTCTGTGAAGCCTTGGGCCCAGAGTCCAAACAGTTGGTATTGGCGAATAGCCTCATGGAAAATGCTGCAGTCGTCACAGCTGTGAGAATGCATTGTATAATATTTGTATTCTGATATTTTTCTGTTAACACTATAACTTAATTGCTTTACATATATTCTGTATCCTGATATCTTCCTGTTATTATTAGATTATTTTCTAGTGTTATCAAAAGCTATTTTTTATCTTCAGATGCTTTCAATCACATTAGTAACTTGAACGAATTGTTTTCAACACAATTATCTGCTATCAGTAAATCCCGATTATCTTTTTAGCTCCTTTTTGATAGACAAATTAGAATATTAAAAATCGCAAAATTTCAAGTTAGAAATGAAGACTAGAAAATGAAATACCATAACTATCATAGGCAAGTAACAACAACAACAAAAAACTGCAATAGTATGTCAATTTCAGGTAAGACTAGTGAAGAAGAGAAATAGATAGGAAGAGTGTTAAGGTCTGCCTAGGTCAGTACCCGGGTTCTGATTTCTGCACTGCCCTTTGTATTCTAGCTAGTAACTTCTGCTTATTTTCTCTTGCGAGACTAAAGCTAGCACTCATCAGGGAATAATTCCTGCTCTAATAAGAAACATATATAACTCCCCTGGCCAGTCCTCCTTCACTTCTAAAAGGAGTGTAAATTGCTACAGCTATTCTGAAGATCAATTTGACAATATTTAGTGCAATTAAGTGTGCATATGCCCTGCAACCCAGCAATTTTACTTTTGAATAGTGTTTCCAGAGACACTCTTACACCAGCAGAGAAATACATGTATATGAGAATGTTTGTAGAGCGAAAACCTGGAGGAAGCCCAACTGTTCATCCCTAGAAGAATGGATAAATAAAATATGACATGTGTGTATACCAGAATGCCTTATAGCAGCCAGGAGGAGTGAAACAGATCTACAAATAGCAACATCTCAAATACATCATGTTAAATGACAAAAAGGAAGAAACAGAATAATATCCATAGCTATAGCTTTATCATCATCGGTTGCTCCTAACAAACCATCCCAAAAATATTGGTTTAGAGTAATTGTTTATTAGCACAATAGTTTGGGCTGGGCAAAGCAAAGCAGTTCTGCTGGTCTCTTCTGGGCTCACTTGTGCCCCTGAGGTTGGTTGGCACTTAAAACAATGGTCCCTGGGTATTCTAATATGGCTTACCCACCCAACTAGCTATTGCTTCTGGTTATTCATGTCTGGGAGGGCTTCATACCTGCAGCAACTAACAGGCTAGCTTGGCCTTTCTCACACAGTGGCGGAAAAGTTGTCAGCAGTGAAAGAGAGAAAGCTCCAATGTACAAAATATTATTGTTTTCTTGGACTATGTTTGCTAATGTTCCTTTGTCCAGAGCAAGTTCTGCGCCAAGCCTGGAGCCAGTGACAAAGGGTGTGTGAGCATCTAATGCGGTGCGTGGTTAGTTGGTTGCAGCAATCTACTACAATAGCATGATACTTTTTATGAGTTGCATTTTGTCCCTTCCCTGCAAACTCATGTTAAATCCCTAACCCTTAGTACCTCAGGATGTAACCATATTTGGAGATGAAGTCTTTAAAAAAGTAATTAAGTTAAAATGAGGACTTTAAGGTGGAGTAAACATTGAATTTTTATCTAGCACGACTGGTATCCTTATGAGAAAAGGAAATTTGAATATACAGAGAAACACCAGGGGTGTGCATGGGTAGAAAAAAGACTATGTGAGGATGGAGTGAGAAGGCAGCCATTTCTGAACCAAGGAGAGGGGTCTCAGGAGACATCAACGCTGACAACACCTTGATCTTGGGCTCCCAGCCTCCAGAACTGTGGCAAAGTATATTTCTGTTGTTTAAGCCATTCAGTCTGTGGTATTTTGTTACGGCAGCTCCAGCAAACTAATATAATGCTATTTATGTAAATTTAAAAAGTTCAGGCCTGGCGCGGTGGCTCACACCAGTAATCCCAGCACTTTGGGAGACCGAGGCAGGTGGGTCACAAGGTCAGGAGTTCGAGACCAGCCTGACCAACATGGTGAAACCCCATCTCTACTAAAAAAATATGAAAATTAGCCAGGCATGGTGGCATGTGCTTGTAATCCCAGCTACTCGGGAGGCTGAAGCAGGAGAATTGCTTGAACCCAGGAGGTGGAGGTTGCAGTGAGCCGACATTGTGCCACTGCACTCCAGCCTGGGCAGCAGAGTGAGACTCCGTCTCAAAAAAAAAAAAAAAAGTTCACCCACAAGCCATACTATGTATTTTCCATAGATACAAAGGTAATTGAATAAACATATGTGTATATGAGAAGCATGCAAACATGAGGGTGAAGGTGCTTATGAGAGGGAGAGAATGGGATTGGAGTGAGAAATAAAGTGGAAAATTAGAAAGAGGGCCATGGATGGACAGATGATAAGAGTATACCATGTACTGAGCAAGGTGACCAATTCAAATCTGTGTACCTGAGTTCTAAAAACAGGATAAAGTAAAATAAAAATAATCTCTTCTGGCTGAGGCAGAGTTGGTTTCCTTACCAGTATAAGATCAATTTTTAAAACCTAATATTATTGAATACTCCTGTATGATAGACTCTCTTATATCCTTTAACCTTTTACAGGAGATACCATTGCTCCCATTTATAGGAGAGGAAACTGAGGCAAAGGTAACTTAAACACACTTGCCGCAGGTGCATAGTGAGTAAGCGGCTGGGCAGATGATTGAGCTCCAATCTGACTGCTTCCCAGCCTGGGCCTTGGCAGTTTCATCTGATCATCCCTTACTTAGCCACTTGTGTCTCTTCAGTTGCTTAGGCCTGCTCTTTGAGTCTGGAATCAGACACACCCTTGCCTGTGGTTGCTGGTCATGTTTCTCAGTCATTGCTTTTGTCACTCTGTCTTGTTTTCTGCTGTTTGCCTAGTTCTCATTTGCAGCCTAGTTCTTCCTAGGTGCAGGCCTGGCTCCTCCAACTTGCTTCTTCCTCTCATGGTAGGCTCCAAGGTTGTACTCGTAACAAGGCATGAAAAGGTCAAGAAGGCTGAGAGCAGAAGAGCATAGCCAAGAGTAGGCAGAAAGAGGCATAGGATCAAGCCTTGACTTCCTCATTTGTGGGCACTTTGAAATGCAGGTGGCCATATTTCAAATATAATACCTAGTGAGAACTGATTGTTAAGTACAGAACAATTTTACAAGTCGGTTACCAGTAGTTTGAAATTGGCCCTGGTTGGGGTGTTTACACCACAGAAACTGGTAAATGTGGCAAATCAGGACTTGTATTTTGGAGAGTTGGTTTATCAGAACACCAATGAATAGAATATCCACCGGCTATAAAAATGCATTTACGTTAAAGGACATAAAACAAGTGTCCCATGTTGTGGAGTGAGAAGACCGGAGCTCACATCAAAAACTTTACAACATTCTTGCCAAGTGATAAAGAGCAAATTATTTTATTTTACCCTAGCTTTGGTTACCTTAGCTTTTAAAGAGGAATAATAATACCTACCTCACTGAAATGCTGTGGAAATTTTAAAAATACATGAAAAAATTGAGCATTGTGCACAAAATAAGCACTTGAAAAATATTAGCTGAATTTGCCCAAGGAGCAAAGTATCGTTAATAAACCCACCCACAATGCTTTCAGGAAATGCAAATAATCATAATATTTATGAATGTTTACCATATGCCAGATATTGTCTTTTTCATGTGTTGGTTTCCTTCAACTTTTTTAGGTAGGCACTATTCTTTGTCAGCATTTCAAAGAGCATAAAATGCACAGAGCTATTTGTTGACAGGGGTTGGGTCTGTCAGATTTCAAAGTCAGTCCTCTTAACCATCCATGCTACTGGTAAAGGGTGATAAATGCTAAATGACCATAATGCATGCAATAAACACTATTACATGTGGTATGGGCGTCTGCCTTGTTCAATTAGGTGTGAGGTCATCTGGAAAACAGCACCCTTTGTATCAATTAATGTGGAATGAGAGCTCTGTCGACCCCTCAGGGGCTGCCTGGTATTTTGCCAGAAAGTGTGCCATAAATCGTGGGTCATGTTTTATGCAGGGCAGTCACTTTTCTTTTTCCATCCTGTGGGTATTAGAGTCTTACTGGAAGAGTTTCTAACAGTCTTCAGCTAAACCAACTCAAAGCCCAATTCTCATTCTAAGATCTTATTAACAGACCTTTGATATGGCAACGATACTCCACTATTAGAGCCCGGGCCAGTTCCTTTAAAGAATGTATAGTAAAGTTACTGATTTCATCCCAATCACCTTACTTAATCAATTATGCTGTTTCTAGGCCATTAGAAGATCTCAATTTAAAAAATCTATCCATGCTGCATTTCAAATATGAGCGAATATATTTTTTCTCTTCTGATATTTTCCCTTCTATCTGGTGTCCTGCAGAGCAGAGGTAATGCAAGACGCTTCCTCTTTTTCTTTCATGGAAAAGAAACCTGGAAAATGAATTTTATTTCATTACCACTTATGTTTATTTATTCAGCAGCTAATTTATTCCTGTTAGAAGAGATGCATCTCTTTTTTCCTTCCTTCTCTTCCCTCCACCCCTCTCTTCCTTCTCTTTCTTTGCTCCTTCCTTCTGTCTTACCTACATTTTTTCCTTCCTTCCTCTCCTCCTTTCCTTCTTTTTCTTTCCCTCTTTCTCTCCCTCTTTCTTGCCTTAATTCTTTCTTTCTCTTGCCTTTATAAAATGACTTAAATAATAGATCATGGTAAGGCACTGTCTGAGAAACTTCACTAATTTTGGGGAAATTGCCAAAGCAACTCTCATTCTACCGAGAATAAAACAACTAAAACAACTTTAAAAATCCGTTTCTACCGCAGAGTTTATCAGATGTTGAGAGGAAACTTGACATGAAAGTAGAGTCTTAAAATAACCTAGTTACTGAATAGTGTTTCCAAATCACCTTTTACGTGTGTAACTCAGGCAATTCTGGGAGTTCTTTCTTTGGTGCTTCTCTGTGTGTGTGTGTGTGTTGTGCACACATACACTCCTGAGAGGTTCTGAGGACTGATTTAAAATGTCTGAGAAGCACTTGAAGAACCAAGAGGTGATTTTAAGGAGAACCATAATTTATTTTTCTTTTTAAAGAACGTTCAAAAGAATTGAGAGGGTGAGGAAGGAGGCTGGAGCACAATTCTAATTAGAGAGAGAGAGACAGACTCTATAACCCCCCAGCTGCAGGAGAATGAATGTGAGCTTTGGGGTGGAGCAAGCATGGGGCTGGAGTGGGAAGATGTGGAAGTATTTGCCACTCCTCAAGGGATGACACCATATCCCTTTTTCTTGAGGTTTTCTTTGTTCTTGCTGTTGTTGGTTTCATGTGATAATTCATGACACATGGAGAATAAGCCATGGTTTGACTCTTTTTTCATTAGAGTAGGAAACTTTATTATAGTAAATGCTGAGTTAAGAGTCTGGTCATTGGAGAAACTGGAATCCTGGTTTTACCTCTTGCTAGCTGTGCAAATCCAGGCAAATTATTAACCTTACGAGCCTCAGTCTCTGCATCTGGGAAATGAGACCGCTCGGTATCTACATATGGAGATTAAATAAAATGATGCCCCAAAATTCCTTTGTACAAGTACCAGACACTAAAGAAGGGCTTAATAAATGTGAGTTGTCTATTTTATTTTAATAATTTTTATAAATTTTTTAAAAATTTTTTAATTTAATTTAATTTAATTTTATTTTTTTGAGACAGAGTCTTGCTCTGTCATCCAGGCTGGAGTGCAGTGGCACAACCTTGGCTCACTGCAACCTCCACCTTGCAGGTTCAAGCGATTTCTCCTCCCTCAGCCTCCCAAGTAGCTGGGACTACAGGCATGTGCCATCATGCCTGGCTAATTTTTTTTTTTTTGTATTTGTAGTAGAGACAGGGTTTTGCCATTTTGGCCAGGCTGGTCTTGACCTCCTGACCTCAGGTGATCCATCCTCCTTGGCCCCCCAAAATGCTGAGATTACAGGAGTGAGCCACTGTGCCTGGCCATTTTTTTAAAAATTATGATATACCAGTTTTTTTCAGGTTTTTGCTCGGATATGTTTTCAGAGAGCCTTTTCCTGGCTGTAAAGACAGAACTTAGGCAATGCTGACTGCATGCCTTCATTGGAGCTCAAAACATGTTGCTTTGCAATTTGTCTGTTTTCCTGTCTTTTTTCAGTATCCTGAATTCTCTTGACCAGGGGGAATGTTGGGAGTATTGTTCATATTGGTATGTGACTGACAAATACCTAGCCCAATATCTATGCATATTGTTTCTATTATTGTTCATATTGGTATGTGACTGACAAATACCTAGCCCAATATCTACACATATTGTTTCTATTTGTTCCTGAGACATTTACTGAGTGCTTGCCATGACCAGATGTTGTGCTAGAACCAGGCACATAATGGCGTACAGACCCTATCTTTTTTAAGAAGCTCACAGTCTAGTGAGGGATATGGATAAACAGCCAATAAAAATATAGTGTAATAAAAGAGAAGTTTACCTACTTTTTTATACTTAGAAGAGGTCAGAGAAGGCTTCCTGGAAGAAAAACTAATATTTAAAACAATGCATGTGTATCTGTGAGAACTTGGGGGGGTACTTCTTTAAGTTTTTCCAAAAACAGAACCTGAGAAAAGGATTTGGGTATAAGTAATTTATTTGGGAGGTGCTCCCAGGAGGCAGAATTAAGAGAGTGAGGAGAGAGAGGGAGGAAAGGAAGAAAAGCCAGGAAAAGGTGCATTGTTGAACTGGGTACTTCTTTTGGCAAATGGGAAGTAGAGCACCCTTTAAATTTTCCCTTTGAAGCCCCAGAGACTGGGGCATTTATCTACTTGACTGACTCCTCTATTGGAGGAGAGTTACTTCCAGAGGCATTAACCCTCTTACGTTCCTGGCTCTGCACAGAGGCTGAGCAGGCTGCCTCGGCTTCAGAAACCATTTAAGGCAGAAAGTGGAGGAAAGTGTGTGAAAGGAAAGAGGATGCAGTGGGAACTGTCCAGCAGAGCTTTGGCTGAAATCACTTCAAGCTGACCATGTACAATACTGAGGGCCTTGGCCATCTCCCCATTAAGTTAAAAAAATAAAGTGCCTTGCCCCTAAAACTCATGGACAGACTTCCTGGATTCAAGACATCTTAAGAGCTATGAAAACCATCTTAGAAATGCCTGCAGACTCCCACAACTGCCTATTGTCAGGGCTCAGTGTGGTTTCCTTCTGTAATTACATAACAATTATAATTGGGAAATAAAGCATCAGTAACATAAATGTGTAATATATTCATTGAATGTGTTTCATTAAAACATTTTCAGAATAAATTCTAGGACTTTGAAACTAAAATGTGTTTTATATTCTCTCAAATCCTGATTTATCTCTGCCTCTTACCATGCCTTATCAATCATCAGCCCCCTAAGGAAGCAACTGATATTGCTTCCTGAAAAAATAACCACTGTTTTCTTATCAGGAGAACAAGTAGTCTAAGGGAAAAAGAAGAATAGAATGCATATAAGTTATCTGAAGCATGCACAGTTGATGGCCACAGTTTCCTCCTGGAGATGTGGAGGCAAGGAAGTGTACCTCTAAGATCCCTACCGCTTAGGTTTCAGAAGAGATTGAACAGAATCCTGAGCTCCAGAAATAATTATTTCCAAAAGAATGGCTAGCTTTTTTTTTTTTTTTAGATGGAGTCCCTCTCTGTCGCCCAGGCTGGAGTCAATGGTGCGATCTCGGTTCACTGCAACCTCTGCCTCCCGGGTTCAAGTGATTCTCCTGCCTCAGCCTCCTGAGTAGCTGGGATTACAGGCATGTGCTACCACACCCAGCTGCTTTTTTTGCATTTTTAGTAGAGATAGGGTTTTGCCATTTTGGCCAGGCTGATCTTGAACTCCTGGCCTCAGGTCATCTGCCTGCTTCTGCCTCCCAAAGTGCTGGGATTATAGGCGTGAGCCACCACCCCCGGCCTATTCCTGTTAAGGCTTATAAACTTCCCCCAATATGAATCTTCTGTTCAAACTACTTTATCCATAAGAATTGTGATTCTCTTGTGTGGTAGAAAGTGCCTGTGTTTTGGTGACAGACAAACCTCCACATTCTGGCTCTGTTAATTTCAAGCTCCTTGACCTCAGGCTAGACATTTAATCTCTTTGAGTCTGCATTTCCTCATCCTCAAAGAGGGAAAGGGAAATAATACCTATTTTACAGTTTCGTTGCAAGGATTAAATGAGGTGATATCCGTTAAACGCCGGTTGAAGGTCAATATTTACTAATGTCAGTTCCTTCCTTCTTCCCTTAGCTAAGGGGTCATGAAGCAGTGCTGGATTCCCTCTGCAAGCTGAGTCCACATCCTTTGGGGATAGCTCTCACCTATAGTATAGTCATCATGGTGGAGTCTCCAAAGCTTTGAGAAGCAGGCATAAATTCATTTTATTTATTTACTGGGTTTTAAAAGTTATCTTACTTGCTAGACAATTTATTATTTGCATATTAGACTTTCATTAGTTAAACGTTCAATGGACTGTCCTCTCTTAAAATAAATAGAATATGGGGCTGGGTGCAGTGGCCCATGCATGTAATTGCAGCAATTTGGGAGGCCGAGGTGGGTGGATCACCTGAGGTCAGGAGTTTGAGACCAGCCTGGCCAACATGGCGAAACCCTGTCTCTATTAAAAATACAAAAATTAGCCGGGTGTGATAGGGCGTGCCTGTAATCCCAGGTACTCAGGAGGTTGAGGCAGGAGAATTGCGTGAACCTGGGAGGCAGAGGTTGCAGTGAGCTGAGATTGTGCCACTGCACTCCAGCCTGGACAACAAAGCAAGACTCTGTCTTAAAAAAAAATTAAAAAAAAGACTGGAAATGATTGGAAACAGATCCTCCTAATGGTCACCCAGAAAAAAAGGAAACAAAGGCTACGGACACACAATTGATGGAAAATAAAAGCCAAATGGTCAATAAATACATGAAACGATACTCAATTTTATGAGGAATCATGCAAGTGAAAATAAATATGAGATATCATTTGAAATCCATCAATTTGCAAAAGCATATATAAGACTGACCATATTGACAGACTGTGAGGCAGTAGAGCAATGGAGTTCCCCATGCAGTGCTGGTGGGTGTGCAAATCGCTCTGTCAGCTGGAGAGCAGTTAGGCAGTGTGTGGAAAGTTGGAGGCAGACCCAGCCTTTCACTGAGCAGTCATGATTTTAGGTACACACTCTGGAGAAACTCACATGTGTCCAAGGACATCTGTGAGCCTGTTGCTAGCAACACAAAACCAAGGGAGGGGCAATCTAAATGTCCAGCAAGAAACTTGGTTCAATATATTTTAGTTCTTTTTCAAGCTAGAATACTGTTCAAATGTTAAAAGAATGAGCTATAACAACATGTATCAGCACAAAAAATCTCTAAGATGTACTGTTTTATTAAAAGCACGTCACATCATTTTCATGTGTATACACAAATCCAAGGATGTTCATGGATGTTTACTGCACCAGTATTACAGTTGTGCAGAATTGGAGGCAACTTAAATATCTGCCAACAGGAGAATTGATCCATAATTGTGGCAGATTCATAACACGGATTCTTGAATGGCAGCTGAATTAAATTAGGACCGTTAACATCCATACGGATAAATGTCAAATGCAGAAAGAAATATGTACATTTTAAAAAAGTTAAGAGGATGCAAAATAATACTAGGTGTTGTTTAGCATATATATATGTATTTATATTAATGATATCTATCTATCTGTGTGACTAAATGATAAGGAGAAACATCGGTGGGTAAAACCAACATGGACTCTTTGTCTTGGAGAATGTAGAAAGGGAAGGGAATATAATGGGTTAGGACAGAAGCGTTTTACCTATCTGAAATATTTCTTAATGAAAAATGGAAAATAAGGGTTCTAATGTGAGAGAAATATGACTCTTCCAATTTAGATAGCATTTTATTTATAAAATAAAATTACCGTTTAAAAAGTAAATTTTCTTATGTTTTTCCTTCCATTAGCTACAAGATCTAGGCAAGAAATGGCAAACCTGGTGTTTCTTCACCTTGGACTTTTCTCAGTATCTCTGTGCCTGTTTCAGTCATGAGCAAAGTTCAATGACAAACCAAGGAAACGGGACAAGCCGGTCTGGAGACTGATGCTCCTAACAGCTGCCAGCACACGTACCTCTCCTGTCTGCTCCAATCACTGGATTCTCATTTCCCCATAAGCCCCTTCGCCTCCGTGACTCTGTGATCTCCACAATCGCTAGTGAAGGCTAGGACAACAACAAGTTTTTATCATCATATTCACCCCTGCCAACAAAGCTGAATGGTGCCCAATTCTTTGAAACTTTCCTTTAGTCCTTGCCGCTGTGATGAATGAGCCTTCTCATCATGTGCTTTGTTTTAAGCTACCACAGATCCAAACGCTAGTCTCTGCAGATGAGAAAAGACAGGGGCAAATACATTTACTTTAGGAGGTTGTTCACAGTCCATAAAACATTCAGTTGAAAAAGGATTTTTTTTTTTTCAGACAGAGTCTCACTCTGTCACCCAGGCTGGAGTGCAGTGGCACAATCTCGGCTCACTGCAACCTCCACCTCTTGGGTTCAAGCGATTCTTCTGCCTCAGCCTCCTGAATAGCTGGGATTACAGGTGCCTGCCACCACGCCTGGCTAATTTTTGTATTTTCTCTTCAAATCAAAATTAATAGCAGAAGAGGAAGATGAGAAGTTGGGTACACTCTTTAAAGAGGCTCCTCGGATAAGGATTTAGGATTCAAAACTCTGTGCCGCTGGTGTTTTTTCAAAACAGTAGACTTCCTTTTCTTAAATTATTCTTTGTTTTTGCTTTCTTAAATTATTTCACCATTTTTCCCCTCTAAAAAATAAGAATTGAAAAAAGTGGGAAGAAAAGAGTCAAGAATAAGGGGAGTATGTCACATTGCATGCCTATATCAAAACATCTCATGTACCCCATGAATATGTATACCTGCTATGTACCCACAAAAATAAAAGTAAAATAAAATATAAAGAAAACAGGAGTGGAAGTAGAAATAAAACAAGAGGGAGAAATTAATTACCAACTTGGGAGAAAATAGAAACCATGTGTAGAAGCAAGTTTCATGTTTGCCTTACTTGGTTTTCTTCTGTGGGAACAAGACAAATGGAAAAGTTCCAGAGAATTCACCCTGGAAGTGAACTTTCCCATCTTCTCTGAAAACTTACCTACAAATGGCTTTTACAGCCTTTTCCTGAGAATGCAGAGATCAGTACTCCCAGAGGTAAGACCACATTAGCAATGGAAGGGTGGGGGAAGTCACAGTGTTTAAAAAGTCCTTCTCCTTGCGATAGTTTGCTGAGAATGATGGTTTCCAGCTTCATCCATGTCCCTACAAAGGACATGAACTCATCATTTTTTATGGCTGCATAGTATTCCATGATGTATGTGTGCCACATTTTCTTAATCCAGTCTATCATCATTGGACATTTGGGTTGGTCCTGCACGTTGTGCACATGTACCCTAAAGCTTAAAGTATAATAATAATAAAATGAAATTAAAAAAAAAGAAAAAGTCCTTCTCTTACATTGATAACATTTCAGTCCATTCTTAACTCTGCTTTTGCTTAGTCGGTGAGGCTTTGGTTCTATGACCATAGGTAAATGTCCCCTCCAACCCCTTGCCTTCTGTTTGTAACATTTGTTCTCCAGCTGTTAGTGACAGAATCTTGCTTTAACAGGAAGCATGGGGTAGGGCAGGAATTTCTCATCACACTGAGGGTGCATATCTTGTGTGCACGTGTGCAGAAGTATGTGCTTTGTTTGCTTCTGAGATTTTTGAGGGTGAGCATATGATCAAAAGCCAGACATAAAAGTGTTAAGTGAGTTGCCTGTGATTTTGAGTTATCTCATGTCAGCTTTCCTTTCTCAAGGTACTGAAAGAAGACACGTTTCACTGCTTTCTAAAGAACTTCTGACTGGGCATGAAGGAGTGAACCAACAGATCAGGAAATTGCCAGTCTTCAAAAGGCCTCATTGCCAGTGGAAAGAGGAGAAACAGAAAAAAATGACCCTGCAGAAAGCAAATGCTCTGATGATTCATGCATTATTTGCAATTTTTTTGAATAACAGCTAAAAACTAAACACTACTTGAGGCTGGGAATTTCTCTGGGGGAAAGAATAAAGAGTTATTTCCCTCTCAGGACAACACCTAATATTTGCACAGCACAGTAAAGTAATTTTCACAAGTATTATTTTGTTTGTGCATTTTCATCCTCAGGCTGAATTAAGCCTCAGTTTTCATTTTTGATTGAGTCTGTCTTTGCTGACAGAAATTTTCTGGGTGACCCAGACAGTCCTCAGTATGAGATAATGTGATGGAGGATGCAGTGAATCAATCACGTCTCTGCTGGAATTGCTTTCTGGAGACTTTGAGATGTCAGGGTTGAAATGTCACACAGGAGGTCACTGGGCTGGTAGATAACTGGAGATATGACTCCATGAAGGGGTTGCTTATCCATGTTCCAAGCATATCTGGCTTCTTTTGAGAGGTAAATAGGGATGGATGAAGAGGGGGAGAGTTAGTCCTGAATTTGTACCCTGGCTCTGCCACTTACCAGCTCTACTGCTCTTGCTAGGGAGATCATGTTAACATATTAACACCAATAATAATCACTGAAGGTTATGAGTCCTATAAAGTAAGTAGCATTCGCCCTATTTTATAGAAGAGGATACAGCATCAGAAAAGTTAATTGCTTTCCCTAAGTTCCCTGGGCACATTTATTTTTTTATTTTTATTTTTTCATTATACTTTAAGTTCTGGGGTACATGTGCACAACATGCAGGTTTGTTACACATGTATACATGTGCCATGTTGGTGTGCTGCACCCATTAACTCATCATTTACATTAGGTATTTCTCCTAATGCTTCCCACCCACCTCCCCCACCTCATGACAGGCCCCGGTGTATAATGTTCCCCACCCTGTGTTCAAATGTTCTCATTGTTCAATTCCCACCTATGAGTGAGAATATGTGGTGTTTGTTTTTCTGTCCTTGTGATAGTTTGCTCAGAATGATGGTTTGCAGCTTCATCCATGTCCCTACAAAGGACATGAACTCATCCTTTTTTATGGCTGCATAGTATTCCATGGTGTTTATGTGCCACATTTTCTTAATCCAGTCTATCACTGATGGACATCTGGGTTGCTTCCAAGTCTTTGCTATGGTGATTAGTGCTGCAATAAACATACGTGTGCATGTGTCTTTATAGCAGCATGATTTATAATCCTTTGGGTATATACCCAGTAATGGGATTGCTGGGTCAAACGGTATTTCTAGTTCTAGATCCTTGAGGAATCTTCGACAGTGGTTGAACTAGTTTACAGTCCCACCAACAGTGTAAAAGTGTTCCTATTTCTCCACATCCTCTGCATCACCTGTTGTTTGCTGGCTTTTTAATGATCGCCATTCTAACTGGTGTGAGATGGTATCTCATTGTGGTTTTGATTTGCATTTCTCTGACGGACGGTGATGATGAGCATTTTTTCGCGTGTCTGTTGGCTGCATAAATGTCTTCTTTTGAGAAGTGTTTGTTCATATACTTCGCCCACTTTTTATGGGGTTGTTTGATTTATTCTTGTAAATTTATTTAAGTTCTTTGTAGATTCTGGATATTAGCCCTTTGTCAGATGGGTAGATTGTAAAAATTTTCTCTCATTCTGTAGGTTGCCTGTTCACTCTGATGGTGGTTTCTTTCGCTGTGCAGAAGCTCTTTAGTTTAATTAGATCCCGTTTGTATATTTTGGCTTTTGTTACCATTGCTTTTGGTGTTTTAGTCATGAAGTCCTTGTCCCTGGGCACATTTATTACCTGAATGCAAACTCAGGCTTTGTGATGCCACACCCTGTGAGTACTCCATCACATCATCACTGTCTTCCCCAAATGGGTGTGGCCATATAATTGGACGCAAGAGAGACCCATTGTTAAGGAATGTCAGCCACATCAAGAAGTGGTTTGAGCTCCCAGCATACTGCCCACAGGTAAAGCTCACAAGTATTCTGCTGAGTGGTTTGCATAACTAAAAAAGACTGGGTGATAGTGCTTTGATGTTGGCCAATAACAACAAGACCCTTCTGTTCTCTTTTGTCCTATATTCTCTCTCAAATTCTGTGCTCTGATTAGTGGCTGAATCTCTTGTTTCTACCAAATGATTTAATTCATGTAAACAAGCATATTTTTATGTAGCATTGCCTCTGCCTCTGAAAACTTAGGGAAGTAACATCGTTCCAATTATTGGTTAAAAAAAGGGAGAGCAGAGCCATCTTCCATAAGATTATTGGAGAGATTACTGTGACAATGTGTTTATAGTGCTTAACACAGTGCTGGGACAGAATAGCACCTGTTTTCAGTCATAACTATTATTAGTGCAGTTTGAAACTAGCTGTGCTTGCAAGTACATCACTTGGCCTCAAACCTTCACAACTAGCTGCCAATGTATCTGCAGCAACACCCAGCTCCAATGCACACAATTTCTAAAGTGTCTGACGTCAGGGTTTTGGATGTGATGATTGCTCACTTCTTTCTCTTTCTCAGAATGGTCTCTCCTTTCTTTTCCCATGACTACTGGCATTTTTAAGATAAACTAATTTAAAAATGCAAAGCACTCTTGTCTCAAAAGCACCATAAGTATAAAACAATAATGTCAGACTCATCTTGGGAACCTTATCATACCCTCTCTAAAGCCAAATATCTGCTTATTCAGGTCCAACCTCCACTGAGAGGCAATGAGAGTTAAGCCCCATGCCCATGTCTCTGGGCCTGTTCAATCTTAGAACTTCCTCCCTGTGATTCCCAGGGCAGACAGTGCTTAATTAATTCTAATGAACATGGAACAGTCAGCCCCTTCTTGTCCCTGAGATGTGGCCCGGGGGGTTAATCTCCCATCTCCTAGTTAATCGCCTTCATCCTCAGGCTGAGTTAAGCCTCAATTTTCATTTTTGATTGAGTCTGTCTTTGCTGACAGAAGTTTTCTGGGTGACCCAGCAAGTCCTCAGTATGAGATAATATGATGGAAGATGCAGTGAATCCATGTCTCTGCTGGACTTTTGGAGACTTTGAGATGTCAGGGTTGAAATATCACAGGAAGTCACTGGGCAGGTAGATAACTGAAGAAATGGCTTCATGAAAGCATTGCTTATCTCTATTCCAAACATATTTGGCTCCTTTTGAGAGGTAAATAAGGATGGAGGAAGAGGAGGAGAGTTAGTCCTGAATTTGTACCCTGGCTCTGCCCCTCACTAGCTCTGCTGCTCTTGCTAGGGAGATCACGTTAACATATTAACACCGATAATAATCACTGAAGGTTATGAGTCTTTTATATCCTTACTACCCAAAATGTGGTCCTTGGGCCAGCAGCATCAGTGTTTCCTGGATGCTTGCAAGAAATGTAGACTCTTAGGCCACACTCCAAATTACTTAGAGATTCTGATTAAATGAACAAGAATATGCATTTAATCGAATTCTCTGAGTAATTTGTATGCTCTGGACAGTTTGAGAAGCACTTGCAATTATCTCATTTCTTCCTCATTATGATAGTAAAGATACTCATTTTGTAAACTCTGTCTCCTGGTAATACTAATCACTACCCTGCTTTACATGGAAGGAAACTGAGGCTCAGAGAGGTCAAATGGCTTGCTCAATATCATACAACCAGAAAGAGGGTTTGAAGCTAGGCTCCCGCCAAAGCGGATGCTTTTAACCACCATGCAGTTGGGAGACTTAAATAAGATGCTAAGTATCTATCACTCAGCAGAGTACGTGGCCCACCATAGATGGATGATATATGCTTATAACCTTCTCTGTTCCTTCTCTTCTCTTTCTCTGTTCTGGTTATTTTGAGACTTCCAGATGTTCCCTTGCCATGGCATATATGTTGGTCCACCCTAGATAGGATGGGACCTGCCTAAATTCCTGGCTCCCCCTTGACTACTGCAGTGGTTCTTGATTGTGCCTTGGAGGGAGTGATGTCTGTTTTCCCTCGGCATCCTGGAATGTCTCCTGGAGGGTGTTGCTGGCCCCTCTTCTCCTTCATCTCCACTGCAAAGAACTTGATAATGTTTGCTTCTGGCCATGAAGCCTGGATGGAAAGCAATTCCCTGATAGGCTGGCTGGCATCTTGTTCCCTTCCTCTTGACAGGTATCATGGGTTTTCCTAGGGCAGGCATGGGATGAGTTCAGGATTTTCACCCCTTATTCCTTTTGGTCCAGGGAGTTGCATAAATGGACTAGTCTTTGGCGGGGTCGGGATGGGGGGCAGGACTTGTGGTTTTACAATTTTTTTTTTGAAAAATAAAGGATTCTGATTTATAGATACATTATTTCTAAAAAGGATGAGCACATTTATAGTTAACCAGCTTCTATGGTTTTGGTTTCTCAGTAATGAGAATGTTAAATCATACAGGACAGGAGAATGGTAGAAGGATTTAAAGAGAGAAACATGGAATCTGGATTAAATGAACAAGAGTATAATTGAGTTCCATGATCCCATCATTTCTAGATTCAATTTTTCAACCAGATGTATCTTAGATCTTATTAGGTGTTCCTTAGAAGACAGACCAGATATAGAGCCTGTGACATTCACACCACCTAGTCAAACCTTATCTCAGGCTTTCAACATCAGTATATGGTGAGGAAATTGCTTTGGGACAAGATGGAAAACTTCGGGGCAGCTGGGTGAAGACCATAGTGAATCAGATTATTGAAGTAACTTCTCTCATTTGATTATTATCCTTGGCAATGAGTTTAGGGAACTGATGACAAGTGGATTTGTGAGTATATTTTGGGAAAGAAGCCTGAAATCAGCAGAAGAAAGGAGAATGTACATACATCTTGGAGAGCCTACTGGCCATAACAGAAAATATGTTAGTTATTTATTGTTGCATAACAAATCACCTCAAAAACTAAGTGACTTAAACATCAACAAATGCTGATTATGACACAGTTTCTGTGTGTCAGGAATTCAGGAGTGATTTAGCTTAGTGGTTCAGGAGTGATTTAGCTGGGTGGTTCTGGCTCGGGGTCTGTCACAGAGTTACAGTCAAGATGTTGGCAGGGACTGCAATCTCTGAAGGTTTAAATGGGATTTCTAATGGGACTGGAGGATCCATTGCTGACTCATGTAGCCGGAAAGGTGGTACTGTCTCTTGGCAAGATGTCTCTGTTCCCTGGACACTGAAGAGCCCTTTGGAGTGTCTCGAGTGTCCTCACAACCGTATGTCTGCCTTCCCTCAAAGCACATCTTTCAAGGGAGTAAGACAACTAGCCTCAGAAGTCACACATTGTCATTGCCACAATATCCTGTTGGTTATACAAGTCAGCCCAATTCAGTGTGAGAGGAAATTACACAAGAGTGTGAATACTGGCAGGTTGGGGCCACTGGGGCCATCTTTGAGGCTGGATATCACAAAATATGATATATAATCATCTAGGGACTGGGGCAAGTGGGGCATTCTGGGTTCCTAACATTCTCCTTAATTGTGTAATCTTAGATCATTTGGAATCTCTTGGTCTCAGCTTCTTAACCTCTAAAGACATTAGAATGATCTCAAATACTCTAAAGCTATGGGCTTTTGGTATGATGGAAAGACAGAAAATTTGCAGCCTGAGGACCTCAATTTGAAGTCCAACTCCCTCTCACTTGCTGGAAGGTCTAAGGCAAGTCACCCCTGGCTCTGAAGAATGGATTTGCGATCTGCAAAGTGGGGATGGTCTTGAGGATTAAAAGAGATAATGGATGTGGAAGTGTTTTAAAAGTCTAAGTTCCACGCACTTGTAAGATGTTTTATTTCCTCATAAAAAAGCTGAACTAGAGGAAGCCAGAAGGCAGTATCATTATCATGAAAATAAAATTACCTTCTACTCTTCAATGCATGATGAGCCCTGGAAACAGGCTCTTCTATCTGCCAGGCTAGGCTGTGATCTTTTGAGCTATGCCAGGTGGTTATTATAATAAAACTAAAAGCCACATTATTTCACATGTATGCTTTACAACTTATAAAGAGCTTTTACTGATATTATGTTATTTAGGCCTCATTTTTTTGCCAGTATAAAATACCTTGTTTATGAAAGTACTTTTTCAACTAGTGTTTTTTAGAAATGTGAATGTATGATCTTAGAAAATTCATGCTGATTGTTATTTTTAGGGTTGCTTATCACCCTCACCCATGAAGCAGCTAAAGTCGTTCAAGTGGGTTTCCTCCTTATCTTTTAACATATGAGGAATTTGCATCTCAGAAAAGTTAAGTGGCTTATCAAAGACTCAGAGCCACTCAGGATGAATCTGTAAAGGCACATTTATGTCTGTGGCTATTTTTTTTAATGTTAAAACTGTGATTTAAACCACTGAGATGGAAATGACAATCAAACTAATCAAAAGTATTATTATTATTAAATTCTATGAATCCATCTTATGTTCTTTCCTCATGCCAAGGACTGGAGTCATAAAGATGCAGAAAATGTGGTTTCTAACCTTGTGTAGACCACTCGCTGGTGGAGATGGTGGATCAGGCTAGACATGCAGGTAAATAATTTCAATGTAGTGTGATATGTCTCACTGTAGAAGTTTATTAAAAAGTATGTGCTGTGGGGAAAAAACTGGTGACCAAAACATGATCTTCTGATTAAGGTTGTAAGAAAGGGGAGGGGGTCTTAAGCTGTATGCTAGAGGCAGGAGGGGAGTTGCTGAGTAGATGAAGATGAAGGACATTGCACAGTGTGGGGAGCGGAGCTTCAGGAGGCTTGCTTACCAAGTGATGGGCACGCGGAGGCTAGGTGTGAATGCCCTGGTATGCATATCACAACTATTGTGACTTTGTTCTATGAATGACAGAGAAATATTGGTGTATTAAAAATACGTTTTTGTCTGATTATATAAGTACAGTCATCCCTCAGTATCTGTGGGGGATTGGTTCCAAGCCTCTCACGAATGCCAAAATCCATGGATCTCAAGTCCCTGATATAAATGGCACAGTATCTGCATGTAACCTACGTACATCCTCCCTTATGCTTTAAATCATCTCTAGATTACTTATAATACTTAATACAGTATAAATGCTACGGAAATAGTTGTTATACTGTATTGTTTAGGGAATAATGACAAGAATACTATACATGATCTGTATACACGCAATATTTTTGAATATTTTCTATTCATAGTTAAATCCACAGTGCAGAACCCACAGATGTGGAGGGCCAATTGTATTTAGAAGGCTTTTGAACAGGGAGATGGCATGAAGACAGTTATAAATACATTTAGAAAATAGGCAGGAATGAGGTGATGAGTTTGTAGGAGACTAAGGAGGTGGGTCAGGCTGGAATGAAAGGGAGTTTGGTGTTGCCTCACACTGGGAGGTAAGTGGACTTGTAGCCTTTGCACAGTAATGTGCTGTAGTTCAGGGGCCAGCAAATGTTTTCTGTTAAGGGATAGATGGTAAAAATTTTAGGCTTTATGGGCCATATGGTCCCTGTAGCAATTACTTAGCTCTGCTGTTGTAGCAATGTATCAACAAATGAGTGGGGCTGTGTTCCAATAAATCTTTATTTATAGATACCACATTTTGATTTCATATAATTTTCACATATCATGGAATGTTATTCTTCTTTTGAATTTTTCAGTCATTTGATAATGGTCAAATTGTTTTCCATTTGTGAGCCTTCCCAAAACAGGCATGGAACCTATTTTACCCACAGACCATAGTTTGCTGACCCCTCTGGTAGCTTCTGGAAATCCCATTGCCATTTCTACCTGCATCAACTTGGCAAATTAACACACACCAGTCGTAGTAAATGGAAACGTCACAGAGCAGACTCCTGCCACACAGCATTCTTCTCCAGGCCACATCTAGAATTGAAACATACTCATAAATAGCAAAACTTAAAGTGTGAGCAAGGGGAGGCTGGTGTGCCTGCTCAGGTCATTTTCCACTACCGGCTTTTGAGATTCTGTGGGCAAGTCAGGACCTTGCTGAATTCCTGACCAAGATTGTTCTCACATGCCTCTGCCCTGGCCATCCAAGGCTGGCTGCGCCGTGACTGCTGTCAGGCCAATGGTTGAAATAACTTGTCTCCAAAGGAAGACAAACCTGCATGCTTCTTGGATGAATCTGACACCACACTTAGGTGAACGGTTTAAAGTCAAATGTTCTAAAGACAAATCTGGGACTTTTGTTTATGCATGCTAATGGATATTCACAGAAACATACGGAGTACTTGCATTATGTCATTGACAAAACTCATTGAATTACTGATAGCCTTGGCTGGGCATGGTGGCTCACGCTTGTAATCTCAGAACTTTGGGAGGCCAAGGAGGGCAGATCACCTGAGGTCAGGAGTTCAAGACCAGGCTGGCCAACACGACGAAACCCCGTCTCTACTAAAAATACAAAAGAAATTAGCCAGGTGTGGTGGTGTGCTTCTGTAACCCTAGCTACTCAGGAGGCTGAGGCAGAAGAATCACTTGAACCCAGGAGGTGGAGGTTGCAGTGAGCCAAGATGGCACCACTGCACTACAGCCTGGGCAACAGAGCGAGACTTCATCTCAAAAAAAAAAAAACAAAAAACTCATAGCCTTATTTCATAGGTGAGAGGAAGGGTTCCATTTACAATCCCATAATTAATGGATAGGAGAAGTTGGAGCTCACATCCAGATCGTTTGACTTCATTTATCTTTCTCCCACCCCACCTAGCTTTGTATATGGTACATTTTGAATGGGGATGGGGAGGCCTAGGTAAGGAAGGGAGGATAAATGGAGCACCCAGGAGACTGCCTTTTCCAGAGGAGAATGGCACAGATGTATTTTTTCAGTCTCCTAAGAAGTGAGATCAGCTTCCTTAATCTAGTTTTATTTCCTGACAGCCTCCACTCTCCTCCCTGCTCTTGCCTCTTCTCTCCATCTCTCTTGCTACCTTCTACCAGCAGGTGGAAGCAATTATTGCTATGCCCAGGCCAAGAGACATGAAAGCAAACAATATCTTAGCAAATATGATTTTAAAACACAATAATCTAAGCATTTGAACCTCAGCAAACATGCAGCTAATACAGATTCTGTTTTGTATCAGTTATATTTTTGGCAAAAAGCAAAGGACAGAACTAAGAGTATTTCATGATTTTCCAGTGAGCCATAAGGAAATCCCTGGTTTACTTATAATTAGGATGGTGAAAACCAAGTAGGAACAATCATGAAAATTCTCCAATTCTACCTCTGTCATCCTCCTTTCTAAACCATCCATGTTCCTCCAAAGACTATCAGGGAGTGTGTGCCTGTGTGATTCTCTTCTAGTCACTGGGGCAGGTTGGCTGGACAGCTTTGTGAATGAATGATCCACAACCACATTATAAGCTGGTTATACTAAGAATGGTATCCTGGAAACCAAAACTGTTTCTCAGATTTTCTCAGATCGGCGCAGAATTGGGTGATTTTTCTCCCCCACTCTCTCTTTTTGCCTTCAGCCACCCCTAATAAATACAACCTAATTCCCTAACACCTTTCCTTTCTCTCACCCAACATACAGCATGGGGCCCATTGTTTTCCCCTGAGATGCCTAGATGGGGGCTGCCCTTGTATGCACTGTTGCCCCCCCTTACCATGTTTATATAGGGATTAGCTCTTTTTTACAGTCTGTAGACACACATGCATTTATATGTAGTCTAGATTTTCATGATGATTCTGAAGGTCGAAGGAAGAGGGAATTTACATTGTGTACGGGAGCAAATTTCTCAAATCCCTTTGAACATATTCTCTTTCTCCCTTACCCTTCCTCCTTCACCTGCCCTTTCTCTGACCCTCCCCATGCGTACTTTATTTCTTTGCCCTTCATCTCACTTCTGAATCATCCTCAGGTCACTTGATCTCTCAACCCTTTCTGATGAGCAGTTTGGCTGGAGGATTTCAGAATCCTCCAGCTACCAACACCCACCCTCCTTAGAGAGTTGCTGGAAATTTTAGTAACAAAAATTTGCCCTGTCACATTTAGGACACTTGCTTTCTTATCTTTGTTCTATCATTTATAGGCTGTGTGAAATTACACAAAACACTTTATGTCTTGGAACCAGTTTCCTTTCTGTAGAATGTAGCTAACCTCTATTCTGTGATCACAAGGATGATCAAAATAAAAAATAATCACAGCTAATATGTGTGGTATACCAACCATGTACCAGGGACCTCGTCAAGTGCTTTCTGCACGTGGTTCCATTTATATTTGTCACCCCTACTTCACAGACTACTAAATTGAGTGTCTGAGCTGCTAAGTCACCTGCCCAAGGTTATTTGGCCAGTAAGCAACAGAATGAGGATCAGCATTTGAGATATGAATATTCTATACACAAAAGGTACGATTACAGAGAAACTAGAGTGGTATTGGCCCAGATAAGGGTTCATGCCTATTTGCTTATAGAACAGGTGGAGCTACATTAAATGCTTTTAGGACAATGCATTTAATGTCCTAAATTAAACAATGTTTGAATTTCCCAAAAAACCCAGAATAACTCAAAATTACTCATTATCTTGGCCTTATTGGTATTTGACTCTGCTATGAATGCAATATATCTCACAGAAGCGTGACAGTCTAGTACGGTGGTTTTGGAAAAAGGCTAGGATTCAGGAGCAGGTTTAAGCAACTTAAGCTTTCTCAGCTTCCATTTTCTCATCTGTACTTTCATAATGCTGATTTTTAAAAGCACCTATGTGGAAAGTAAAGGTTCAATGAAACAGCACAAATGAAGTGTTTAACATTTGGTCTGGCATGTAGCAGTTGCTCAACACATCTTGTTTATTAATGATAACCACAATGATAATAATGAAGTAATAATGAATTTATATAATATTATTGTGAAAGTTCAAATGAGTTTTGATCTTGCCCCTCTCCTCTGTTCAGTGGCTGCATGGTTTTTATGATCTACCTTGTATGGCTTAATGTTGGCAGGTGGGAGATTTTGATAGACATATGATAGAATCGAGAGCCCCTAAGACTTGTATTTTAGTCACAGAAATGTATTAGTTCCTCGTGTTGTGAGCTTGAGCATGTTACTTTGTCTAAGTTAACCTTACTTGTAAAAATCATGAATATACCTGCCCTTTCTCCTCCCCTCAACCTCTCCACACCCAGTGAGAGGTCCCGTTGATAGTGTATATGAAGGGGCTTTACAGACTCTGGAGTGCTGTATACATGCTATTTTTTTCTCTCTTTCAATTGTAGTGGTGTTTTCCCATTCCCCTTGAATGACCCAACATCACACTCCTGGTAAAATAAATGCATTTGTGCATTAACATTTGGCAAGTAATGGGAGTCACATTTGCAATAAATGTTTTCCCTTGAACAGCCAAGTGAGCCACTGCGAGCTGCACAGTAGCAGTGACATTTACAATAATCAGTTTAGAAGAGCAATTGCCACCTTGACTATTTTACTAGTATGGAGTGCTGGAGACTATTGAGGGTGATTAGATCAGCAAACCAGCAGTTTAGTAGAGCCATCAGAGAAGAGGCTGAAAATAAATGAATATCTGAGATCCTGAATTTCCAATCAGATCAAGAAAGAGAAGCATAAAAGAATAGGTCCCATTTATTTGGGGGAGAACCATACACCAGTTTGTATGGAGGTTTCATTTTCTAGGAACCTTTTCTAGTGCTTTCAACAACATTGTGATATAAGTAGGACTCTTCCCCATTTTACAGATGAGGAAACTGAGGCTCAGAGGTTTAAGTCACCAGTCTGCATCTCCTTACATTCTGTTTTTCAGAGAATGGTGCCCTCACCTATCCAGTGACACAAGCCAAAGTCCTGTGAGTGAGCTCTGGTTTAATCACTTCCTCTCACTTCTCACATCCAATTTACCATTCAGGCCTGCTGGTTTTAGTTCTTAAATATCATTTAGCTTCTGTTTTCTCTTTCCATTGAAATTCTCATTGCAGCCCTTGCATGGATTGTCTCCTGACCTGTGTGCCTGTGTCCGTGTTGTTCACCAGTCTGTCCTCCACATAGGTCAGACCATGCCCCACAGCTCCCAATCCTCCTTAGAATGAGGACAAACCTCCTCACCGTGGTCACCTTTCCATTTTTCTGACCTCACTGTGTGCCCCTCTTCCATGCTCTGCACTGCAAAGACTCAGAGTCTTGTACTGGCCAAGGTCAAGATCCCCCTGCACCACACCTTTGCCTGGGATGCCATATCCTCATTACTTTACCCACTTACTGCCCACTTGTGCTTCTGATCTCAGCCCCAGCTGCCCTTCCTAGGGGAAGCCGTTCCTGGCCTTTGTAACTGGCGCAAAGCCTTCTCTTGGGTGCTGTCAACGTTCCAGGGACCTGGCCGTACAACACTTGTACCAGTCAATCCTTTACATTAACTTGAGTAATAGATGTTAGTGTCTGGCTCTGCCTCCCAAGAGTGATGCCAGGAAAGGTAAGGCCTTATCTGTTTGCATTCCTACAGTCTAGTGTGCTCAGTAAAATATTGTTTAATGAGAATGAATTGGACATGGCAGCATGGCTAGAAAGTGATGGATTTTGGATTTAAACATACTTCTTTCTGGTTCTAGAGACTTTGCTGTTAACACCATTCACTTTTGGGCAGTGCCATTTCAGCAGTAGGACTGATAAGGGTACTTTATACTAAGATCAAACATATTTTGGATCCATCAGATGAAGTTTGATAAAAATGGGTTATTAAGAACCCACTGATAAGCAGAGCTGCCTGACCAAGATTTCCACATTTTGCATCAAAGAGAAGTGTAATGAAAGTGCATCTACCTGGGCTGATGGGAGTGGGCGGAGGGCTAGAGAGTGAAGTAAGAAGGGCTACTTCTATAATGCCCTTGACCCTGCCTTTCTCTGTTCTTCACTCTGGCTGAAACTGAACACTCTGAATGCATTCAGATAATGATAAATTATCTCCATCAGACAGTGTGTGTGTGTGTTGGGTCATGTACAAGAGAGGCAGCTTCTGTGAATAAATGAAGCCCTGTAATTAAGGAATGTGTAGAAAATTACAAGGATGCACTGGTACTTTGTCCTTAGTACTCCTCCCTAAGGCCACATTTCCTAGAACTGGCTTGTATTTGCCACTGACACTACTAGCAGCAGGATGGAAGGGAGGAAGAGAGAGGCCAGGTGTTGCAATACTTAGCGCCTAATTTCAGCTCTGCTGCAAACTAAAAAACTAACCAACTTTGGTTAACTCCCTAACCTCTTTGAGCCTCCGTTTCCTCATCTGAAAAATCAGTAATGGTTTGAATTCCTTTAAAATCTGACATTCTATTATCTCTCTCTCTCCACTGTGGAAACACTGGAATCTATTTTTCTTTTATCATCTCTGGTGGACGTTATTACTTCTGCATTACAAAGGTGCCCTTTCCACTCTAAATAAGCCCTCAAAGAAATTAAGTCTGTAATCATTTCCACCTGGTAAGTGAAAAGGCACGAGAAAAGAGCTAGTTGTCAGTAGCTCTGCGGATGGCAACAAATTAATTCAATGGAATGGGATCCGTGCAAACACGTGCATATATAGCCATAATTTGCCTTTCATTTTCCTTTGCAACTCAGAAGAAAGTGAATAATTTCCAATGAGGCTCTCATTTGAACATATTAAAAAAACATGTCATTGGCAAAAGGCGTATTTGGTTGCTTGATTACCATATATCTCCGAGTATGCAGAACAGTTATTTTTCAGTTGGGAGTAATTAGCTGAGTAGAGAGCTGCACAATCTTGGGGGCAGAAAAATCTTTGTATGTCTTATCATGGCATGGAGAAAGCAAAGTGAAAGGGCGGAGCATAGGAGGTCATTAAATAACTAGATAAGGGATCAGCGGCATTCCCTCTGGTTAGGAATGAGGTGAGGCCCTAAAGCAATGGCAGCAAAATTGTGGGTGGGAATGTGTTTGTAGGGTCTAGTTAGTTTACCCAAGAAAAGTGCAAAAGAGAAAGGGCTAAAAAGATGTAGATTGTAGAATTCATGGCTTCATTTGCTCTTCTGCCTTCGAAACCTTTTTGCTACGACTCTGTCATTTTCTCAGCTTGTCTAAGGCCACCTTGGCTTATCAACTGTGAGGGAAAGTTGTTTAAACTCTCTAAGCCTCCTTTTTTTTTCCACTGGTACACTTAGGGGCACTAATTCCTGATTTTTCTGCTTGAGTTACTGTTGTTCAGAACCCATAATTGTTTGCGTATGTGCCTTATAAGACGTGTCACCTAACGCACATTGTGGCAACCTCAGGTGTAGGAGTTAGGACATCTGTGTGCCTGGATTTGGCTGTTACTAACTAGATGGAGTGGGGAGGAAGGGCAGAGGAGACCATTGTAGGCTTTTTCTAGATTCTTTTTTTTCTCCAGAAAATGACATTGCTCTTATATTTGAAGACAACTACCTGCCTAGGCATATGGAAATTCTAAGGTTGCCAGAGCTTTGCATTGATTCTGGGGCAGCGTTTCAAGATTGCTGGAGCAGTATCATCGTTCTACTTCATAGATTTCAGTCAACAAGCTGGTCATGGCCTCCTCAGTGTGCCAGAATCTTATAGATGGTGGGCGTCAGTGGGCTGGAATCACAGTTTCCATCTCTTAGGCTGGGCAGTCCCATGGGGGCAATGGTAAAAATTTAATTGGAACATATATCAGAAGTAACGAGAAATCCATCTCTTTAAACTCTTCCTAGGAGATTTCCTGGAGATTTATAGAAGACACTTCATTGATCAAATGACTCTGATGTTTCCCTCCCACTGGAAGCAATTCAGGTCACCAGGCCACTTTTAACCATTGTGATCCCCTTTCTTCGTAACCTCTGCTCATAGAATTTATTTATGGCATAGCATATACTATTTAACTTAATATTCTGATTAGCGGAGCTAGCAAACACACAGCATCAATATAAACTGCAGTCTCGTAACAGAATTCCTTTAAAAATCTTCTAATTTTTCTTTAAAAACATTGATGTTTTTGTAACTTACTTCATCTTTAGGAATATTAACATTTTATAATGCTGGAAAAATTATTTGAATTTCTTTTCACTTAAAACCTATAGCTTTTATTTATTCCAGCTTTCACAAATATTTTATTTTCCCACTATAGAAAAATTGAGTTTAGAGATAAACGTGAAGAAAAAGTCACCCATAGCTCCACCCAAAAGTCAACAACTCCTAATATCTTGGTCTAGTTTTCATTCTTTTTGCTATGTTTCATATGGTTTCATCATCATATGTCATAAATAACTGTATATATACACATGAGTTTTAAGATAATACATTTTGTATTTTCATAAATGAAATACATATTTAATATGGTGTGATTAGGACATATAGAGAAATATAAAAAGGAAAATTAAAGTCATTTAAAATCTTACCAGAGATAATAACCATAAACATTTTGATGTATTTTCTCAGAATATTCTTTCCTATGCCTTTTATATTTTTCTTTATTATTAAATATTTCAAGCATATAGAAAAGACAGAAAATAATATAAGAAACACCCATATATTCACCATGAAAAATTTTAAAATATTGATATTTTCCTACATACATTTCAGATTCTTTACTTTTTGTTGTCCCTTGCCTTCCCCCTCATTTTTTTCTGGCAAAACAAAGCATTATAGATACAGTTGCAGCTTCCTATGCTCGATTTTATCTTTCTAAAATTTATTCATATTGAAACATCTACCTCTGGTCTATTTACTTTCCCTGCTGAATAATACTTTACCATATGGAAATACCATGATGTACAATTACAAGCAATAGTGCCATATACATTCCTGTATAGGCTTCTTGGGAAGAACCCCTCTTACTATGTTCTTAGAAGTGGGATTGCTAAACTGTAGGGTAGGCTTGTCTTCATTTTCACTATAATTGCCAATTATTTGAAGTAGTTGTAACAATTTGTATTCCCACAAGCAATACTGGGAAGCTTGTTTCGTGTTTGGCTTCACTTGGTATCATGAGGCTTTTACATTTTTTTTGCCAATCATATGAGTGTAAATTGCTATCTTTTAGTTTATATAGTGCACATACTTTATTACTGGGGACACATGTAACCTTTCTTTCTAATGCACAGCTATCATGGATTTGTTTTCAATGTGACTCATTTATTAAGTACTGAAAATTGCAAGGCTTCCTGAAGTTGCTAATCAGGGCTGCAGACAGATTTGATGCTTTAGATCCACGTTCTCTAACTCTGCCTCTCTGGTGTCAGTATTTCTTTCTTCTAGTTTTAGTGGTTCCCCTTTTCAGGGACTAGGAACATTCTGGCTGTAGAAATCTGTTGCAGTAATGGGAAGGATTTTTACTAAAACAACTCAATTGTTTTCTTACCTAGTAATTATGCAGACTTTAAAATCTATTTAAGAAAATCACTCAAGTTATATACAAAAACATACACTACCAAAGCACATACAAAGTGCAAGTTTTCTTTCATCCTTCTCCTCTTCCTTCTCCAATAAATAACCACATGTAGAGAGCCTCTCCTTTTTCCTTTGTATTTGTGTTTATGCACAAATGCAATGAATATTCTTGAACATGTTTCCTTGGTCCCATGAGCAGAAGGTGAATGTGATTTTTTAACTTAATTTTATCTATCAACATCAGCACAGTATTCTATAATGTGGAAGTATGAGAACTAATCTAACTCTTCTAATAACGGACATTTAGGTTGCTTCTAGTTTTTCATCATTTTAAGCAATGTTGTGGAAAACATTCTTGTTAATGTCTTTGGACATCAGTGTGAAAATTGTCTTAGGAAATATTTGTAGAAATGCTATTTACATGCTATTTTTTGCCTACTTTATTAATTTTTATTTAAAACATTTTAAAGTACCTTAGGAATTGGTGACTTCTAAGTAGGTGTAGGACACAGTACCTAGATTCTCTGAGCTTTGTGTTCTGTATAAAGTGGAGGAAGTGACAGTAACTACCTGATAGGGTAATTTTGAGGATTAAATGAGATACTGTGTACAAAGTCCATAGCATGGGTTTGGATCACAGTAGAGACTAGAAAGTTCCCTTATGCCTCCTCTTAGTCTGCCCGCAACCCCAATATACCCTTGGATATTTTTCCAGCTCAGATTTTAGAATTTGATAGAAGTGGAATCATATTGTGATCACTCCATGGTATAAGGTTTTTTTCAGTCAAGAAAAGGTTTTTGATATTCAACCATGTTGTTGCACATGTCAATAGTAATTCACTTCTTTCTCCTCCTACCTCAGCTCTTAGAGAAGGAATAGTGTAAAAAACAGGGAAATAAAACAATATATTTCCACTTATAACAGGTTTTGGTCTAGAGCTGGCATTGTTCTCAAATATCTCTAACAGGTTCCCTTGGAAAGAAGAATTTATTTTCTATCCAGCACATAACCGGAAACATAAAGAGGCAAAAGCCCTCCCAGTCTGCTGTGTGAAAAGCATCATGTTGACTGTATTTCTCAAATGGTAAACGCAGGCAAAGGGGCAGCTCTCAATCCTTATTTTCTCACTATCAGCCCCACCACTCCTATTTTTTCATCTGGGAAAAATAATGATGATTGTAATAACAATAGAAAAACAATAACAAGGACAGTAGAAAAGGTTATTGAATGCACTGGCTGTGGCAGGGAGCAATTAGAAATGTTTTGTTTTTTCCCTTTACTTCTTCAAAGTTGCTAAGTGGACTCATTCTTACCCACCCATTGGATAGAATCTTTGACATTTCATATTTCACTGAGTAATTTAAGCTGTTAAGAAATCCTGTCTAGTTAACACAGGAAAAGAAAACCAAACACCGCATGTTCTCACTCATAAGCGGGAGTTAACAATGAGAACACATGGACACAGGGAGGGGAACAACACACACTGGGGCCAGTCACGGGGTGGAGGATGAGGGGAGGGAGAACATTAGAACAAATAGCTAATTCATGTGGGGCTTAAAACCTAGATGATGGGTTGATAGGTGCAGCAAACCACCATGGCACACATAGACCTGTATAACAAACCTACACATTCTGCACCTGTATCCTGGAACTTAAAGTAAAAAAAAAAAAAAAAAAAAAAAAAATCCTGTCTAGTTTAATTTCAAAATTCAAAAATCTCATCCAATTTAAAACTTCACCCTTCCTTGCATATTTTAATACATAAAATAACAACAAAAGATAATGAAAAGAGGTATAGGTTGAGCATCCCTAATCTATAAAACCTGAAATCCCAAATGCTCCAAAATCTGACATCCGTCCACATGGATGGCTGAGATAGTGACATGTGTGCTTTCTGATGGTTCAATGTGTACAAACTTTGTTTCATGCACAAAATTGTTAAAAATATTATGTAATGTTTCATTCGGCCTACGTGTATGAGGTGTATATAAACATAAGTGAATTTTGTGTTTAGACTTTAGTTCTAACCTTAAGAGATCTCTTTATGTATATGTAAATGTTCCAAAATCTGAAAAAATTCAAAATCCAAAACACTTCTTGTCCCAAGGAATTCAGGTAAGCGATATTCAACGAGTATACCTAAAAAGTCAATGGATAAAATTCCAAAAACATTTAAATTGTCCAAAAAGCATCAGGAGAAAAGGAACAGGACAAAAAGTGGGGAGGGAGGGGGGTGTAAACAGAAAACAAATAAAATGGTAAAACAAATAATTAAATGGTAAGCCTAAATCCAATTACATCATTCAACTACTGCTAAATCTATATTTAATAACATTAAATGTTAATGAATCATACCACATACTCCACTTGAAGTGCAGGGATGGCCAGAATTGATTTAAAAAACCGCAAGACCCAATTATGTGCTGTATATAAAATACACACTTTAAATAGAAAAAAGACAAATATAGGTAGGTCTAAATAAGTACATTTAATTTCTTTTCTTTTTTTTTTTTTTTTTTTTGAGACTGTGTCTTGCTCTGTCTCCCAGGCTGGAGTACAATGGCACAATCTCTGCTCACTGCAACCTCCACCTCCCCGGTTCAAGCAATTCTCCTGCCTCAGCCTCTGGAGTAGCTAGGATTACAGGCACCCACCACCACGCCCAGCTAATTGTTGTATTTTTAGTAGAGACAGGGTTTCACCATCTTGGCCAGGCTGGTCTTGAACTCCTACCTCAAGTGATCTGCCTGCTTCAGCCTCCCAAAGTGCTGGGATTACAGGTGTGAGCCACTGCACCCAGCCCTAAATAAGTACACTTAAAAAGACACACTACACAAACCGTCAGTAATGGAAGTCTGAAGTAGCTATATTAATATCAAATAAAATATGCTATAAGTCAAAGAGTATTGCCAAAGATAAAGAGAGACATTTCATGATAACAGTAGACTCATTTCATGAGGAAGACAGATTAAAAAAAAATTAAGTACGTAAAATCAGAGCTTCAATTTGCATAAAACAAAAATAGAACTAAAGGGATAAATAGACAATCCACAATTTTTATTGGTGATTTTAATACCCATGTCTCAAGCAATTGATAGATAAGCTAGACAAAATCTTAGTAAAGATGCAGATGATCTGAACAACACTATCCACCATCTTGAACGAACCTATGGAAGATTACACCCAATAACTGCAGAATACTTATACGTTTCAAGTACATACAGTGTTCACCAGGGTAGGTCATATGCTAGGTTATTAAAAAAAGACTCAATCAATTAAATCAAATTGAATTCATGCAGTATGTATTCCCTGACCACAATAGGATTAAACTAGAAATGAATAATAAGAGGTCTAGGAAAGCCCCAAGTATTTGGAGATTAAATATAATCCACAAGCCCAAGAAGAAATCACAGGTTTGAATAGAAAATATTTTACTCCGAGGGATAATCAAAATACAACATGTCAACACTCGTGAATTACAGCCATGGTAGTGCCCAGAGGGAAATATAGCTGTACATGCTTATACTGCAGTAGAAAAAAAGAGAAAGGTCTAAAATCAATGACCTAAAGGTCCACCTAAAGAAGATTGAAAAAAAAAAAAACCAAAAAAACAAAACGAACAAAAAAAAACAAAGCAAAGAAAACTTCAAGGAAGTAGTAAGAAGGAAGCAATGAAGATAAAAGTGCAGGGATCAACCAAATTGAAGACAGACAAAATAATAGAGAAAATTAACAAGGCAAAAAAGTTGGCTCTTTGGAAAGATCAACACTTAATAAACCTCTAGCTACTCTGATCATGAAAAAAAGAGAGAAAATAGAAATTATCAATATCAAAGTGAAAGAGAGAAGTGAAATTATCACTACAGATCCTATAGACATTGGGCTGGGCATGGTGGCTCACGCCTGTAATCCCAGCACTGTGGGAGGCCGAGGCGGATGGATCACCTGAGGTCAGGAGTTTCAGACCAGCCTGACCAACATGGAGAATCCCTGTCTCTACTAAAAATACAAAATTAGCTGGGGGTGGTGGCACATGCCTGTACTCCTAGCTACTTGAGAGGCTGAGGCAGGAGAATTGCTTGAACCCAGGAGGCAGAGGCTGTGGTGTGCAGACATCACACCATCGCACTCCAGCCTGGGCAACAAGAGCGAAACTCTGTCTCAAAACAAAACAAAACAACAATAACAACAAAAACACCATTCAGAAGGGGAAAAGATTTGAGGAGCCACTTTGCAAAGCTAATATACAGGTGGGACAAAATGTTCCATATCAATAAGCATCAAGGAAATGCAAATTAAAACCACAGTGAGATACCACTACTCACCCAACAAAATAACTAAGTTTGGAAAGACTAAACACCAAATGTTGGCAAGAATATGGCACAATTGTAACTCTCCTATATTGCTAAATGGGAATATAAAATAGTACAACCACTTTGCCAAATTTCTGGAATTTTCTTACATAACTAATATACATCTCATCAATAATAAATTTTCCTGTTAGGCATTTACCCCAAATTAGTGAAAATACATGTTAATAAAAATACTTATAGAAGAACACAATAGCTTTATTCATAATAATCAAAAGTTGGAAATTCTCCTGGTGACCATAAATAGAAGATCAGATAGCAAACTATGGTAATTCATACCGTGAAATACTACTCAGCAATAAAAATGCAAGAGTTATTGATATGTGCAACCACGTGGATAAATATAAAAATCATTTTGCGGACTGAAAGAATCCTTATATATAGGGTTATCATAATATGATTCCATTTATGTGGAATTTCTAAAGTTGGCAAACAGTCTACACTGGAAAAAATCTAAGGGTATAGAGGTGGAGATTGACTGAAATAGGTCATGAGGAGACTTTCTGAGGTTGCATTAGTCCGTTTTTCCATTGCGGATGAAGACATACCTGATACTGGGTACTTTATAAAGAAAAATAGGTTTAATGGATTCACAGTTCCACGTGGCTGGGGAGGCCTCACAATCATGGCAGAAAGAAAAAGGCACATCTTACATGGTGGCAAACAAGAGAGAAATGAGAAACAAGCAAAAGAGCTTTCCCTTTATAAAATCATCAGCTCTTGTGAGACTTATTCACTACCACAAGAACAGTATGGGGGAAACTGCCCACATGATTCAATTCTCTTCCACTGGGTTCCTCCCACAACACTTGGGAATTCTGCGAGCTACAATTCAAGATGAGATTTGGGTGAGGACACAGCCAAACTGTATCAGAGATTATGGTAATGTTCTTTATTTGATACAGTTTTGGGTTACACAAATGTACATTTTTGTCAAAATTCAGCAAATACATACTTAAAAGTTTTCATTTCATCATTTGTAAATTTTACACCAAAAGGAAAAAAAAATACCAAATTCTAGTTAATGCATGTTGAGTTATTGATGTCTGTAATTTACTTTGAAATGCCTAAAAACTAAGATGAATTAGTGGATGGATAGAGAGATGGATCTATGGCTAGACATGAGATAAAACAAGAATACAAGTTGGTGAAGATATAGTTGTTCACTGTAAAGTTTTTTCAACTTTGCTGTATGTTCGTAAATGGTCATAATAAAGTATCAGCAAAAAAAACCCCTCATCCTTCCTCCTGTTTGTGACAGCCCCAGCTTGAAAAACCCACAGTGGGAGGGGAGAGGAGGCCAGTGTATTTGGCTTCTGATTGTCCACCCCCTACTCCTTAGCAGTGGTTTCTGGCCCTTCTAGGGCTGGCTAGGAGGCAGGGAGAAAGGAGAGATAGAGGAACAGATAGGTCTTAATGAATTGTTCAGTTGTATTATGGCCTCACATTTTGGGTGCAGACATGCAGTTGTTGGCCGTTTCTTGTGGGTTCCTCAAATATTCCCCTGGTAGAGATCTCTGACAGCAGGTCACTACCTCAGGCAATACATTTTCTGGGCGGCCACTAAGAGCCCTCCTACCATCTGCCTCTGGTGGTCCGGGGCAGCCTCTTCCTGCTGAAGTTGCCTCACCCCTGGCAGGAAGCTTTTTTGGTCAGAGTCTTCCTTCAAATCGATGGCTCATTCTCTATTATGCAGTTCATATTTGGCCCATAGAAAACATGCACACACCTTCGCTTGGTTTCATGTGAAGTATGTTCCACTCCCAATTCCAATCTCTTCTGTCACCCCCATTATTCCAACTCGGCCACAGCCTTTTGCCTTTGGACTTTATTCAGATGTAATTGCAGCTCCCGAGTTCTTCAAGCTTCAGGGACGTGGGCCAATCTGTCTGAATGATTAATTTGAAGTTCCTGTTCATGCAGCTCATTTGCTTTAAAATGAAGGAAAAGCATTTTCCCATCCATGAGAATTGGGTAAGGAGGGAGTTCATACAGCACACAACCCTTCGAAGAAGTACTCAGTGTAATCTTCCAATGAAACTTTAGTCTTAGTCAGTGTGGCGATTCCTCAGGGATCGAGAACTAGAAATACCATTTGACCCAGCAATGCCATTACTGGGTATATACCCAAAGGATTATAAATCATGCTGCTATAAAGATACATGCACACGTATGTTTATTGCGGCACTATTCACAATAGCAAAGACCTGGAACCAACCCAAATGTACAACAATGATAGACTGGATTAAGAAAATGTGGTACATATACACCATGGAATACTATGCAGCCATAAAAAATGATGAGTTCATGTCCTTTGTAGGGACATGGATGAAGCTGGAAACCATCATTCTGAGCAAACTATCGCAAGGACAAAAAACCAAACACTGCATGTTCTCACTCATAGGTGGGAATTGAACAATGAGAACACATGGACACAGGAAGGGGAACATCACACACCGGGGCCTGTTGTGGGGTGGGGGGAGGGGGGAGGGATAGCATTAGGAGATATACCTAATGTTAAATGACGAGTTACTGGGTGCAGCACACCAACATGGCACATGTATACATATGTAACAGACCTGCACGTTGTGCACATGTACCCTAGAACCTAAAGTATAATAAAAAAAATAAAGAAATTTTAGTCCTGTCCTATAAAAGTTGGAGGTATCTAATAATCTATTCTGGCAAAACTGGTTTTTGCCCACATCCTTTGCAAGTTTTGCACACAAGGTCTAGAACCTGACTGTAAATGAGAGGATTCTTGACAACTACTGTTTGGCACTTGATCTTTGGCTCCAATGCCAAACTTGGAGAAGACAGCAAGTTTCCATTGTCCTGTAACAATAGCTAATCTGTGCTTCCCTTTGCTGTCTCGAGTATAGTATAACATTTATGAGGTACCGATGCTTGCAGAAAAGTGTTTTAGAAGTGGAAGTCAGAGTCCTACTGTGGAAAGGAGGCTGAGAGAACCGCAAATCCTACTCCTTCCCTTCCCGGAGGAGACTCAGATTTGTGATGTGGTTTCCTTGGGGAAACATGAGTAAGTAGCAGAAGAGATCAACTAAACTCTGGCTCACTGCTCAGAAATCAGCCTTTTTTCCCCCCCAGACGGAGTCTTGCTCTGTCGCCCAGAGCTGGAGTGCAATGGCACAATCTTGCCTCACTGCAACCTCCGCCTCCTGGGTTCAAGCGATTCTCCTGCCTCAGCCTCCCCAGTAGCTGGGACTACAGGCATGCGCCACCACGCCTGGCTAATTTTGGTATTTTCAGTAGAGATAGGGTTTCACCATGTTGGCCAGGCTGGTCCCAAACTCCTGACCTCTTGATCTGCCAGCCTTGGCTTCCCAGAGTGCTGGGATTACAGGCGTGAACCACGGCGCCCAGCTAGAAATTAGCTTTTTATAACCTCCCCTCTGCCTGGGAAATAAGAATTAAAACAGTACTTTTCCTCCCACTTTTTTTTTTTAAACTAGATGAGCCTGTGTTCCATTGCTGCACGTGGTGAGCCTTTGAACTGAGAGTGGCTGAGCGCAGAGTAACCCTGGTAGCACCCCTGGGCCACCTGAAACTGATCGTGCTGTCTTCTTTGGAGTGGCTGCCCCTTTAAAAGAAGACTTAACCCGGGGGCCTTTATCTGGCTCTGTGATTCAGCTGGAAAGAGACCTGAGCAAGGCGGGGGTAGGGTTGCAGAGCAAAGGGGCGGTTTGTCCTACAGCCTAAAGAAGACAGAACCATGATGAAGCGGCATAGTTCGTCTGCCTGATACCTGAGGTGCGTTGCCTCATGCCAAGGAAATCAAGGACATGGACACGCATGGAGTGAGGGTAAGAGTGGAGGTTTAATATTGCAAAAGAAAGAGAAAAGAGAACAGCTCTCTCTCCTGCAGAGAGAGAGAGGGGCTCCTGAGTGTGTCTTCTGGTTTTGTGGTGAAGTGCACGGGGTTTTATAGACTGGCTTGAGGAGGCGGTGTCTGATTTACATAGGGCCCAAAGATTGTTTGGACCGGGTGAGACGTTTACATAGCACTGGAAGAAGCTGGCCACCCCACCCTAATCTTATTATTATGCAAATGGATTTTCTATTTGGCCTGTGCCACGTTGTCTGCTCCTTACTGTACGTGGGGTTGATAAACCATCCTGGCCAACATGGTGAAACCCCGTTTCTACTTAAATATAAAAAAATTAGCCAGGCGTGGTGGCGGGCGCCTGTAGGAGGCTGAGGCAGGTGAATTGCTTGCACTCGGGAGGCAGAGATTGCAGTGAGCCGAGATAGCACCACTGCACTCCAGCCTGGCGACAGAGCGAGACTCCTGTCTCACAGAAGAAAAAAAAAAAAAAAAAAAGGGAAGATGGAGTCGCCATGTTGAACATATCTAGTCCCTAGGTAGCCTTCTCCTATTGTCACACCTGCGGGCATTCACCCGTGCAAGCTTCCAGCTTGCTTGTCCATGTCTGCAGCTCGATTTTACAGGCTGTTCTTTGTCAGAAAAAAAATGATTTTGGGGCTGCTTTTTATTAAGAGGGAAACCTCACCAAGGACTTTCTTACCCTCACTATCTGCCTAAATATTTTCTTTTTAACTCCTATATCAGTGGGACTTCTGGATTACAGTTGAATAACTAGTTGTGGCTGATCATGAACTCTGCCCCCACTAAATAGTGGAATGTTTTTATTTTCTATATTTCAAGGACGGTCTCTCTGCTCCTTGTCCCTCTTCCGAAGAGCAGGGTGGAAACTGTATTTAGAACACTTGCTGGGCGCAGTGGCTCACGCCTGTAATCCTAGCAATTTAAGAGGCTAATATGGGAGGATTGCTTGAGGCCAGGAGCTTGAGACCAGTCTGAGCAACATAGCAAGACCCCATCTCTAAAAATAAAATAAAATAAAATAAAATAACAATTAGCCAGGTGTGGGGGTGCACACCTGTTGGCCTGTTGTCGTAGCTGCTCCCACAAAGCCAAGACAGGAGGGTCACTTGAGCTCAGGAGTTTGAGGCTGCAGTGAGCCACGATCATGCCACTGCACTCCAGCCTGGGTGACTCCATCTCTTAAAAAACCAACAAACAAAAAGCCCACTTCCTATCCGGGATGGGAACTGGTAGAGCCTTGTAGCAGTGAGTGACCCAGAGGCAGAGCAGCCATTCGGCCACGGCTTTAATGGTGCAATTTGAACCTCGTGTTTGTCCTGCTGACCAAGGCTGTGGCTGTCTTAGGGTCCTCCATGTGGTCTGGCCTTGGAGGAAAAGGAACTGTTACATATTCAACACTTCCTGTGTGTGGAGCCCAAGATAAGAACTTTATGTTTGTTATTTCGTTTCAGCTTCATGACAGCGTTCTGATACTGTATTTCCCTTTCACAGATGAGAGAAAGGCTAAGTAGCTTGCACAGAAACACACAAGTCAGAGGTAGGAGGGCCATGTTCTTTAACCAGTTTGTAAGTAGACGTCTTCCTAAGAACCTAGAGCTGACGGCATAGTGTTGACCTCGTGGCTAAGCTAATCAAATTGACATTTAATGAAAAGCAATAGATTGTCTCCTGTAGCCTCAGGAAGAGCCACTTGACTGTAGATAATTAGTGACAGAAATGCCTCTGTCAAAGGAATATGTGATCAGAATTCATGGGCAGCAATGGGACATAGGAATGTGGGAATGAGAGGTTTGAGCTCCAGGGGTACTGGAGAGGGCTTCTCCCCCAGCACTCCCTGACTCTGGAATGCTGCTGCCTCTTAAATATGGATGCAATCCCACTCTGTTGTTTTGTACTGCCCCATGCCCCAAATCTCTCTTTTGGTGGACTGTATCCTCCAATAACTTCTTCAAGCAAGGATACACTGAAGCAAATTGTTCTGAAACATGACGTTATTCTTTATTACACTTACGTGACTGGTTGGGCATAAAATTTTAGATTGGAAGTAATTTCCCTTTCAAATTTTGAACATATGACTCCATTATGTTCTGGCTTCTGGTAGTGCTGTTGAGAAGCCTAAAATCAGTCTAATTTTTGATTCTTTGTAAGTATTATTTTTTTAAAAAACTTTTCGGAAAACTTTGGGGAGCTTTTCCTTCTTTGTTATATATTCCAAATTTTCAAGACGATGTGCCTTGGTGTGGGTTTGTTTTCATGTGTTTCAACCCAGGAAGTTATGTGGTTCAACTTGAGACATTTTCTTTTTTCTTTTTTTTTTTTAACTTTTATTTAAGTTCAGGGGTGCAAGTGCAGGTTTGTTATGTGGGTAAACTCGTCATGGGAGTTTGTTGTACAGATTATTTCATTACTCAGGTATTAAGCCTAGTACCCATTAGTTGTTTTTCCTGATCCTCTTCCTCCTCCCAGTCCTCACTCTCCGAAAGGGCCCAGTGTGTGTTGTTACCCCACCTGCCATGTGTCCCTGTGTTCTCATCATTTAGCTCTCACTTATAAGTGAGAACATCTGGTATTTGGATTTTTTGTTCCTGCATTAGTTTGCTAAGGATAATAGCCTCCAGCTCCATCCATGTCCCTGAAAAGGACATGATCTCTTTCTTTTTTATGGCTGCATAATATTCCTTGGTGTATAGGTACCACACTTTCTTTATCCAGTCTACCATTGATAGGCATTTAGGTTGACTCCATATCTTTGCTGTTGTGGATAGTGCTGCAGTGAATGTATGCACGCACATGTCTTTATAACAGAATGATTTATATTCCTTTGGGTATATACCCAATAACCCATTACTGGGTTTGCTGAGTCAAATGGTGTTTCTCTCTTTAGGTCTTTGAGGAATCACCACACTATCTTTCACAATGGCAGAAGTAATTTGCACTCCCAAATACAGTGTATAAGTGTTCTTTTTTCTCCACAACCTCGCCAGCATGTGTTGTTTTTGACTTTTTAATAATAGTCATTCTGACTGGTGTGAGATGGTATCTCATTGCGGTTTTGATTTGCATTTCTGTAATGATCAGTGATGTTGAGCTTTTTTCATATGATTGTTGGTTGCATATATGTCTTCTTTTGAAAAGTGTGTGTTCATGTCCTTTGCCCACTTATTTATGGGGTTGTTTGTTTTCCTCTTATAAATTTAATTTCCTTATAGATGCTGGATATTCGACCTTTGTGGGATACACAGTTTGCAAAAATTTTCTCCCATGTTGTAGGTTGTCTGTTTACTCTGTTGATAGTTTCTTTTGCTGTGCAGAAGATTTTCAGTTTCACTTGACCCCGTTTGTCAATTTTTGCTTTTGTTGCCACTGCTTTTGGCATCTTCATCATGAAATATTTGCCTGTGCTTATGTCCTGAATGGCATTGCCTCAGGTGTCTTCCAGGGTTTTTATCATTTTATAGTTTTAAGTCTTTAATCTAACTTGAGTTAATTTTTGTATATGGTGTAAGGAAGGGGTGTAGTTTCAATCTTTTGCATATGGCTAGCCAGTTATCCCAGCACCGTTTACTAAATAGGGAGATTTCTTTCCCCATTGCTTGTTTTTGTTAAGTTTGCCAAAGATTCTGACTGGTGTGAGATGGTATCTCATTGTGGTTTTGATTTGCATTTCTCTAATGGTCAGTGATGCTGAGCTTTTTTCATATCATTGTTGGTTGCATACATGTCTTTGGGTTTTACATTTAAGTCTTTAAGATAGTTGTAGATGTGTGGTCTTATTTCTAGGTCCTCTTTTCTGTTACATTAGTCTATGTGTTTGTTTGTGTACCAGTACCATGCTGTTTTGGTTACTGTAGCCCTGTAGTATAGTTTAAAGTCCGATGCTTCCAGCTTTGCTCTTTTTGCTTATGATTGCCTTGGCTGTTTGGGCTCTTTTTTGGTTCCATATTAATTTTTTAAAAACTGGTTTTCTGAAATAATTAATAAAACTCATAATCTATTTCTTAAAAATTTTCAAGAACTCAAACAAAATCTTGACTGTTTTTGGAGTTTGCTCGTTGAAGGATTTTTTAAAATTTATTTACTTCCCAGTAACTGGTCTATTAAAATCTCATTGGTTAAAAAAAAATAGACTTGTAGCTAGACTAATAAAGGAGAAAGAGAGAACATTCAAATAAACACAATCAGAAACAATAAGGGCGATATTATCACTGACCCCACAGAAATACAAACAACCATCAGAGAATATTATGAACAACACTGTGCACATAAACTAGAATATCTAGAAGAAATTGATAAATTCTGGGTCACATCCACCCTCCTTGGGATGCAAGGTTGGTTCAACATATGCAAATCAATAAATGTGATTCATCACATAAACAGAGCTAAAGAAAAAAACCCACATGATTATCTTAATGGACGCAGCAAAGGCTTTTGATAAAATTCAACATCCATTCATGTTAAAAACTCTCAATAAACTGGATATTGAAGGAACATACCTCAAAATAATAAAAGTCATATGTGACAAACCCACAGCCAACATCATACTGAATGGACAAAAGCTGCAAGCATTCCCCCTTGGAAACTGGCATAAGACAAAGATGCCCTCTCTCCCACTCCCACATTAGCTTTGAGGTTTGTTTGTTTGTTTGTTTTTTGCTCTTGGTTTTCTAGTTCTTTTAGTAGTGATGTTGGGTTGTTAACCTGAGATCTCACTTTTTGATGTGGACATTTAGTACTATAAATTTCTCTCTTAACACTGCTTTATTAGCTGCATCCCAGAAACTCTGGTAAGTTGTATCTTTGTTCTCATTAGTTCCAAAGAACTTGAACTTCTTGATTTCTGCCTTAATTTCATTATTTACCCGGAGCCATTCAGGAGCAAGTTATTCAATTTCCATGTAATTGCATGGTTTTGAATGAATTTCTTAGTCCTGATTTCAAATGTGATTGCATTTGCTTTGTGACGTAACATATCTTGTATCCTTGAGAATGATCCATGCGCTGAGTAGAAGAATTTATATTCTTCAGCCATTGGATGAAATGTTCCTTGAATATCTATTAGTTCCATTTGGTCTATAGCGCAGATTAAATTTGATGTTTCTTTGTTGATTTTCTGTCTGGAAGATCTGTCCAATGCTGAAAGGTGGGTGTTGAAATCTCCAGCTGTTATTGTGTTAGGCTTTTTCTCTCTCTCTCCTTTGGTGCATATGTCTGTTCTTATTTCTCTCTCTTTCTGTCTCTGTCTCTGTTTCTATCTCCAGAATTCTGATCATTTTCGTGTTGAACCTCTTTTAATTTTCTTCTGTGTTTCAACTTTTTTCTTTTAGCTCTATTTCTGGAGGGCATAAGGGTCATCTACTCAACTTTGTCTTAGCATGCTAATGAGAATTTTTTAACAAGTTTCGCTGTCATATTTTCAACTTCTAAGAGCTTTCTTATTCTTTAAATTGGGTTCTTGTTTCATGAAAATGGTAACTGCTTTTTATCTCTTTGAGAACACTCATATGGGTTTCTGAAGGTCTTATCTCCTAGTATAGTCCTTTCCATTCAGGCTGCTTTTATTTGTCTGCTTGCTCTGGTCTCTGCCATTCATGTTAGAAGCTTTGCTCAGATGCCTGGTGACCCTTAGCTGTCAGTTTCTGTTAAAAAAAAGAAATGGAGCACTGAAAAGCTAAAAGCTGATGGAAGCTCTCTGATTGTAAGCTTCCTTGGAAGGTGATCTTGCTGGGTCTGAGTTTTTCACTTGGGCTGGAGAGATTCTCTCCAGAGAAGAATCATCTTACCTTCTTCTGATCAAGTGTCTGCCACCCTCATTGGAACCAAGTGGTAGGAAAACCTGGAGGATCTCAGTATTCAGTGTGTACATTTAAGCACTTGGTGTCTGGAGAGCTCCTGCCTAGAGACACCATAGTTTACCCTGTAGAGAGGAAACCTCCAGCCTGCTGCCACCGTGGGATGCAGTCACCCAGTCTAGGGAGAGGATCTGGGATCTACCTACTACTTAAATAGAATTCAACCCTGTTTTCATGCTTACGTTTGCTTCTGCCTCCCGAGGTAAATTATGCTGCCAACTCTTGAACTTTTGGGGATCCTGGTTGCCTTCCTACTGCTGGCTTGGGGTTCAGCATCCCTGGGTCTGCCTGTCAGGTGCCACTCAGATTCTGCTTTCCAGTTTCCTAAATGCTGAAGGTATTGTCCTTTCTTTTCTTCTTATCTTTATTGGTTTATTTATTTATTTCTAATAATCTCATGTTCATGTGGTTTAATGATGGAGTGAAGGTATACGCATTTATTCAACCAAACATCTTAGCGGAAGTCTATGAATTTATCTTAGAGTAAAATCTTAATCATTCCATGTTTCAATTAATCAGAATGTTATATATGCATTCTGATTTGGGGGTGATGTGGGGGAGGAGAGAGAGAGAGTGTCAGCCAGAGCGACCCAGAGAGAGGATTCTGTGACAAACAAATCTGTGGCTCTGTGTACTTGGAAGTCAATAGGAATTTAGCCCTGTTTCCTGTCTAAAAAGCAGTGATGTCCAGAAAATGGATCCTGAACTAGTCTAAGAATCCTTGAGGCAATGGGGCAGATCCAGTTGTGTTCAATTTTTAGTCTTTAGGCTGAAAGGGGAAATACCGTAAAGCACATTTTAAAAACACATTTCTGAAAGCGGCGTTTTCTGATTCGCCCTCAAATAATTGGATGTGGAAGGTAGCCATGCATCTTTGGCTAACTCAGCATTCGTTGCTATATTCAGTGAGTTCATCTCTATATTCATGTCCTTTCTCTCCAGCTTAATATTAAAAATTTAAAAGTGAGGAAGGTAGAATAGTTGAAATAAAAGAAACAGATCACCCATAACCTGCCTCTTCTCCCTCCCACCCGAAGACAACCATTGTTAACATTTTGCTGTATTCTCTTCCTGTCCTTTTTTTCCAGGCACCTTTATTCAAAGATGTTTTTGACCCTAAAATTCTTGTAGACAATGAATAAGTTGTCAGAGAAAAACTCCCACTCTCCACACACTCCAGACTCCCCAGCTTGAGGTGATTGACTTGGGAATCCCCTATCTTAACTTTATAGTGTTGATATGATGTCTTTTATCTGGGTATTCTGAGGTGTTCTCTCCTTATCACACTCTCCTTCATTCCCTTCCTCCCTGCCCCCCCCCCACACTCTCTCTCTCTCACACACACACACACGTACGCTCAGACACACATGCACATACACATGTACACACACACATATGCACACACACATATGCACAAACAAGCAATGGGTCAGAGAAGGCCATGTAGAAAACCATTATTACTCTCCAAAAGGAAGGACACCCACACTTTTACAATGGACAAATAGCAGCTCCGTTTTTGTGAAAAATGAATTTTCTGTTAGGCCTGGAAAGAAACTAAAAAGTGTTTCTCTCTCTGTCCAATTGGAACTTGTGTGTGTGCACACGCCCGTGTGACCGAAAGAGCGAGGGAGAGAGGGAGGGAGAGAAGAAGGGACGGAAGAAGGGAGGGAGAGAGAGAGATTAAAGGGCAAATGTACTGTGGCAAGCTCATCCTGACTGAGCGAGGAGCAGGCAGCTGTGGTGCTGAGATAGGAGCTTGGAATGCTCCATGGTGCCAAGACTGTCATAAACGGCTCCTGGGGTCTGAAAAAACGACAGCAGGATTCAGCGTTCCTCTGACAACCACTCAGAAAATAAAATGTGAGGAAGTAGGAGGAAGGGACGATGTGGGGACAGCCATCACAATGCTCCCTGCGACTCCATGGATGCCTAGAAATGCTGGTCACTTAAAGGGCACAGGTGAGGGGAGGTTGGACAGGTGGCAGTAGTGCTGCCAAGCCACATAGCCTGCTCTCCCAATGGTGAATGTTCTTGCGTAAATAGTGGAGAAGATAGTCACCTAGTTCACATAGGCCCCCTAGTTCACATAGGCCCCCCTTGTCCTAGACATACATTTTAATTTTCTCAGGTGATCACTTGCTTGATTGTCTGTGTAAAAGATCAGCAATGCTTTTTCTGTAAAGGTCTAGGTAGTAAATATTTTAGGCTTGGCGGCCCATATGGTCTGTGTCACAGCTACTCAACTCTGCTGTTGAGCTGTGAAAACAGCCATATAAATACATAATAAAGGAGTGGGGCTGAGCTCCAAAGTAACTTTATGAGCACTGAAAAATTGCATTTTATATAATTTTTACATGTCCCCAAATATTATTATTCTTTTGAGTTCTTTCAACCATGTAAAAATGTAAAAATCATTCTTGGCTCATAAGCTGTATAATAAGAGACCACAGGCTGGAACTGGTGCATGGGCCATGGTTGCCCAAACCCTGTGTCCAAACTATGGCATTGTAGAGGCAGAAGGGATCTCTGACCCTCTCTGTCTTTTTTCTCTTTCCTTCTCTTCAGTTTCCCATTGTGCTGATTTGGAAACCAGAATCAAAAGCTCAGGGAAGTGAAAGGTTTCTGACTTAACCCGTTAGTGGCAGTGTTAGGAAAAAAACACAAGTCTCAAGGAGCACTTGTTACAGCCCAGACCAAGAGTAAAGGCTGCTTTCGTGACTGCAGAGGGCATGCCATCCTGTGGTACACTAGCTTCTTAGGGTTACACTGAATCTGAAACTTACTTCTTTTTAAACTCTTTCTGTTCTATGCTTCTTCGATGCATAATTTGTTAATTTTTGCCGGTTACTCTGCTTAACACAACTGGGATATAGCGATAAGCCACGTTCAACCCTGCCCTCTAGCAACTAATTTCTTCAGGGTCTGATTTTGATAATCCAGACAAATCTACTTATGTGTAGTTTTACCCTTAAAAATAAAATCCAGTACACTTATGTCAGTTATAATAATAAGAAGAATTTGGAGGAAATCCATTCTTGCAGCAAGAAGGCAAAAGAGAGTAAAGAGTAAATGTCGAAGTCACCCTCTTACTGTGTGTTGGGGTTAAAACAAGACTATTATTTTAAATGAATACATAGAAATTTTGCTACCAAGCGAGTACAATTTCTAATAGGAGATACATCGATTCCTCTGATTCCAGGCATTTCTGGAAGTGTCCTTACTACCTACATTACTTCCTTCTGTAACGCTCTACTGGTCAAGTCTTTATCTTTTGTGGTTGGATTTCTGCTTTTGGAAATTACAACCTGCTTTTCAAGTCGCATTTTGTAAATTAGTTGAGGTGTCTTGCTGAGTGATAGTGTTTGAGCCAAAAACTTCGTGAAAAGCACGTTATGAACTGGTGAGTTGACATGGCAAAGATCCCAATTGTTGGACTGAGGCAGAGAGGTAGAAAGAACACAGACTTTAAGGTCTGACAGATAGAAGTGTAGCTCCCACCTCCACCACATATTAGATATGTGATGTTAAAAGAGATATTATACCAATTTGAGCCTCAGTTTTCCTATCTGTAAAAAGAAGATGTTAATCCTTTCCTTGCACTGTTGTTGTAAGGATTAGAGATGACATAAATAAAAATGTTTCCAGCGTGCTAGATATTCAACATACATTGGATACACTTATGCCAGTTCACTGCAAAGGATAGTATACAGGAGTAAGAATTTTTTTTTTCAAAATAGCCTTTTTTTGGGATTAACTCTGAAGCAGTGTTAAATCAATGAATCAAGATATTTTTCACTTCTGTTGAAGTATGTGCCTTCTTACGTTTGGTAATGTTGGAATTTTCCACGGAAGAAGTTGACACTTCACTTCTGAATCATACCAGAAATACCATGTTTCAACGTTAGTTACTATTTGCTTTTTTAAAAAGTGTCATTTGTCTAGCTTCCCTTGAAAGATCAGCTAAATGTCACATTATCCCTGCTTCTGCTAATCTTTCAAAATGCTCACCACAATAGTCATAACAATTTCTTCACGCTCAAGTTTATTTAAAAAAATGTTCCAAAGATAGTGTTACTGAATTTGTATTTGTTTAATAAAAATCAGGTTTATTTTTTCCATATAAAAATATATATTCATTGTAAAACATCTAGAAAACTAAGAAAAGTAGATCTAAAAAAAATCTTGGTCTAATCACACAAAGCTAGCCACAGTTAAATTATTGTTTCCATTTTGGTATATTTTATTTTAATCTTCTTACTATTTTTACTATCCTTCCTTGTATCTATGATGGTGTTAACATGATGTATATATGAATGTGTATATATTATATAAATATATGAAATATATAAATGTGTCTTTTTAAAATGGTACCTGTTTATTGTTCATTTTACATATATATAAACATGATGTATATATCTGATGATACATATATATATATATACACTCCATGATAGAAGTTGAAAACTACTGAAAACTTGATAGAAGTTATGAGAAACAACCTATAATCTCATTACATAGAAATAACTTTTTTCCCCATTGCTTCTCCACATTTTGGCTTAGATCAAATTTAGAAATAATTTTCTTAACATTTTTTCCTATTGTATTTTTAGAGTATCAAGATATGGCTGCATATTCTTATTTTTATGTATAGTTGTCACAGGAACACCCACCAAAATAATTGTTCTGGAATAGAATTTGGTAACAAATATTTCCTTCCAGAAAGTGGTATGTTAGCTTTTTCCAGTGAAAAAGAGATCACCACTGATGATCAATATGGGTTTTAAAAGATAAATTCCTGAACATGAAAGTAGACATTGGGTTTATATCAACAGCTAGCTCAATCTTTTTTTTTAATAGACTTTAGTTTTAGAGCCGTTTTAAGTTAATAGCACAGTATAGTGGAAAGTACAGAGAGTTCCTACATGCCCCACCTCCCCAAATGCACAGTCTTCCCCGCTATCAGCATTCTTCACGAGAGAGGTATGTTTGTTACAATGAATAAACCAACATTGACATGTTGCTGTCACCCAAAGTCTGTAATTTACATTAGGGTCCATTCTTGCTGTTGTACATTCAATGGGTTTTGACAAGTGTGTAATGGCATGAGTCTACAATTATAGTAACACACAGAGTAGTTTCGTTGCCCTAAACATCCTCTATGCTCTGCCTTTTCATGCCTCCCCACTTCCCAACCTCAGCAATCACTGAACGTTTTACTGTCTCTATGGTTTTGCCTTTTCCAGAATGTCATATAGTTGGAGTCATATAGTAAGTGGTCTTTTCAAATTGGTTTCTTTCACTTAGTAATAGGTATTTCAGTTTTGTGTATGTCTTTTAATGGTTTCATAGCTCATTTTTTTTCCTTTTTCTGCAACAAAAGCCACATTCAAAGCTCATTTGTTTTTATTACTGAATAATAGTCCATTGTGCAGATGTACCAGTTTGTTTATCCATGCACTTACTGAAGGACATCTTGGTTGCTTCCAAGTTTTGGCAATTATGAATAAAGCTGTTATAAACATGCATGTGCAGGTTTCTGTGTGGACACAAGTTTTCAATTCATTTGGGCAAATACTAACAAGTGTGATTGCTGCATCATATGGTAAGAGCACGTTTAGCTTTGCAGGAAACTGCCAAACTGTCTTCCAAAGTGGCTGTGTCATTTTGCATTCCTACCAGCAATGAATGAGAGTTCCTGTTGCTCCACATCCTTGCCAGCAGTTGGCGTTGTCAGTGTGATGGATTTTGGCCATTCTAATATGTATGTATTGGTATCTCATTTTAATTTGCATTTCCTTAATTATATATTAGGTGGAGCATCTTTTCATATGTTTATTTACCATCTTTGTCTCTTCTTTGGTGAAGTGTTTGTTCAGGTCTTTTGCCCATTTTTTAATCATGTTGTTCATTTTCTTATTGTTGAGTTCTTGGTATATTTTTGATAACAGTTCTTTATCAAATAGAAAGATATTGATAAAGGTTTTAATCTAATATCAAATAGAAAAATATTATCTTTTGCTATTATTTTTTTCCCAGTCTGTTGCTTGTCTTCTGATTCTCTTGGCAGGGTCTTTCACAGAGTAGAAGTTTTTAATTTTAATGAAGTCCAGCTTATCAAATCACATCTTTCATGGATTGTGCCTTTGATGTTGGATTTAAAGTCTTTGCCACACTTTTAGTCATCTAGATTTTGCTCTACTGTATCTTCCAGGAATTCTATGTATTTTCTGTTTGGATCTATGATCCAATTTGAGTTAATTTTTATAAAGGGCTTAAGTTTTGTATCTAGATTCACTTTTTTTTTGCATGTCGATGCCCCATTGCTGCAGTATCATTTGCTGAAAAGACTATCTTTTCTTTATTGTATTTCCATTGCTCCTTTGTCAAAGTTCAGTTGAATGTATCTGTGTGGGGTATATTACTGGGCTCTCTATTCCATTACATTGACCTATTTGTTTATTCTTTTACCAATACCATGCTATCCTGATTATTGTTACTTTATAGAAACTGTTGAAGTCAGGTGGTGTCAGTCCTCTGACTTTCTTCTTCTTTTTCACTATTGTATTGATTATTCTGGCTCTTTTCCCTCTGCACATAAACTTTAGAATCAGTTTGTCAATATCCACAAAACAACTTGCTGAAGTTGTATTCAATTTACAGATCAAGTTGGGAAAAGCTGACATCTTGACAATATTGACTTTTCCTATTCATGAACATGGAACATCTCTCCATTTATTTAGTTCTTGTATTTATTTCATTAGAGTTTTGTAGTTTTATTCATATAGATCTTGTGCATTTTAAAAGGATTTATACCTAAGTTTTTCATTTTTTGCAATCTACCCGTCTGACAAAGGTCTAGATACTAGTATCTAGAATCTACAAGAAACTTAAACAAACTTACAAGAAAAAAACAAACAACCCCATCAAAAAGTGGGTGAAGGATATGAACAGACAGTCAAAAGAAGACATTTATGGTGAAACCCCATTTCTACTAAATTTCAAAAGTTAGCTGTGCATGGTGGTGGGTGCCTGTAATCCCAGCTACTCAAGAGGCTGAGGCAGGAGAATAGCTTGAACCTGGGAAGCGGAGGTTGCAGTGTGCTGAGATCGCACCATCGCACTCCAGCCTGGGCAACAAGAGTGAGACTCCCTCTAAAAATAAAATTAAAAAAAAGACATTTATGCGGCCAACAAATGTGAAACAAATCTAATCATCACTGATCATTAGAGAAATGCACATCAAAACCACAATGAGATACCATCTCATGCCAGTCAGAATGGTGATTATTAAAAAGTCAGGAAACAATAGATGCTGGTGAGGTTGTGGAGAAATAGAAATGCTTTTTTTAAGATAAAATTATACTTTAAGTCCTGGGATACATGTGCAGAACGTGCAGGTTTGTTACATAGGTATACATGTGCCATGGTGGTTTGCTGCACCCATCAACCTATCATCTACATTAGGTATTTCTCCTAATGCTATCCCTCCTGTAGTCTGCCCAGCACTCCCAGTCAGACCCCAGTGTGTGATGTTCCCCTCCCTGTGTCCATGTATTCTCATTGTTCAACTCCCACTTATGAGTGAGAACATGTGGTGTTTGGTTTTCTGTTCAAAATAGGAACACTTTTACACTGTTTGTGGGAGTGTAAATTAGTTCAACCATTGTGGAAGACAGTGTGGTGATTCCTCAAGGATCTAGAACCAGAAATACCATTTGACCCAGCAATCCCATTGCTTGGTATACACCCAAAGGATTGTAAATCATTCTGTAGAAACACATGCACATACATGTTTATTGCAGCACTATCTACAATAGCAAAGACTTGGAACCAACCCAAATGCCTATCAATGAAAGTCTGGATAAAGAAAATGTGGCACATATATACCATGGAATACTACGCAGCCATAAAAAAGAATGAGATCATGTCCTTGCAAGGACATGGATGAAGCTGGAACCCATCATTATCAGCAAACTAACACAGGAACAGAAAACCAAACACTGCATGTTCTCACTCATAAGTGGGAGTTGAACAATGAAAACACATGGACACAGGGAAAGTAACATACACACCATGGCCTGTTAGGGGTTGGGAGGGCAAGGGGAGGGAGAGCATCAGGACAAATAGCTAATAAATGCGGGGCTTAGAACCTAGATGATGGGTTGATAGGTACAGCAAACCACCATGGCACATGTATACCTATGTAACAAACCTGCACGTTCTGCACATATATCGTGGAATTCAAAGTAAAAAAAAAAACAAAAATAAAAAATAAAAAGAAGCAAAGAGAGGGAGAAAAAAAACAAAAACAAACCAAGTAGGATTTACCTGTTGCATTCCTGGGGTAAATCTTGTTTGGTTGTGGTGTCATACTCTTTTTATATATTGTATTTGATTGAATAATCTTTTGTTGAAAAATTTTGCATCTATTTCATGAGAGATATTGGTCTTTAGTTTTCTTTTTGTGTAATGTCTTTGTCTGGTTTTCATATTAGGATAATGCTGGCTGATTAGAATAAGTTAGGAAATATTTCTGCTTCTAACTTCTGGGAGAGATTGTAGAGACTTGGTATAATTTCTTCCTTACATGTTTGTGGAATTCACCAAGATGTTTGGAATAGTAATGCTTTCAGCACAATTTCCCAACCTCATGAATGGTTCTTCTATTTTTACCAGACATGCTTAAAAGAAGAGAGCCATGTATTCTTTATTGTTAGTTTTTGAAAATACATTTTTGAAAGAGCAGTTTTAGGTAAAAAGTAAAATTGAGAGAAAGGTACAGAGATATCCCATATACCACCTTCAGATTTTTTTCTTTCTTCCTATTTCTAAAAAATGAAAAAATAAAAGATGGTGTAGGTGTGATTCTTTTTATACTACTTTTGTCTGAATGACAATTAGCTCTCTTCATGTACATACTTAACAAATCAGGAAATTTTTCTTCAATTCCTTCAACTGAATTCTTGTCTCTATTTCAGTTGTTCTGATTATTACTTGAGGTTGTTCCTAAAATTGTTAAGTTGCAAATTTGTTCTTTGTCCCTTTCACTGCAATTAGTTAATCATTTTCAACAACATTGATTTCCTCTACATTTTAGGAGTTTCTCAAGTTTGTCCTCTAAACACAGATTCAATTTTGCATAACCTGTAATCAATCTCCCTCATATTGTTATTATGCCACAATGTTTTTTCTTGCATTATTACCTATTTGCATTTTTACCAACTCCTTTGGTCTTCTTATGGCTTTCTGTTACTGTTTCATGAAGATTCGCCTCTTGCAACATATTCATTTCTAAGGTGTCTTTTCTAGTTTTTTCCCTCCTCAGCGACATACTAGAATTACTAGTATAGTGGAATTGAAAATTAAATTCAAATACTGCTCAGCATGATAAAATGTTGCCTATTTATTTTCCACAGCAGATCTAATCTTTGTGCACTCTGGATCTGCAACGGTCTTTGCTGTAGAGAGGTGGGTGGGTCCGGTCTGGTTCAACCTGGATTGGTGTCTGCTGGGGAATCACAGGCCTTGATTGACCCTTTCAGGGGTGGTGCTCTGCTGTCCACGACTGAAGTTCTGTTCACTAGTCTTTGGTTTTGATGTTGCAGTGCACAGTGCCCTCTTTGTGCTGACCGTGAAAGTTCTGCTTATTCATTAGCCTTGTTGGCACTTACCTTTTCCTCCCTAGGTCACATGGGGGCTTCTGTGTCCCCTGCACTACTCTTGAGGAACATGACCTTGGTCTTATCCCTCTCAGTAGGTCTAATCTGTTTTTAAGTGACATGTTGCTCTGATGACTAGCTGAATGCGAGTCTTTCAAATGAAGACTTAGAATCTTCCAGTTTGTGACTGAGAAGGTGAGGAAAAAAGTCCCACAATTCTGGAGTCCCCCAGTTTGTTTAGTTGTTACCATTACAGCCTCTTCTGAGATTTTATCCTAGCCAGGGGATGAGATCAAAGTATCTGCTAGTGTGCTTACCCCATCTCTTCTCTCCTCAAATGTTCCATCTTTGTGTCCTAGACCTTCTTCACTTCCTCTCTAGGCAACCTGAATTTCTCTTAATTATGTGTTGAGTTCCCTAGTTTCCTCTTTCAGTAAAACTCTGAGTTTGAGCTAAAGACCTGAACGAATGCAGATTGCATCTGTACTTTGCATTTAAATTGATTAGCAAAGAGCATTTCTGTTTTGTTTTTTAACTTTAAAATTTCAAAATTCCTTTTACTCTTGATAAAGGTTTTTCTATAAAAGTCCAGTTTGTTCTAAATAATTTCTGGCTACACTGATCCCAAGGGAATGAATGCTGTAGGTGAGAAGCAACATGGTAGCCAGATTTATGCCATTTAAAAACACACCTGAAAATATTTATAAAGCATTCTCCTTATATGGTCCATTTCCAAGTGTATTTGGTCACTGGATATTTGTTGACATCCTTGGGGATGCCAATATTCTGCTGAAAACAGTTTGGAATTGATGCCTTTTTTTTTTTTTTTTAAAGGTTGAGAGTGTTGGTTATGAAACCAGTGGATAAGGTATGATGGCTCAGAGGGGAGACTGGCACGATCCCTGGGGTTGGTGTGACTCATACATTGTAAGTTAAAAGTCTATTCAAGATCTTTAATAAGATCACTTACAAGTTCTTTTCTTTTCCTCAATGTATTCACACAGCACTTATCACCCCAGTGACTCAAATATCTCAGGAGCGTGTAGCTAGAACACAAAAGGAGCTGGAGGATGGGGGGAACACACTCCCCTAACTTCCTGACTTCCTCAAAGACAGTTTATTAGCCAGACTTTGGCTTGATTTCTCAGGCTTAACAATCATAAAATGAGTAATTATTTTTACAGCTCTGTTATTTTATCTTAGTGGTTAGGCTGGTAATAGTAAAAGCTATTGCTCAGCTGGTTAGGACATAACATGCAATTTGTCTAAAAGAGACATGGTGTTGATTTAATTCAGGCACCACATTTATTGTACCTTCTCTAATAAGTGTTTGTTTCTTAATGGTAAGATACGTTCCTGTCTATCTCCAGCCTCTCTCCCATCTGTAGCTGCCCAGCTTCTCTTAGTGATGGTTTCATCATCTACTTGATGTGGACAATTGGGTTGATAGCATGTGAACTTACCTTAAATCCTGTTTCTGACAAGTCTTCAAAATCTATTCTCTTAGCTTGCTTTAGAGCCTCAAAGAGGGCCTCCCAGTTCCAGAATGCTATTCTTGCTCCTGGAGATCTGTGGAATGATTGATTTGGCTGAAAGTAACATACAAATATGACAGGACAGTTCATTGACACTACATAAAAATGTATTTTTTTTTCAGGTATAAACTAAGTTTGGCATTAAATAGTCCACCCATATGGCAGCTTTGCCCCCAAGTCTTCAGAGATTCAGACTCTTCTAGCTCACCACTCTACCCTCCCTAGATATAACTTGCATTTTTTGGTCTTCAGCAGTTTCTTCATTTCAGGCTGCAGTAAGAAGGAAAGGGAAATAAGAAGATGGGGTCCAGTCCACATACCATCTGTACTCTCAGGGAAGGATCCAAGATGCTGTCACATGGCTTCCCCAATATCCCATTGGCCAGAAATTAGTCACATGGTCCCTAAGCTATAAGGAAGTCATGTGCCCAGGTAAAAATTCTCTTTTTATGGAAGAGGGGAGAAATGATTTTGGGGGGAATCCAGTAGCCCCTGCTGCAGCCAAGAAATTAGCTTTCCTGTGTGACTTACAATCTACTTTAAAACTAGCTCTAAAACAGTTTATTTTTAATTTTTGTGGTACACCGTAGGTGTATAAATTTATGGGGTACATGAGATATTTTGATACAGGCATTCAGTGAGTAACAATCATATCATGAAAAATAGAGTAATCATTCCCTCAAATATTTCTCCTTTGTGTTACAAACAATTCAATTATACTATTTTAGTTATTTAAAAATGTACAATTAAATTGTTATTGACTGTAGTCACTCTGTTGTACTATCGAACACCAGGTCTTATTCATTCTTTCTAACTGTTTTTTTGGTGCCCATTAACAATCCCCACCTCTCCTGAACCCCTCCTACTATCTACCCTTCCCAAACTCTGGTAACCTTCCATGTACTCTCTACCTCCATGAGTTCAATTGTTTTGGTTTTTAGATCCTACAAATAAGTGAGAACATGCAATGTTTGTCTTTCTGTGCCTGGCTTGATTCACTTAACATAATGATCTCCAGTTTCACCCCTGCTGTTGCAAATGACAGGATCTCATTCATTTTTATGGCTGAATAATACTCCATTATGCCTAAGTATCATATTTTATTTATTTATCTGTTGATGGACACTTAGGTTGTTTCCAAATCTTGGTCATTGTGAACAGTTCTGCAACAAACATGGGAGTGCAGATATCTTCAATATACTTATTTCCTTTCTTTGTGTATTTACCCAGCAGTGGGATTGCTGGATCACATGGTAGTTCTATTTTTAGTTTTTTGAGGAACTTCCAAACTGTTCTCCATAGTGATTGTACTAATTTACATTCCCACCAATAGTATATGGTCCTTGCTAGCATTTGTTACTGCTTGTCTTTTGGGTAAAAATAATTTAAACTGGGGTGAGATGATATCTCATTGTAGTTTTGATTCACATTTCTAAGATAATCAGTGATGTTGAGTACCTTTTGATATCACTGCTTGCCATTTGTATGTCTTCTTTCGAGAAATGTCTATTCAGATCTTTTGCCCATTTTAAAATTGGATTATTAGATATTTTCCTATTAAGTTGTTTGAGCTCCTTATATATTCTGGTTATTAATCCTTTGTCAGATGGATAGTTTGCAAATATTTTCTCCCATTCTGTGGGTTGTCTCTTCACTTTGTTGATTGTTTCCTTTGCTGTGCAAAAGGATTTTACTTTGATGTGATCCCATTTGTCCAGTTTTGCTTTGGTTGCCTGTACTTGTGGGGTATTACTCAGGAAATCTTTGCCCCATCCAATGTCCTGGAGAGTTTCCTCAATGTTTTCTTGTAGTAGTTTCATAATTTGAGGTCTTAGATTTAAGTCTTTAATCCATTTGATTTTATTTTAGTCTATGATGAGGGGTAGGGGTCTAGTTTCATTCTTTTGCTTATGGTTATTCAGTTTCTCCAGCACCATTTATTGAAGAGACTCTTTTTTGTATGTTCTTGGCACCTTTGTTGAAAGAGTTCACTGTAGGTGTGTGGATTTCTTTCTAGGTTCTCTATTCTGTTCCATTGGTCAATCTGTCTGTTTTTATGCCAGTACTGCACTATTTTGTTTACTATAGCTCTGTAATATAACTTGAAGTTAAGTAATGTGATTCCTCCAGTTTTGTTCTTTTTGCTTAGGATAGCTTTGGCTATTCTGTGTCTTTTGCGGTTCCATATAAATTCTGGGGCTGTTTTTTAAAATTTCTATTAATGTCATTGGTATTTTGATAGGGATTGCAATGAATCTGTAGATTGCTTTGGGTTGTATGGACGTTTTAACAATATTGAACCTTCCAATCAATGAACATGGAATAGCTTTCCATTTGTGTGTGTGTGTGTCCTCTTCAGTTTCTTTCATCAGTGTTTTACAGTTTTCATTGTAGAGATCTTTCACTCCTTTGATTATTTCCCAGATATTTAATTTTATTTGTGGCTACTATAAATTGGATTACTGTTTAAATTTCCTTTTCAGATTGTTTGCTGTTGGCATATAGAAATGCTACTGATTTTTGTATATTGATAGTGTATCCTGCAACTTTACTGAATTTATCAGCTCTTTTTTTTTTTTTTTTTGAGATGGAGTCTTGCTCTGTCACTCAGGCTGGAGTACAGTGGTGCCGTCTTGTCTCATTGCAACTTCCACCTCCCAGGCTGAAGCGATTCTCTTGCCTCAGCCTCCCATGTAGCTGGGACTACAGGTGTGGGCCGCCACACCCAACTAATCTTTGTATGTTTAGTAGAGACAGGGTTTGCAGTGTTGGCCAGGCTTGTTTCAATCTCCTGGCCTCAGGTGATCTGCCCACCTTGGCCTCCTAAAGTGCTGGGATTACAGGCATGAGCCACCATGCCCAGACTGTTTATCAGTGCTAATACTTTTTTTTTTCCTGGAATTTTTAGGTTATCCCAAATATAAGATTATATCCTCTGCAAACAAGGGTAATTTCACTTCTTGCTTTCCAATTTGAATGCCCTTTATTTCCTTCTCTTGTCTGATTGTTCAAACTAGGACTTTCAATACCATGTTGAATAACAGTGGTGAAAATGGGCTTTCCTGTCTTGTTCCAGATCTTAGAAGAAAGGCATTCAGCAGTTTTTTCTTATTCACTATGATACTGACTGTGGGTCTGTCACATATGGCTTTTATGGTGTTGAGGTACGTTCCATCTATATCCAGTTTTTTGAGGGTTTTTATCATGAAGGGATGTTGAATTTTATCAAATGCTTTTTCGGCATCAATTGAAATGATCATGTGGTTTTTAGCCTTTATTTTGCTGATGTATAATCTATCACATTGATTGATTTGTGTATCCTGAACCACTCTTGCATCCCTGGGATAAATTCCATTTGGTCATGATGAATGATCTTTCTAATGTGTTGTTGAATTTGATTCACTAGTATTTTGTTCAGGATTTTTGCATCAATATTTATCAGGAATATTGGCCTATAGTAAATTATTTATTTTTTTCTGATGTGTCTTTGTCTGGTTTTGGTATCAATGTAATACTGGCCTCACAGAGTGAGTTTGGAAGTATTCCTTTCTCTTCTATTTTTTGGAATAGTTTCAGTAGGATTGGTATTAGTTCTTTAAATGTTTGGTAGAATTCAACAGTGAAGCTATTAGGGCTTTTCCTTACTGGGAGAATTTTCATTATGGCTTCAATCTTCTTACATATTATTGGTTTATTTAGGTTTTGGATTTCCTCATGGTTCAATCTAGGTAGGTTGTATGTGTCTAGGAATTTGTCTATTGCCTCTAGATTTTCCTATTTATTGGTATGTAGTTGCTCATAGTAGCCACTGATGATCCTTTGAATTTCTTTCATATCAGCTGTAATGTCCCCCTTTTCACCTTTAATTTTATTTATTTGGGTCTTCTCTCCTTTTTTCTTAGACTGGCTAAAGGTTTGTCAATTTTGTTTATCTTCTCAAAAAACCGATTTTTTGTTTCTTTGATCTTTTATATTGTTTTCTTTATTTCAAATTCATTTATTTCTGCTCTGATCTTTATTTCTCTTTTTCTACTGATTTTGGGTTTGGTTTGCTCTTTCCTTTCTAGTTCTTTAAGATGTATTGTTAGGTTATTTGACTAAAAATTTTTTTCTTTTTTGATGTAGGCACATATGGCTGTAAATTTTTCTCTTAGACTGCTTTATCTGTACCCCATGGGTTTTGCTATGTTGTGTTTTCAATATCATTCGTTTAAAAACCATTTTTGATAAACACAGCATCCCTAGGCAGGTTTCTGGCCTGTCTGGCTTGTAAAGTAATTATTTTCTTGGGTATCAGTTTTATTTCTTTCTTTGTTCTTAAAAGCTATATTAGCATTTAGAAAGTTACATTAATTTTGTTGTGTTCTCTTCTAAGCTGCCTATTTTATCATTTGACAAATGACATTATTCTGTGTAAGAAATATTCTAACACCAATCTTGGAAGCCTTTCACAAAATAATAGTAACCACTCTCCATTGGAAAGTGAACTGAAATATTTAGGTCTGAAATAATGCTCTTGGACCATGCTAGAGGCCAGAGCAAGCTAATAGACCTGGGGGGATTCAGGACAGGTATTTAGGTTGGTGGCTCTTGCTGCTCTCCCTCCACAGCTCTGCTACAATGCTCTCTCACAAATAGGAACCCAAGTGGACAAATAGGAACCCCAGTGTCCCACTCAGTGGACAAAGATCAAAATCAAAATCATACAGTAGGATTCATCCCCAAGCTCCTTTATTGCTTCTAAGCTGCTAATAGTAGGAAAAAGTTTGCTGGAGGCAAAAACTCCACTTTTTATCTGCTGCTGCCATTTGGGTCTATTGTAGAGCCAGATCAGAATAAGTGGATTTTTCTTCACTTGATAACATTTTATTGAGCGCTCATCATGTGACAGACACTGTCCTGAAATTTCAAAAACAACAGTGAAGAAATTTACCAGTCATTTGACATTTTGATACTGACCCAATCTCTGATGAGAAACTACAGTTCTCAGGCTCCCTTGCCAACTGGCTCCTGGTTATGTTCAGCCAATGGGAGGAAATCAATGGTGGATGGAGTGGAGAAGTCTGAGTATTTCTCATTCATCCCTTCCAACTCTGCCCCTGGGCCTTAGATGGTATCTCCATCAGGGACTGTGTTTCCTCAGTGGTTTCAGATCTTCCAGAAACCATCATTCCACAGTCTCAGGCAGCCTCACCATGGTTTCACTTACTTCCAGGTGACCCCAGCTTCAGGTCCCTGGTAACACCACTCTCTCTCTCTTTGTCTCTCCAGACCTAGGGATAGGAGTTTCAGGCTCATCATCTGTTTTTTGCTTTTCGTTGTTATCATTTAACACCTTTATATTAGTTCCCATTATTAAATGTTGCATGGACCTCTGGCAAGTTTTAATAGGAGAATCACATGCAGATTCTTAGGGTTTTATACCTCTCCTCTGTTGATAACTATTCTTATTCAGAGATACAGTCCCGGGCAGAGACGAGATGTTTGTCCCTTTAAAATGAGATGACTGAAATGACTATAAGGCTTGACCTGTCAGTTGCAAACTGGATATTATCTAGTTTACAAAACTATGGGTTTCCCTATATGTTAACAATGCTGTATCATTAAGTGGAAATGGTAAATGTGAGATTAGGTTCTAAAAGTTTCAAAAGACACAAGTGAGGTGTATGAGTGACTCAGATCTCCACGGCTTCTACTTTTGTAGCTTTACCATCTGTCCTTCAAGCCAATCCTATGCCTAATGGAGAGTTTCCTGTGGCTAGCTGATGGAGGAAGAATGGACTTGGATCCGAGGAATCGACTGGTGTGTGTGATAGGCTGGCAACAGTAGGAAGTGGATTGCTTCTGTCTTACAGCTCCATTCAGGGGTGATAAGGGGACTTCTGCAAGTGGGTAGAACTTCTGGCAATATATCCGGTTACCTCCTTCATAAGAAAGGAGATATGGCCATAAGTATGTATGTACACTGATACATGGTAGTGGCTGGTTAGTCAGGGTCTGTGAATGAATCATACTGAAATATTGGTGACAAGAAAGCCTGGAGAAGACAAATATGGATGGACTTCATGGAGAGGGCACAGAGTGTGAATATCATTTCTTCATGAATATGGGCACCATAGGGCACCCACTAAAGTGGAGACCCTCAATAATCAGGAGAACAAGATAGCCTATTCTGTGGACAGCAGCCAGCCTCTTCCCAAATGAACTCAAAGCCTGCATAATGGTCTCATGTACAAAGGGACCATACCAGTAGTGATAAAGGCCATTTATAACATCAACTAAGTGGACTTCCCCTCACTGAGGCTCATCTGGCTACTGGCCCTGTTGCGTGTCTAAGCTGCCAGTCATAGGATTTGTGCTGTGCAATATAATAGCAGGTTGATTTCATTGAACTCCTTCCATATGAAGGAGCAGAGATGTATCCTTCCTGAAATAAGCTCTTATTCTGAAAATTAATTTGTCTTCCCTGCTCCCAGAGTTTATGTCAAATGCCATATTCACCATCATTGTATCCCATTTAATCTTGCTCCTGGTTGCAGAATTCATTTTATAGTGGGATCAGTTGACATGAGACTCAGCATTAATTTCAGTGTCTTGCTACATGACACTGCTGTCCTATGGGATAAAGTACATGCTTAGAACGTCAATAGAGATAAGTTGTTCTTTTTTATTTTTAGCCAGAAATCATGGGTCTGGGAATACAGGGTGGAAATGGAAGTTATTATCACTATCAAGTTTAACAACCACTTCCAAAATTTTTTTCATCCTGCATGAGCAACTGCTATTTAGGGTTCTTCATTCTCCAAAGGGGAATGCTTCTACCAGGGGACATAATAATGGTGTTCTATCAAACTGGAAGCTGAGAATGTCACCTGGATATTTTTTAGTTCCTTGTGCTCTGCAGTAAGCAGAGAAGAGGTTCCAGAACTTACCCAGGAAATCCTGGATTACTGCTATGTGATGTTGGCAAGGAGGACTATGTTTGGGACCCAGGAAATTCATGGAGGTGTTTCTTAATACTACTATATTCAGTTGTAAAATTAATAGAAGTCTAGAGCAACCTTATAAAGGGAAGACCACTAAGAATTCAGGTCTATTAGAAATGAATCTTTGGGCTACTCCACCAGAAAAGAACTTTAACCATATTCTGCATGTGTCATACGTACACGTAAACACATACATATATGCACGCATACCAATTATTTCTTTTTCTGTGTTTCTCCTTGTACTATTTTTTTTTATAAGAAAAGGTGGAGTTGCTTCACTTTACGATTTATTGTCTAGGTTACAGAATTTCAGATGACCGAAGTAAAAGGGGAAGTAACATTGCCCAGAGATGGAGATTTGTGGCTTCTCTTTTTGGAAAGGTGGCGATTTTGACTTTGATTTAGATTCCACATATAAATGAGACCATGCAGTATTTGTCTATGTCTGGCCGATTTCACTTAGCATAGTGTCCTCTAGCTTCATCCATCTTGTTGCAAATGACAGGATTTGCATCTTTTTTTAAGGCTGAATACTATTCTGTTGTGGATATATACCACACTTCCTTATCTATTCGTCTGTTGATGGACACTTAGATTGTTTCCATATCTTGGCTATTGTGAATAATGCTCCAATGAACAAGAGAGTGCAGATATCTCTTGGAGATACTGATTTCATTTCTTTGTATATAATCCCAGAAGTGGATGGCTGGATCATATGTTAGTTCTATTTTTAACTTTTTAAGGAACGCCTATACTGTTTTCCATAAATTGCTGTACCAATTTACATATCACCAACAGTGTACAAGTGTTCCCTTTTGCCACATGCTTGCTAACACTTGTTATCTTTTTTCTTTTGATAATAAACATTCTAACAGGTGTGATGATACTTTTACTGTAGTTTTGGTTACATTTCCATGGTGATTCATAATGTTGAGAATTTTTTCCATATACCTGTTAGACATTTTTATATCTCCTTATGAGAAAAGGCTACTTAAGTTTTTTTTTTTTTTGCCCAATTTTAAAATTAGGGAATTTTTTTTCTTGCTATTGAGTTGTTTGAATCCCTTATATATTTTAGATATTAACCCCTTATCAGATGTATGGCTTGCAGATGTTTTCTCCCATTCTTTAGTGAAGATTGTTGAGTATTTCCTCTGCTGTGCAGGTTTTTCGTTTGCTGCAATCCCATTTATCTATTTTTGTTTTTGTTGTTTGTGCTTTGGGGTCATATAAAAAATCATCGTCAAAATTAATATCAAGAAGGTTTTTCCCTGTTTTCTTCTAGTAGTTTTACAATTTCAGGTCTTAAAGTTAAGTGTGTAATTCATTTTGAGTTGATTTGTGTATACGGACTGAGATAAGGACGCAATGTTATTCTTCTACAAGTGGATATACACATTTCTTAACACCAATTATTAATGAGACTGTCCTTTCCTCATTGTGTATTATTGGCAACTTCGTTGAAGAGGAATTGATTGTAAATTTATTTCTGGGCTCTCTATAATGTTTCATTGGTCTATGTATTTGTTTTTGTGCCAGTACCATACCATTTTGGTTACTATAGCTTGGTAGTATATTTTGAAATGAGGTAGCTTGAGGCCTCCAGCTGTGTTCTTTTTACTTAAGATCGCTTTGGCTATTTGAATCTTTTGTGGTTCCAGAAGAATTTTAGGATAGTTTTTTCTATTTCTGTGAAAAATGTTATTGGAATTTTGATAGGGATTACATTGGATTTGTAGATCAGTTTGAGTAGTATGGAGATTTTAACAATATTAATTCTTCCCATCCATATACGTAGGATATCTTCTCATTTATTTTTGTCTTTTTCAACCTCTTTTATCAATGTCAAATATTTTTCAGTGCACAGATCTTTCCCTCTTCGGTTAAGTTTAATCATAAGTATTTCTTGATACTATTGTAAATGAAATTGTTTTCTTGATTTCTTTTTTGTTTAGTTGTTAGTGTTTAAAAATGCAACTGATTTTTTATGTTAATTTTGTATATTGCCAGTTTACTGAGTTTGTTTATTCTAACAGATTTTTTTGGCAGAGTCTTTAGGATTTCCTATATATAAGATTATTTTATATGCAAACAAAGATAATTTTAGTTCTTTCCTTCTTATTTGGATGCCTTTTATTTCTTTTTCTTTTTATTTTTGAGACAGAGTCTTGCTCTGTTGCCCAGGCTGGAGTGTAGTGGCACGATCTCAGCTCACTGCAACCTCCGCCTCCCTGGTTCACACCATTCTCCTGCCTCAGCCTCCCTAGTAGCTGGGATTACTGGCGCCTGCTACCACGCCTGGCTAATTTTTTTTGTACTTTTAGTAGAGACAGGGTTTCACTGTTTTAGCCAGGATGGTCTCGATCTCCTGACCTTGTGATTCACCTACCTCGGCCTCCCAAAGTGGTAGGTTACAGGCGTGAGCCACCGCGCCTGGCACCTTTTGTTCCTTTTTATTGGCTAATTGCTCTGTCTAGGACTTCCAGTACTATATCAAATGTAAGTGATAAGAATGGGCATCTTTGTCTTATTCCAGATCTTAGAGAAAAAGCTTTCAACTTTTTACCGTTGAATATGATATAAGCTCTGGGTTGGTCATATATGCCCTTTTTTTATGTTGAGGTATATTTCTTCCATAACTAATTTGTTGAGAATTTTTAACACAAAAGGATGTTGAAGTTTTTCAAATGCTTTTTCTGCATCTCTTGAGATGATCATATGATTTTTCTTTCATTTTGTTAGTGTGATATAAGATGATCATATGGCTTTTATCTTTCATTCAGTTCATGTGTTATGTCATATTTATTGATTTATATATGTTGAAACATCCTTGCATCCCAGGAATAAATCCCACTTGATCATGGTGAATGATTCTTTTAATGTGTTATTGAATTCAATTTTTGAGTATTTTGTTTAAGATAGTTGGCATCTACATTCATCAGAGGAACTGGTCTATAATTTTCTTTGCTTGTAGTGTCCTTATCTGGCTTTGGTAACAGTGTAATAATGCTGGCCTTGTAAAATGAGTTTGGAAATATTCTCTCCTCTTCAGTTTTGTGGAAGAGTTTGAGAAGAATTGCTGTTAATTCTTTACATTTTTGGTGGAATCCTCCAGTGAAGCCATCAGGTCCTGGACTTTTCTTTGTTGAGAGGTTTTGGATTATTAATTCAATCTCCTTACTCATTATTGGTCTGTTGAGTTTTTTTTTTTTTTTTTTTTTTTTTTTTTTTTTTTTTTGAGACTGGGTTTCAGTGTTGTTGCTCAGGCTGGAGTGCAGTGGTGCAATTACGGCTCACTGCAGCCTTGACTTCCTGGGCTCAAGTGATTCTCCCACCTCAGCCTCCTGAGTAGCTGGGACTACAGGTGTGCACCACTACATCCAGCTATTTTTTTATTTTTTATTTTTAGTAGAGACAGGGTTTTTCCATGTTGCCCAGATTGGTCTCAAACTCCTGAACTCAAGCTATCCACCCACTTCGGCCTCCCAAAGTGCTGGGATTACAGGCATGAGCCACCGGGCCCAGTCTCTATTTCTTGTTAATTGAGTCTTTCTTTGTAGGTTGTATGTTCCTAGGAATTTATACATTTCATCTAGGTCATCCAACTTATTGGTATATAATTATTCACAGTAGTCTCTTATAATCTTTTGTATTTTTGTGTTATCAATTGGAATGTCTCTTTTTTCATTTCTGTTACCTAGTTGAGTCTTCTTTCTGTTTTTTTTTAAATTTTTTTTAGTCTAGCTAAAGATTTGTCAGTTTTGCTTATCTTTTCAAGAAACCAGCTCTTACTTTTATTGCTGTTTTCTGTTGTTTTTAAAAATCTCTACTTTATTTTTGCTCTGATCTTTATTATTTCCTTCCTTCTGCTGACTTTGGGCTTAGTTTATTCATCTGTTGTTAGTTCCTGATGCATAAAGTTAGGTTGTTTATTTGAGATTTTTTTTCTTAATGTAGGTGTTTATTGCTATAATGTTTCCTCTTAGAATTGCTTTTGCTGTGTCCCATAAATTTTGGTATTTTGTTTCCATTTTCATTTGTCTTAAGATTTTTTCTGATTTTCTTTTTGATTTCTTCTTTGACCCATTGGTTCTTCAGGAATATGTGTTTAATTTTCACATATTTGCAAATTTTCCAATTTTTTTCTGTTACTAATTTCGATTTTCATCAGAAAAGGCACTTAACATGATTTTAATCGTCTTAAATTTTCTGAGACTTGTTTTGTGCCTTGATTTATCCTGAAGAATATTTCATATGAACTTGAAAAAAATGTATATTCTATTGCTTTTGGGTAGAATGTCATATTCAATGGTGAAAAGTTCAAAGCTTTCCTCTAAAGTCAGGAGTAAGACAAGGATGCCCACTTTTGTCACTTCTATTCAACATAGTACTAAAAGTCATAGTCCAAGCAACTAGTCGAGAAAAAGAAATAAAGGCAGCCAAATAAAAAAAATTAAAATTATCTTCATTTGCATATAGCATGATCTTATACATAAAAAATTCTAAAGACTCCACAAAAAAACTTTTAGAACTAATAAATAAATTTAGTAAATTTGCAGGATACATATGTCTATTAGGTTCATTTGATATATAGTGTCATTCAGGTCAGCTGTTTCCTCATTTATTTTCTATCCATATGATCTATCTATTGTTAAAAGTGGAGTGTTGAAGTCCCCTACTATTATTATCTTACTGTCTATTTCTCCTTTCAGTTCTGTTAATATTTGCTTTATATGTTTGGTATGCCATTGTTGGGTATGTATATATTTACAATTGTTAAATTCTCCTGATGAATTGACCCCTTTATAATCACTTCTGTGTCTCTTGTGACAATTTTTGATTTAAAGTCTATCTGTATGACATAACTGCTCTTGTTCTCTTTTTGTTACCATTTGCAAAGAACCTTTTCTCAGCCCTTTACTTTCAGCCTCTGTGTGCCCTTTAAAGCTAAAGTGAGTTTCTTGTAGGTAGTGTATGGTTGGATCTTATTGTTTTTAAATTCATTCAGCCATTCTACGTCTTTTGATTGGATAATGTAACCCATTTATACTTAAAGTATACTGTTTCCATTTTGTTAATTGTTTTCTTACTATTTTGTAATTTCTTTGTCCTGTTACTCCTCTCTCGCTGGTCTTCCTTTCTGATTTGATAATTTTTTTGTGATGGTATGCTTTGAGTTATTTCTCTTTATCTTTTGTGTTTCTACTACAGGCTTTTTCCTTTGTGCTTACCATAAAGCTTACATAAAACATCTTATAGTTACAACAATCTATTTTAAACTCATAACAACTTAACTTCAACTACATATAAAAAATCTACATGTTAACTTTTCCTCCTTCCACATTTTATGTTACCGAGGTCACAATTTACATCTTTTTATGTAGTGTATTCATTAACAAACTATTGTCGCTGTATTTTTTTTGTGACTGTCTTTTAACTTTTATACTAGACTTAGAAGGGATTTATATATCACCATTACCATATCAGAGTATTATGAATTTGAGTATATTCTTATCTTTACAGCGAGTATTATATTTTTATATGCTTTTGTGTTGTTAGTTAGCATCCTTTTGTTTCAACTTTAAGAACTCTTTTTAACATTTCTCATAAAGCAGGTCTAGTGTTAACAAACTACATCAGCTTTTGTTTGTCTGAGAAAGTCCTTATCTCTCCTTTGTTTCTGAAGGCCAGCTTTACTGGGCATAGTATTCTTTTTTTTCTTTCACTATTTTAATACACATTATTCCAATTTCTCCTGGATGCAAGGTTTCAGCTGCAAAATCCACTGGTAATCTTATGAGGGCTTTTCTTTTATTTGATGAGTCACTTTTCTCTTGCTGCTTTCAAAATTCTTTGTCTATTTTGAGAATTTGATTATATAATATGTCTTGGCAAAAACTATTTTATGTTTAATTTATTTAGGGTTCTTTGGGCTTCACGGATCTGTATGTTTATTTCCCTCTTTAGATTTGAAAAGTTTTATATTCATTAGAGAAGTTCCTTTCTCTGCTCCTTCTGGAACTTCTATAATGAGTATATTGCTTTGCATAATAGTGTACTATATTTCTATATTATTTCTTCAATTTTTAAGTTTTTTCCTTATTATTTCTCTGACCGAGTACTTTCGAGTGACTTATCATTGAGTTCATTGATTCTACCTTCTTATTGGTTGAGTCTGAAGTTGAAGCTCTATGTGGAATTTTTAAGTTCATCCATTGTGTTCTTCAGCTCCAGAATTTCTATTTTTTTTAATGGTTCCTATATTTTTGTTGAATTTTTAATTTTGCTTATGTATTGTTTTTCTGGCTTCATGTAGTTGTCTACCTGTATTCTCTTATAGCTCACTGAACTTTTTTGAGATGATTATTTTGAATTATTTGTTAGGCAGTTCATACATCTTTATTTTTTTAGGGTTGGTTACTGGTGCTTAATTTTGTTCCTTTGATAGCGTCATGTTTCTCTGATTAATTTTGGTCCTTATAGCCTCGTAATGATGTCTGTACATTTGAAAAAGAGCCAGCTTTTTCATTCTTGACAGATTGCTTTTGGCAGGGAAAGCCCTTCACCAGTCAGCACATCCAGAGATTCTGGGTGGTTCAGCTAGCAGGGTTCATGGGTGAACTTGCTGCTGAAGTCCTTGTACATGTTGGTCTGGTGCCTAGGTCCACAGGGTCTGATCTGTTACCTGAGTCTGTGGGGTTGTGTCTAGAGCTTGGGTCCATGGGTATAGGCCTGGGTTCTGGGTCCATGAGGTCTGGTATGGCACTGGGGACTCTTGAGGTGGGCCTGATGACTGGGTCCATGGGGACAGGCCTGGAACCTGAGTCTGTGTGGGTGGCCCTGGGAACTGGGGCCATGAGGGCCAGCCTGGCATTGGGGTTGGCCTGGGGCCTGGCTGGGGCTACAGGGACCAGCCAGGTGCTGAAGTGAGTTTGGATCCTGGGCTGCAGTGGGTGGCCTGGTGCTGAGATGGGCCTGGAGCCGTGGATACTGACTTCATGCTGGGGTTCACTGTGGTGGGCCTGGTGCTGAGTCCATGAAAACAGGCCCAGAGCCTGAGTCTATAGTGACCAGCGTGGAGCCTGGGGCAGCCATAAATGGCCTGGTTCTGGGGAAGGCCTGGAGCCTATGTTCATAAGAGCTATGGAGGTTGGAGCCATTGGGTCTTAGAGCCGTAAGGGGACAGCCTGGAGCTTGGGTTTACAGGGACTGTCCTGTAGCCTGTGGCTATAGGAACCTGCCTGGTGTTGAGTTCACTGAATCGTGCCTGGCATTGGAGTCCATGAAGTCAGGTGTTAACTTTACTCTCCTTCCCCCACATATATAGTATCTCTTTCCATGTTGCACTGCCCAGGTTTGGGGGCAGGGTAATGCAGATAATATGAAACTGTCTTTTCTACTCTCTTTAATGCACCTTTTCTTATTTCTCTGCTCCACAAAGGTGCTATAACCTCTCATCTGGATTCCTTGTCTCTTATGAAGATATTTTCATGCACAGATGGCTGTTCAAATTGATGTTTCTGTGAAGGGATAAGTGCTGAAAACTTCTGTTTTGCCATTTTGCTCATGTCATTCTCCTCTGTTAACTTAAAAATATTTTTTGCTGCACTTTCTTGAATAACATATTGTTGAAAATTATCAGACCCTTGGCTTGGTTGTTGAAGTTCCTCCTTTAGAGCAAGTTCCTCTTATAGTTCTCTGTAGATACACTATAGTTGTAAAATGTTTGTAGAGATAATATTTTGTGTGTAGAATTAAGGACAAATTACACACAAATGTTTAGTGGGCAGTATTAGTAAGAAGATCTATTGCATTAGAAAAGGGAGAAGTATCAAGTTTATTTAGGAGAAATAAAATGAGTTGAGAAAATTTAAGGGAAAATGTATGGTTCAATGAGACCTTGTGGAGAAAAACATGGAAGAAAGACATGGAAGAATATTTACATTCTTGGAACAACAGGAGTGTGGAAAGACAAGAGCACAGTTGGAGTTGTACCAGGTCAAGCAGAAGTTCCGTCGGAGCCTGAACTGAGAATGCACCGTTCCTAGTTACCTTGATAACAGCCCCACTTTCTGTTAATAATACTCTAATGAGAAAAATCTTGCAAAAATAGTCAGAAAAGGCAGAGTCACATATGGTTCAATGTGCTCCACCTTAGTAGAAAGTCTCAGGAGGAGTTTGGGAAGGATGGCGCTGCAGGCAATGGATGAGATAATGATGATAAAATTTTCAGCTCTGTATAAAAGGGCAAGCGAAATACATGCTTGTGAATTTCTGGGTGCTTTGCCATGTTGTATTTCCTGATAAATTTTATCCCAGTTAATATGAAGAATAAACTCTGATTATTATGGTTATCACTTGCTGGGTGTCTATTATTTTTCAGAAACTGTATCAGGAACTTGATATAAATCATTTAATTACACATTTCCAAACTGCACATGAATTAGTTATTATTATGATCATTTTATAGATGAAGAAAATGAGACTTAGAGCAATTAATAAGTTGCCCAAGGTCAGATAGCAAGTAAGTACCAGAAATAAAGTCCAGATTAATCTAATTCCCATACCCTTGCTCTTTCAATTATGTTTCAGGGTTGATCACAAAAAGAACCACTCTGTATGCTTAGGATGATTTACTACCTACTAAATTTAACCATGGGGCAATCTAATAAACTGGGTAGAATATATGGTTAAGATAAAATTTGAGAAGAAAAGATTAAATTAAAATAGTTGGTACATAACCAATGATCAGAATATTCTGTCAGTATTCTAGAAATTTATGTAAGAATAAACTGGATGCTGACAAAATTTTATTATATTAAAAAATTCACATTCTTCATACACAAATCTTGTAAATAATCACTATTAAAGAAAGGATATTTACCTAGAAAAATCTGGGGTGGTCAACCAGTATATAACCATTCCTGGGGTGAATGTCCTTTTCATCTTAGGCCTCTGGCCAATTTATCCAAGGGGTAGATATCTGACTTCAAAATATTCTGTTTTATAGGCAATTACAACTTGCAAGGGAATATACAGAGGTCACAGGGTAGTAGAGTTGAGTTATATTAACAGCAATTCTTTGGAGAGAAAAAAACCACCTTACACTACCATGCTCAATGGCAAAGATTAACAGAAGGTACAGCAACATTATATAAGTTGAAACACTAAGGGCCTAGACCAGTTAGGGATACATTATTGGGTAACTTCACTGGGCAAATAATTCTGAGTAACTGAGTTGCTGGCTAATGGTAAGAATAACATGGAAGTCATAAATACTAGCTAGAGCCTTGCTGTAGTCTGAATGTTTGTGTGCCTCCAAATTCATATGCTGAAACCGAATCACCAATATGATGGTCTTAGCAGGTGGGGCCTTTGGGGGGTGCTTAGGTCATGCAGTCAGGGCCCTCAAGAGCGGGATTAATGCTCTCACAAAAAAAAGACCCCAGAGAGTTAACTTGTTCCTTCCACCACATGAGGACAGTGAGAAGGTACTATCTATGAACCAGAAAGCAGATCCTCTCTAGACACCGAATCTGATGGCACCATGAGCTTGTACTTCCCAGTCTCCAGAACCATGAGAAATAAATTTCTACTGTTTATTAGCTATCGAGTTTATGGCATTTGGTTGTAGCAACCTGAATGGACTACAATAAACCTCATGACCAGTTTCAGCAGCAAATAAAAAAATCTGCACTTGCATTTCTTTGCATACTAAACCTATACTAGGTCAATATTTATATTAGTATTGATTCCCTAACCTTTCTCCCCTTCACAGGCTGTGTAGTTGCAGAATGCCCAAATGAAATTATTACACATATATAATACAAATGGATATCACCCAGGGAGCCTGATTTCAAAAAAATGTGGTATCATGACATCGTACCTTGTTTAATAGCTGGGCATGAATTTAGGTCATTTCCCATTTTAGAAGAAGACAAGAGTGTTAGTTATTATGTATGGATTAATTACTTTTAGTTGAATTGAGGCATTTGTGGATAGATGGAGAAAAATATATAGAGTATAGAGAAGTGAGAGAGAAAGAGAGAGTGTGTGTGTGTGGGTCTGTGTGTACGTTCGTGTGTGTGTACACAACAGCCACAGTCAACAGGTGGAATGTAGGAGATACAAACTGCGATGGCTGCTCAGCTCCATGTAGTTACCCCAAGGATAAGCCTATGTATTCTACTGTGTCCCCTGGACATAGCTATATGCTCTCAAAATAGAGATATCTGACCCAAGTTTGTTCAGTTAGATTAATTCTTCTAATAATTGGAAAACCTGAATTGAGATACATAGAAACAGAGAGCGTCAGAGTTGCACGACGCTAGGCAATGCTATAGAAAGCATGTTTCCATTCCCCAGCTTCTGGAGGTCTTGGAACTTCTGTGTTTCAGTTCTTCCCATAGCTTAATTGTTCAGTCCTTCCTTTATTCCATGCATTCTCCAAAATCTTTGTAATACATCCTTTGCTTCAGGTTTCTAAGAATGGGAAAAATAAGGCAGATAATCTAATTTTAAAATTAAGCTGAACAGAGATGGCTAATAAAAATGTATATATTTGTTTAGGGGCTGTGTTCACATATCACAGAAATAAGAGGGACGTATACTCTGGTTATATTTCAGATGCAACTAATCTGATACCAGCCTTCTGAAACTGATTCTTTCTTTATCTTCCACATCGCTCATGAACTTCCTTCTCTGAAAACCAGTTATTTAACTTGATTCTTCTTTATATAATTAAATATTGATTTTGGCTATAACTAAAATAAAAATATAATAGAAAGTGTTACACAAATAGGGAATTCATTTTTTTTTTAATGAGACGAGATACAGAGGTAGCTCTCAGGAGGCAGCTCACTGATACCATTGAAACCCAAGCATTTTCTTTCTTTCTGCTTCAGTGTCCCAAGCATGTGGGCTTTCTTTCTCATGGTTGTAAAGTGGCTGTTGGAACTCTAGGCATCAAGCCAGCATGACAGACAGAAGGATAAAACAGAAGAGGTGGCACCAACAGCTTTCTGTGGATGTCACAATGACTATAACTGTTGTATGGTCACCTCTGGCTATAGGGAAGGCTGGAAAATCAATTTTTTTTAAAGTAGGAAAAACAAGAAGCAATAGGGTTGACATACGTGCTGAGTGAATCAACTAACACTATCTTCCATAGCTTCTAGAATAATCAATCTTAATGAATTTTCTTAGGTATGATGATATTTAGAAATAAAAGTGAAAAAAAGCTCCTTAGTACAGTTTGCTGGTTTCCTGGACAGAAGTACAACTTTATGCTGAAGTCTACATTCACTCATACCTGTTGCTAATAGACTTATGTTCCTAAATCTGTATCACTTATCCACTCAGCATGTGTGTGCATGTGCCTGTGTGTGTATTCCATTTTTTTATTTTTATTTTTTAAATTGAGACAGAGTCTCACTCTGTCACCCAGGCTGGAGTGCAGTGCTGCAATCTCGGCTCACCGCAACCTCTGACTCCTGGGATCAAGCGATTCTCCCACCTCAACCTCCTGAGTAGCTGGGACTACAGGTGTGCGCCACCATGCCTGGCTAATTTTTCTATTTTTATTAGAGATGGGGTTTCCCCATGTTGGCCAGGCTGGTCTCAAACAACTGCCCTCAGGTGATCTGCCTGCCTTGGCCTCCCAAAGTGCTGGGACTACAGGCACGAGCCATCGTGGCCTGGCCCTGTAATTCCATTTTTTAATGAGCAAAATATGTACATCAAAAAGAATCAAGATATACAAAAGTTTTTCTCTCATCCTTGTTCTCTACTCATTCATTAACCTGTCTCAATGCCATCAGTGTTTTCAACTTATTGGTATTCTTCCAGAGAGAGCTTATATATTCATAGGAATTGTGCAGTCCTCTCTTAAAACCACTGGTTCTATATTTGCACATTTCACAAGCAAGTGACTATGCCAATGTCTTTACCAAGGGAAGAAAAAGTGTTGAATCTTCATTCAACTATTATGTGCCAGCTGCCTCTATACATCCTATCCCATTTAATCTTCATAATGCCTTGCTGAAGTTGATACCTGCATGTTCAGCATGGTAATCTGAGGTTCAGAATATGTCTCAGTCCATTTATATTGCTGTAAAAAATATCTTAGACTGAGTAACTTATAAAGAGTAGAAACCTATTTTTCACAGTTCAGGACGCTAGAAGTCCAAGATCAAGGCACTAGCTGATTTTGTGTCTGGTGAAGGCTGGCTCTCTGCTTCACAGATTTTACCTCTTGCTGTGTCCTCACATGGTGTAAGGATGGAAGGCGCAAACTCACTCCCTCAAGCCCTTTTATAAGGACACTAATCCCATGTATGAGGGTGGAACCCTTACAGTGCAATCACTTTCCAAAGGCCCTATATCTTAATACCACCACCTTGAGGTTTAAATTCTACCGTGAGTTTTGGAGGGACACAAACATTCAAACCATAGCAGGGTAGTTAGATGACACATATTAGGCCAAAGAGCTAATCAAGATTTGAAAGTGGAATTTAAATCTGTGTGCTTTGGTTTGCCTGCCTCTGAAATATCTATTTTTTTTTTTTTTTAAAGAAAATGATGTTTATTTGGAAATAGAGCATTGCAATGGGAATACACACGCCATAGTAAACTATGTGTGTATTCGGGGAGATAAAAGAAGACACAGGTGTTTTTGTTTGTTTGTTTTTTGAGACAGAGTCTGTCTTGCACTGTCACCTGGGCTGGTGTGCAATGGTGCAGTCTCGGCTCACTGCTACCTCCACCTCCCAGGTTCAAGTGATTCTCCTGCCTCAGCCTCCCAAGTAGCCAGGATTACAGGCACTCACCACCACACCTGGCTATTTTTTTTTTTTTAATTTTTAGTAGAGATGGGGTTTCACTATGTTGGCCAGGCTGGTCTCGAATTCCTGACCTCATTATCTGCCCACCTTGGCCTCCCAAAGTGCTGGGATTACAAGAAGACACAGGTTTTTTAAAGGAAAAAATGAGGACGATTACGTAGTTGTTTTAAAAGAAATAGCCTTGGCTACAGAGATCAGTGGCAAGGGTTATGGCAATCTGAAGTTGGACAGGCGGTTGCTGGGCAGATAAAGCATCTATTTGTTGAGATCCTCTATTCGTGTGTATCTGAGCCCTTGAAGCACCAGGTTTCTGCTGGACGATTGGCTCTCTCTGCCACAGTGGACTACACAGGTCTTCCTCCTCTGCTACTCTGTCTTCTAGCTGATTCTTTAACAAAGTATGCTCAAGGTTGTGAAAGCTTGGCCTCTTTCCTTGTGGCACTTAGAGCCATGATTTGAAGTGAGTTGATGGTCAGTAAATGTCCATTAATTAAATTACTTGGCACTCCCTCTGACCTCAGCCTAGAGCCCTTGCTATTGCTTCCTCTGCTCCTAAAACTCCTGCAGCTTTGCTCAATTGTTTTTCTTTTAGGATTTCTCCTTTTACCCTACTTATCTCTCTAGAGACTTGTTTCTCGATGTGTGGACCTTGGACCAACAGCATCAACATCACCTAGGAGCTTATTAGAAATCCCAGCACTTTGAGAGGCCAAGGCGGGTGGATCATGAGGTCAGGAGATCGAGACCATCCTGGCTAACACGGTGAAACCCCGTCTCTACTAAAAATACAAAAAATTAGCCGGGCATGGTGGCGGGTGCCTGTAGTCCCAGCTACTCGGGAGGCTGAGGCAGGAGAATGGCATGAACCCGGGAGGTGGAGCTTGCAGTGAGCCAAGATCGCTCCACTGCACTCCAGCCTGGGCGACAGAACGAGACTCCTTCTCAAAAAAAAAAAAAAAAAAAAAAAAAAAGAAATACAGATTCTCAGGCCCCACCCTAGACCTACCAGATGAGAATCTATTTTCACAACATCATCTGGTGGTTACTATGCATATTAATGTTTGAGAAACACTGTTCTAGATATGCCTACAGGTGAAGTCTAGTCAGCTGCCTGAGGTCACATTTGAAATGGTTTTATCAGTACTTACAAAATACACAGAATTTCTCCTATGCTCCTGAAAAGCCTAGAAAACTTACTATATGTTCATTAAGAAAAAATTTGCTGACCTCTGCTGTAGAATCTATGCCTTACTGTACTTGAATTTGGGATGGATATTTAATCTTGCTTTTACCCATGTACCATGGGCACGGAGTTGAGTGCTGATTCTGCCATGCTGCTGCTTCTGTGTACTTACCGTGTTTTGTACATTCACATTCATGACTTCACACTATGATTTACATTTTGTTTGTATGTTTACAGGTATGGTTCTCTACTAGGCAGAAAGCTCCTTGAAGACAGATGAGGCCAGGCTCCCTAGAAGCAGAGCCTGGAATGGGGATTCTTGTTGAGTGAGTGGTTGAAGGACTGCTCTCAGGGAGAATCTGGAAGGAAAGGAGGAAAGCAGGACAGGCTAGAGGAAGAAGCTAAGCAAAGATGTTGTGGCTGCACTGGAGTCTAACTTCACTGTGATTTCTTGGGGTGTTCTGAAATGTAAATAACACTGTAGACTTGCTCCACCTTAAGGCAAGGGGCTGAGCTTTTTGTGCCACATATGTCATTGGCCTGGGCTGGCTGTGGAGGAAGGCATGACCTCACAGGCTTTTCTGGATGAGGCTGCTTCCCTTCGCTGAAGCCACCTGTGAGCCTTTGGCAGCCACTATTCAAGCAGCTGGGGTGGGGAAGAGTCAGTTCCGTTGTGGCTTTTTATTTTAATCTCTGTATCCTTGGTTTCTGGCACTCAGTAAGCATGCAATAAATCTTTGCTACGAGAGTGAGTCTCTTCCTAATATAATACTTAGTCACTTGTTAATTAAAATAGACAGTACCCATTATCTTTGTTTATATTCATGCAATTAATAAAGCAAATATTCTTCTGACTAGTTAGTTTAACAAGACTAAATGAGATCATCCAGATGAAGGTACCTAGCAAACTACCTGACATATAATAGGCAACAATAAATGTTAATTTCCCCTTAAGGTTAAATAGGCTATATATATTTTGTTAGGAAGAGTGTTTCCTGTTTATGGCTTGTAACACATTTTAATGAATCAAGAGAGATTTCTGCTATTACCTGTATAATCTCTACTTGAGGTAGAGATCTCTGCTTGAGGTAGAGACCTCAGCTGTGAAGAGGTATAATGATGGTATAATCTGAGCTGTTGTACAAACAGTGATATTAGAAAGTGAAGGAAGTATCAAAGAAAATATGATTAGCTGTTAAAATCATCTACACAAAAATAATGATTGCTGCCAGGTATTTAGTGCTTATTACAGGATAGGCACTGTCCTAGGAGCTTTATGTACTTTATTACCAGTCCCCCAAACTATCCTATAACGTGGATGCTATAATAGGTTGGTACACAATAGGTAGACAAAGTATGTAATTAAGATAATAGCAAAACAAGGGCACCAATATGTATTTTTTTGATATTTAAAAAGTAGCATTAAAATAGTAGTTCTGTTAAAAATCAGAATTTTATGGATTTTTTACGTTTATTATTATTTTTTAAAATTTGAATTACATAGGGGATTACTACCACCTTTCTAGTGCAGAGGATTTCTGTAAGTCTTAATTTCATTTCCTCTTATCCCTGTGTATTAATAACCCAGTTTCAGAACTGAGGAAACTGCAACTCAGAAAGGATAAGCCACTGGCTCCATGAAGAGTCAGGAAGCTGGTGACAAAGAAATCGGAGGGCTGGAGGGTAAAAGCAGGCGAAGGTGATACTCAGAGGAGAAGGACACTGGAGAAGTCAGTCCTGAACCCACCAATGAGGTACCGCTGCAGCTATGTCTGGAATTGGCTCAGGCTGCCAATTCCAGAAATCCGGAATGAGCCAGATGAAACCGCTTTAGCAATCTCCAGCAACTGCCCTTCTGTCAGAGTCAGAAGCAGAAATCTCTTTTTCCAGTCTTCTTATCTCTTGCCAGTGCCTCCTGTTGATAGAATCGACCAGGAAGTAAGCAGGCGGGAGAGTCTCAGAAATGGAGTTTGCACATACCCAGCCTCGTAAAGGAGAATAGAGAAGCTGGGTATGGGTTAAAGAGATGATATGCAAATAACCAGGACACCTATACAGCTGGAATGTGGTTTGGCCGGGCTATTTCTCTGTAGAATGAATATATTTTACAACAAAGCTGTACTATTGATCTAATCTACGCACTTCACTTGAAAATTCATGTTTGAGTTAATTTACTTGAAAATTCATGTTTCTTAGGATTGAAAACTTGTTCATTTGTCCTCTTTGGCTTTTTATTCAGCTTTGAATATGATCTTTCAAAACAGAGAAGAAATTTTCTCATATAGGTGACTTTATTAATATTGGCATTGGTGCTCATGGGTTGAAATCTCAGCATTTTGGAACCCTGCTGGGATGTTCTGCTGCTACTCATTGTGACATTTTCTCATCCCCCAGAGATAGCCTGTTTGAAACTGAAATAGCAATTTGTATTCCTACTTGCAATATCCCAGTTATTTGGTAGCAATTCTTAAAGTGTGTCTAGAGCCAACTGGCACTGAAGTTTTCCATTACTGATACCCTTTTACTCATGATAATTTATGGAACACCACTAAATTAGGTAGTGGGAATGCTAGAATAGATAAGATAAAATTCCTGTTAATGGGAAGCTCATACCATAATATTTTACCCATGCTGAGATAGTTTCTATTAGTTCCCTAGCAAACACTTTTCTCATAGAGAAAAATGTAAACTTAGGTTACACAGTTTCTTTTCTTTTTAAAGATACCTATTCTCCATTTTAATCTAAGGAATTCAATACAGAGGAGGGACATTAAAGATGGTAAATTTTGCATCCTAGTATATTCCTGCGGTGCTCACTAGTTTAGCTGGACAGTCCTATTTTATAACATTGGTCCTCTATTTCTTGCTGGAGTAATAATGGCTGAGAAGTAACTGTTGTCTGATAAAGAAGGACATACAGGAATACTGTGACCTGGCCTCATTTTGTTTTTGCTGGCACACAAAGATTATGGGTGTGACAAACAGCAAATTATAAGGGAGAGTGATTCCATAGCTCCAGATCATAGAATATTCTCCAGCAAGAAAGTACTGGACATGACCAACTGTGAGGCACTTTTCTCTATTTTACACGCTTATTTAAAAAATAATGCTACCCATTACCTACGAAATCAACCAAGAATCCATGGTATGACATTCAAGGCCATTAAACAATATTCCTGTTAATGCGAAGCTCATACCCTAATATTTTACCCAAGCTGAGATCGTTTCTATTAGTTCCCTAGAAAGTCATGTTCTTCCTCTGATCTTTTCTACCATTAACAACTGATTCCTATGACCAAGCTCCAGCTTTGAGCTGTTTGTTAAGCAAAACAATCCTTTTTAATAAAAACAAAACATTATACAGAACATCAAAATATAACATAAATGCAGAATTGGTCCGGTTAAGAACGGTGGAGGATCCAGAATTCAAATGCCTTGTCTTCTTTGTGCTTTGGCCACACAGGCACTTATTCCAAATTCCAGACTGTTCTGGCTAGTCTCAATGTTTCATTTTTGTCTATTTGACTTTGTCTGTGGATTTTTGTTGTTCTTGCTTGGAATTATCTTCTCTAGCATCTTGTGTGCAAATGCTTCTCCAATCTAAATTCCATGTCTTCCAGGAAGCTCTTTATAATTTGCTCCACTTGAAGCCAAGCTAGACCTCCTCTGTGTTTCTAGTGGTAGTACTCAGGGAAGGTTGTTGTACTGCATTGTGAACCATCTTGAAGTCAGGGACTTCCTGTCTACCTCTGTACCATCATGTTTTGGACTATTAGGTACACAAGGATTTTACTACTTTTTCAAAGAGAGCAACATTTACCCTGATGTAGGTTTTTGGCAATTCTCTCTGGATACAGGTGAAGATTTTCCAAATTTATTTTGGTATTTCTACCACATGTTGTTATTTTTATTTCCCCTTGAGGCTCCACTCAAATGCCACATCACAAATAAAATCTTTCTTGAATCTTCCCAGATGAAAGTAATGTCAACTTCCTCTGAATGCTTTAAAACACACTTTCTGTCCCTCTCTGCATTTTCTAGCTTCTGTTATACAGCCATATACATGTCTTATATTCCACCCAATATTGCAAGTTACTTAAGAAAAGGTCTATGTTAAGGAACTGTAAGAGTATCTAATCTACAGTGAAATCAAACATGGCTTCAAACCCAGGCTTCAAATCTGGGTGGCACTGATCAAAAGATTTGACCTCTCTTTGAATTTCAGTCTCCTCACTGTGAAATGAGGCTAACAATGTCTCCTTCAGAGATTTTTTTGGTGAAGATTAAATTCAACAAGATTAAAATATCGTACCTTGAGCATTCAAAATATAAATTCCATCTCCTAGATTAATTTTGAGACTTTCCTGGAAACTAGTATCATCCCTTGTATGAAGTATATGCTCAATTAATGTTTATTTGCATGTTGAACTGAATTAGGCCAGAGGAATTACTATTCTAGTATACATTAATGAAAGTTATGTGGAAAAAAATGGTTCTGTTGATAAGTTTGGGAAGTGTTGAATTTTATCTGAATAATTTTTTTAAGGATTTAAACATTTGTTTGGTTTTCTAAAGTGAATTATTTGACTCTTTCTTCACAGAGAATCTCACAGGGCGAGCGCTCTTTGCAACAGAGGTTGGGTAATACACAAACAAGGTACTGGCCTTAAAGGAAGTGGAAGGATAGCTTGTGTCTTTTCTATGATAGGAAGGCTGGCAGGCTGTACAGACTCCAAAGGTTGGTATTACCAAGGTAGATTCACCATGGCCCACAGTCTAATCTTATAGGCTCTTAAAGTTGGCTTGTCTTCCAAATGTGGGTTGGAAACCCATAGAGCCCTCTTGTATAATAGCACTCATCCCAACCATGTTAAAGAAGTTACTGTACATAGATGGCTTAGAAGAGTGCCTGGCACTGAAGATTTACATACACCATTAACATGCACATTTTGTTCTCTCATTCACTAGATAGTGCATTTTCTTTACTTTTTTTGTGCATTAGGAAATGGAAATTCAATTCAATTCAACATGCAAATAAACATTAATTGAGCATATACTTCATACAAGGAACTATGCCAGGTTCTAGGGAAGTCTCAAAATTAATTTGGGGAATGGGAAATTGAGTTTCAATTTCCCAGTGTGGGTTCCTCCTGTGGATTGACTCTCATTAACCAAGTTTAGAGACTGGTAAATAAACATCAATGTGAATTTGTTAATTTTCCATGAGCACTCTTATTTCCAGTAGAATACACAGATGAACTGGCCTGATTACATAATTTCCCCACCCATCCCCACAATGGGCTGATGCACAGAAAAGTCAAATCATAAGTAGAAGGCTTTGTGATAAGTCCAAATTAGAAAAAATAGGAAATTATTTGATTGATTTTAGGAAGTGTCCCTCAGCTAAGCCCTCCATCCTTTCTTCCTTTCTTCTCTTTTCTTCTTCTATCCATCCAACAAATACTTATGGAAAACCAGCTGCATGAGGCAGTACAGCAGAGAGATCTGGGAAAGACTACCTATTTTTCAAATGGCAAATGATCTGTTTGCTAGCCACATGACCTCAAGGAAGTTATATAACGTCTTAGTGTTGCAGAACCCTCTTGCGTAATAGCACTCGTCTCAACCAGGTTAAAGAAGTTACTGTATGTAGATGACTTAGAAGAGTGCCTGGCACTGATGATTTACATATCTCTTCAATGCACACATATCATTTTCTGATTCACTAGGTTGTGCATTTTTCTTACTTTTTTAATGCATTGCAAAGTTGAGTTTCAAAATGATTAATTACTTTGCCCTAGGTCATATGCAGTTAGTAAGTGGCTGAGCTTGAACAGGACCAAAAAAGTAAATACACTGTTTATTTTAGAAAATCATGGATTTTGGCACTGTAGGGGAAAAAAAATAAAACATAATAGTTATGCAGACTCTCATTTCTCTTTAAAAAATTCTAAGCCTTAAGAGATACAGGGTGGACCCTAATTTCTTTCTATATCATCAACTTTTGATTGATTTTGTCATTTTCCATATTTATGTCCTGTAATTTGGAACTTCCTCAAATGATACCATAAGAAATGAGATCAATTTTCTTCTGAAGTGTGTTTTTAAAAGACATTACAGTCATCCCAGACTCATGTTCTTAGCTATGAAACAGTGTATTTGGCAGTTTCCATTGCTTCTGGTTGTGATCAGATTGAATTTCAGACAGTCATCTTTAAGCTATGCCCCAACTAAGATGAATAGATATTGTCAGATGGCCTGTTTAATCACTTTGCCATATGGCATAATTATGTTTATGAGTAGGACCTGCTTTTGCTTGGTTTGGGCAATAGCTAAAACCAACAGAACAAGGCAATCACATCTCCTAAGTTAAGACTAGGGCCCACTCTTCATCTTTAATCTTAGCTGGGCAATCACATTTTCAAACCTGCAGAATAAGCTTAGTGTGTACTTGTACTGCAGGACCCCATTAGGCTCATGGCATCTGTCTATCCATCTATTCATGCTTACTTTCATTAATTGCATTCCAGTAATCACTCCCTGAACCCTTCATGTGTGCTGGGCTCTCTGTGTCCCAGGTCAGACTATCATGAAAAAGACAGCATTCCTCATCTCAAGAAGCTCTTGGTGTAATGGAAAAAGTCTCAAAAGCATATGGATCTTAAACATGAAGCTTAATGCTATTTATTTATTATTTTAAAATTTTTATTTTTAATTTTTGTGGGTACATAGTAAGTGTATATATTTAGGGGGTACATGAGGTATTTTGATACAGGCATACAATGTGTAATAATCACATAAGGGTAAATGGGGTATCCATCGCCTCAAGCATTTATCCTTTCTTTGTGTTACAAACAATCCAATTATACAATTTTAGTTATTTCAAAATATACAATAAATTATTGTTGACTGTAGTCACCTGTTGTGTTACAAAATACTGTGTCTTCTTCATTATAGCTGATTATATTTATGTACACATTAAATATCTCCACTTCCCCCAACCCCACAACGCTTTCTAGCCTCTAGTTACCATCATTCTACTCTCTATCTCCATGAGTTCAATTGTTTTAATTTCTGCCTTCCACAAATAATTAAGAAAAGGCAAAGTCTTTCTGTCCCTGCCTTATTTCACTTAACATGGTGACCTCCAGTTCCATCTATGTTATTGCAAATGACAGGCTTTCATTCTTTTTTATGGCTGAATACTACTCCGTTTTGTATATGTACCACACTTTCTTTATTCATTCATCTGCTGATGGACACTTAAGTTAATTCCAAATCTTGGTTATTGTGAATAGTTGCTGCAATAAACATGGGAGTGCAGATATGTCTTCAATATACTGATTTCCTTTCTTTTGGGTATATACCTAGCAGTGGATTGCTGGATCACAACGGTAGATCTATTTTTAGTTTTTTGAGGAGCCTCCAAACTGTTCTCTGTAGTGGTTGTACTAGTTTACATTCCCACCAACAGTTTATCCAGGTTCCTTTTTCTTCCCATTTTCACCAGCATGTGTTATTGCTTGTCTTTTGGATAAAAACCATTTTAACTGGGGTGAGATGATATCTCATTGTAGTTTTGACTTGCATTTCTATGATAGTTAGTGTTACTGAGCACCTTTTGATATGACTGCTTGTATGTCTTTTCTTGAGATATGGCTATTCAGGTTTTTTGCCCATTTTAAAATTGGATTATTAGATTTTTTTCCTATTGAGTTGTTTGAGCTCCTTATATATACTGGTTATTAATTCTTTGTCAGATGGAGAGTTTGTGAATATTTTCTCCCATCTGTGAGTTGTCTCTTCACTTTGTCGACTGTATCCTTTGCTGTGCCAAGCTTTTTAAATTTGATATGATCTCATTTGTTCACTTCTGCTTTGGTTGCCTGTGCTTGTGAGGTATTACTCAAGAAATCTTTGCCTACTCCAATGTCCTGGAGAGTTTTCCCAATGTTCTCTTGTAGTAGACTCATAGATTGAGGTCTTATATTTAAGTCTTTAATCCATTTTGATTTGATTTTTGTATGTGGCAAGAGATAGGGGTCTAGCTTCATTCTTCTGCATATGGAGATTCAGTTTCTCCAGCATCATTTATTGAAGAGACTGTCTTTTCCCAATATGTGTTCTTGGTACCTTTGTCAAAAATGAGTTCACTGTAAATGTATGGATATTTTTCTGGGTTCTCTATTCTATTCCATTGGTCTATGTGTCTGTTTTTATGCCAGTACCATGCTATTTTGGTTGCTATAGCTCTGTAGTATAATTTGAAGTCAGGTAATGTGATTCCTCATTGTGTTCTTTGTCTTTCTTTTCTTTCTTTCTTTTCTTTTATCTGTTTATTTATTTATTTATTTATTTATTTTATGGAGTCTTGCTCTATCGCCCAGACTAGAGTGCAGTGGCACAATCTCGGCTCACTGCAACCTCCATCTTCCCAGTTCAAGTGATTCTCATGCCTCAGCCTCCTTAGTAGCTGGGATTACAGGCACCTGCCACCATGCCCGGCTAATTTATTTTGTATTTTTAGTAGGGATGGGGTTTCACCATATTGTCCAGGCTGGTCTTAAACTCCTGACCTCAAGTGATCCTCCCGTCTCGACCTCCCAAAGTGCTGGGATTGCAAGTATGAGCCACCACCCCCAGCCTCCTTGTTGTATTCTTTTTCCTCAGGATAGCTTTGGTTAGTCTGGGTCTTTTGTGGTTCCACATAAATGTTAAGATTTTTTTTTTCTATTCATGTTAAGAATGTATTTTGATAGGGACTGCATTGAATCTGTAGATTGCTTTGGGTAGTATAGACATTTTAACAATATTGATTCTTCTAATCCATGAATATAAAAATTTTTTTCCATTTTTTGTGTTCTCTTTAATTTCTTTCATAAATATTTTACAATTTTCCTGGTAGAGATCTTTTACTTTATTTAATTTTATTTGTAGCTACTTGAGATTACTTTGATTTCTTTTTCAGATTATTTACTGCTGGCATATAAAAATGCTATTTTTTTTGTATGTTAATTTTGTGTCCTACAACTTTACTGAATTTGTCAGTTCTAATAGTTATTTGATAGAGTCTTTAGGTTTTCCCAAATATAAGATTGTATTTTCTGCAAACAAGGATAATTTGACTTCTTCCTTTCTGATTTGGATGCCTTTTATTTCTTTTTCTTGTGTAATTTCTCTATCCAGGGCTTCCAATACTGTGTTGAATAACAATGGTGACAGTGAGCATCCTTGTCTTGTTCCAAATCTTAGAGAAAAGGCATTCAGTTTTTCCCCATTCGTATGATACTGGCTGTGGGTCTGTTATATTGACTTTTATTGTGTTGAGGTATGTTCCTTCTGTATGCAGTTTTTGTGAGTTTTTATCGTGAAGTGATGTTGAATTTTATCAAATGCTTTTTCAGTGTCAATTGAAATGATCATAAGGTTTTTATCCTTCATTCTATTGATACGCTATATCACATTGATTGATTTGCATATGTTGAAATATTCTTGCATCCTGGGGATAAATCCTTCTTGGTCATGATGAATGATCTTTCTAATGTGTTTTTGAATTTGCTTTGCTAGTATTTCATTTCAGGATTTTTGCATCAATGTTCACTGGGATATTGGCCTGTTGTTTTCTTTTTTTGATGTGTCTTTGTCTGGTTTTGCTATCAGGGTCATACTGGCCTCATAGCATGAATTTAGAAGTATTCTCTCCTCCTCTGTTTTTCGGAACAGTTTGAGTAGGATTGGTATTAGTTCTTTTTTAAATGTTTGGTAAAATTCAGCAATGAAGCCTTCAGGTCCTGGGCTTTGCTGAGATCTCTTTGCTGAGATAATTTTTATTATGGCTTTGATTTCATTACTTGTTACTGGTCTGTTCAGGTTTTGGATTTCTTCATGGTTCAATCTTGGTAGGTTGTATGTGTCCAGGAATTTATTCATTTCTTCTAGGTTCTCGAATTTATTGGCATGTAATTGCTCATACTAGCCTCTAAAGATCCTTTGAATTTTTGTCATATTGATTGTAATGTCTCCTTTTTCATCTCTCATTTTATTTGTTTGGGTCTTCTCTCTATTTTCTTAGTATGGTTAAAGGTTTGTCAAATTTGTTTCTCTTTTCAAAAAATCAACTTTTTGTTTCATTAATCTTTTGTATTGTTTTCATTTCAATTTCATTTATTTCCGCTTTGTATTTATAATCTCTCTTCTTGTACTAATTTTGGGCTTGATTTGCTCTTGCTTTTCTAGTTCTTTAAGTGCATAGTTAGGTTTTTTATTTGAACATTTTCTAATTTTTTGATGTAGGTGCTTATAGCTATAAACTTTCCTCTTAGTAAAGTATACAGCTTGTGCTGTACTCCATAGAATTTGGTATGTTTTGTTTCCATTATGACTTGTTTCAAGAAAATTTTTAAATGTCCTTCTTAATTTCCATGTTCTCAGTGTTCATTTAGGAGTGTATGAATTTCCATGTGTTTGTATTGTTTCCAAAATTCCTGTTGTTACTGATTTCTAGTTTTATTCCCCTGTGGTTAGAGAAGACACTTGATATAATTTCATTTTTTTATTTTTAAAAAACATATTTTGTGGCCTAACATATCTTCTATCCTTGAGAATGATCTATATGCTGAGGAGAAGAGTTTATATTCTGTAGCCATTGGATAAAATGTTTGCTAAATATCTATTAGGTCCATTTGATCTATAGTGTAGATTAAGTTTGATGTTTGTTGATTTTCTGTCTGGATGATCTAATCAGTGCTGAAAATGAGTTGTTGAAGTCTCCAGCTGTTATTGTTTTGGGGTATATATCTCTCTTTAGCTCTAGTAATATTTGCTTTATATATATAGTGCTCCAGTGTTGGGTGCATATATATTTACGATTATTATATCCTCTTGCTGAATTGACCACGTTATTATATAATGACCTTCTTTGTCTCTTCTTACAGTTTTTATCTTGAAATCTATTTTGTCTAATGTGAGTATAGATGCTTGTCCTCCTTTTTGGTTTCCATTTGCATGGAATGTCTTTTTCTATCCTCTATTTTCAGGCTATGTGTGTCCTTATAGGTGAAGTGTGTTTCTTGGTTTCTTGTAGAAAACAGACTGCTGGGTCTTGTGGTTTTTTTTTTTTTTTTTTTTCCTTTTTCTTTTTTTTTAAATCCATTCAGCCACTCTATGTCTTTTAATTAAAGAGTTTAGTTCATTTATTTATATGTTTATTTCTTTTTCCTTTTTTCCCCTCAAGTTCCAGCAGAATGAAAATTTAGTCCATTTACATTCAATTAGTACTGATAAGGACTTACTCCTGCCATTTTGTTGTTTCTTTTCTACTTGTTTTGTGGTCTTCTCTTCGTCGTCCTTCTTTCTTTCCTTCCTATCTCCCTTTTAGTGATGGTGATTTTCTCAGGTGAAATGTTTTAATTTCTTGCTTTTTTATTTTTGTGTATCTTTTGTATATTTTTAAATTCAAAGTTACTATGAAGCTTGCAAGTAACATAGCTCATCATTTTAAACTGATGACAACTTAACACTGATTGCATTAAAAAAAGAAACTAACAAAGAATAAGGAAACTAATAAAAAATATACACTAACTTTGTCCTTTGTCCGCTACTCTGCTTTTTAACTTTTTGTTGTTTCTATTTATATTTTATTTGACTGTCTTGAAAAGTTATAGTTATTATTTTTGATTGGTTCATCTTTTAGTCTTTCCATGTAAGATTTGAGTAGTTTACACATCACAATTACAGTGTTCTGTGTTTTTCTGTGGACTTACTATTACCAGTGAGTTTTATACCTTTGGATGATTTTTTATTGCTCATTAACATCCTTTTCTTTCAGATTGAGTGATTTCCTTTAGCATTTCTTGTAGCATAGGTCTGGTGTTGATGATATCCCGTAGCTTTTGTTTGTCTGGGAAAGTCTATTTCTCCTTCAAGCTTGAAGGATATTTTGGTTGCATGTACTATTCTAGGATGAAAGGTTTTTTCTTCCAGAACTTTAAATATGTCATGCCACTCTCTCTTGGTCTGTAAGGTTTCCATTGAGAAGTCTGCTGCCAGACATATTGGAGCTCCTTTGTATGTTATTTGTTCCTTTTCTATCTGTTTTAGGGTCCTTTCTTTATCCTTGACCTTTGGGAGTTTGATTATTAAATGTCTTGAGGTATTCCTATTTGGATTAAATCTGCTGGGTGTTCTATTACCTTCTTGTAATTACACATTTACCCCCATCTCTCTCTCTTTCTCCTCTTTGAGGCCAATAACTATTATATTTGCCCTTTTGAGGTTATTTTCCAGTTCTTGTAGGAGTGCTTCATTCTTTTTTATTCTCTTTTTGTCTCCTCTGTGTTTTTTTTTAAATAGCCTGTCTTCAACTCACTAATTCTTTTTTCTTCTTGATCTAGTCTGCTGTTAAGAGACTCATGCATTCTTCAGTATGTCAATTGTATTTTTTTAATTCCAGAATTCCTGCTTGATTCTTTAAAATTACTTCAATCTCTTTGTTCAATTTATCTGATAGGATTCTGAATTCATTCTCTGTGTTATCTTCAATTTTGCTGAGTTTCCTCAAAAGAGCTATTTTGAATTCTTTGTCTGAAAGATGACATATCTCTGTCCCTCCAGGATTGGTCACTGGTGCTTTACTTAGCTTGCTTGTTTGGTGAGGTCATGTTTTCTGGATTGTCTTAATGCTTCTAAATGTTCATCAATGTCTGGGCATCAAAGAGTTAGTTATTTATTGTAGTCTTTGCAGTTTTGGTTTGGACCTATCCTTCTTGGGAAGGCTTTCCAGGTATTCAAATATAATTGGGTGTTGCAATCTAAGTCTTTGGTTGCTGCAGCCATATCTGCTTCAGTTGGGCACACCAAGCCATCCAGTAACACTGTGGCTCTTGCAGACTCATGAGGTACTGCCTTGGGTAGGAACTGGGTGAATTCGTTGGATTACCAGGCAGAGACTCTTGTTCCCTTCCCTTCCCTTTCCCCAAATAAATGGAGTCTGTCTGTCTCTCTGTCTCTGTCTCTCTCTCTCTCTCTATCTCTCCTGAACTGTTTTGAGCTGGGGGATAGGTAACAAAAGCACCCATGTGGCCAACACATGGGACCATGTATGGTCAGACCTGAAGCCAGCACAGCACTGGGTCTCACCCAAGGCCTATGATAACCACTGCCTGACAACTCCCTATGTTTGCTCAAGGCCCTAGGGCTCTACAATTAGCAGATGGTGAAGCCAGCCAGGCTGTCTTTCCCTTCAGGGTGGCAAGTTTTTCCTGGTCCTGGGTGTGTTTAGAGATGCCATATGGGAGCCAGGGCCCGGAGCTGGGAACCTTAGGAAACTACCTTGTGCTCTATTCTACTGTGGCTGAGCTGCCACCCAAACCATAAGACAAAGTCCTTCTCACTCTTCCTTCTTACTAGAAGCAGGGAGTCTCTCCCCATGGTCATGACTGCCTAAGGCCCATGGTGAGTACTGCCTTGGCCACTGATGTTCACTCAGGGACCCAGGGCTTTTCAGTCAGCTTGTGGTGAATGCTGCCAGGCTTGTGAGTCTCCTTTCAGGGCATCAGGCTCCCCTCTGGCCCAGGGCATGTCCAAAAATGTCATTCAAGGGTAAAGACCTGGAATCAGGACCCCAAAGGCTCACTTGGTGCTCTACTCCACTGCATTTGAACTGGTACCTACACTGCAAGACAAAGCCCCCTTTACTCCTCTCTCTCCTTTCGTCAAGCAGAAGGGGTCACAGCTTGGAATGTCTTGGGTCACACCTGAAATCAGCATATCTTTGAGTCTCACCCAAGGCCTACAGCAAATACTGCCTAAATACCACTGATGATCAGGGCCCAAGGGCTCTTTAGTGAGCAGGTGATGAATCCTGCCAGGACTGGGTCCTTCCCTTCAAGTGTGTTCCCTTCTGTTCCAGGGTGTGTCTAGAAGTGTTGTCTGGAAGTTAGGGGCTGGAATGGGGGCCTCAGGACTTTGCCTGGTGCCCTATTCTACTGTGGCTGAGCTGGTATCCAAGTTGTAAGACAAAGTCCTTTTTACCCTTCTCTCTTCTTCACAAGTGGAAGGAAGGAGTCTCTCTCAGAGCTGTGAGCTGCACTGCCTGCCGTTGAGTAAGTGGTGGTGCAAGCACTCCCTTGGCCACCCTGGCTGGTGTCTTACTGGGTCACATGCACACCAAGTCCACTGGCTCCAAGCCCTACACAGCATCAGGATGGAAACTGCAGACCCTGTGGCCTAGGCTGCCTTTCAAGTTTATTTAGGACCCCGGATCGCTTTAGCCTGTGGTGTCAAGGCTTGCCAGAACTCAGGTTCTGACTGCTGGGATGGGTGATTCTCCTTTCATTAAGGCTGGTTTACATGTTCCCTCTATGAGCATCAGCTGAGTTTTGCCCCATGCTGCTTTCTGCTGTGACAGGGCACACTGAGTTCCAATGCAAAGTTTCACAATCACTGTGCTCTCCCTCCCCCAACCCCCCCCACCACACCCCCTGGAGTGCACAAATTCTCTCTCCACACCATACAGCTGCTGCTGAGGGATGGAGGAGGGGTGGCGTTGGCAATCCAAGACCATCTTATCCGCCTGCTGCGGTGGCTCATGCCTATAATCCAGCACTTTGGGAGGCTGAGGCGGGCAGATCATGAGGTTGAGAGATCGAGACCATCCTGGCCAACATGGTGAAACCCTGTCTCGACTAAAAATACAAAAATTAGCTGGGCATGGTGGTCCGCGCCTGTAGTCCCAGCTACTCGGGAGGCTAAGGTAGGAGAATCGCTTGAACCCGGGAAGCGGAGGTTGCGTTGAACCAAGATTGTGCCACTACACTCCAGCCTGGTGACAGAGCGAGACTCCCTCTCAAAAAAAAAATAAAAACAAAATCAAAAAAAATCTTATCTATTCTCTTCAGTGCCTTTTCCTTAATATGATGTTACAACCAAGTACTATGATAGCTCACCTGATTTTAGGTTCTTATGAAGGTGTCTTTTTGTTTGTTTTCATTTTGATTTTTGTTCAATTTGGTGTTCCTGTGGGAATGACAATCAGTAGAGGCTTCTATTCATCCATCTTGCTCCCTGTCTCCCCTAATGCCATTTAGAGGAGAGTGTGAAAAATTCCTGAACTGAAAATAGTTGTCTATTCAGTTTTGTATTTTGTCTCTGAGAATGGTGATTGTGCCAAAGGAAGGTATAGAAGCTCTCCTTTGTTACGCTATCTCCTCAAAAGAACATGGCTTTGATAAATTGCTTGTATCTCTATGATAGATGGTGCTTTACTGTTCTCCTGATTAAACAAAGGGCAGACAACACTGGAAGAGAAATTTCACGTTAACATAGATGGGAGTGAACTGATCTACCACTACTTTCTATCAGGAGAACAATTTGGGGATCAGAAAAAAAAATCTTTGGGAATGGTGCCACTTATGCACTCAACACTCCATCAATGTGATGGTTCTCATAAGCAGACATAAGGTGTAAGAAAGGTGCTAAAATGCTCCTTGGTTCATAATGTCCATAATCTTATATTTCATAATAGATTTAGTTAAAGTTGTGTTAATGGAAGACTTATGCAACTAGACCATGTTGTTTTAGGAAGAAAATGAACAGTTGCTAAGGTGAGGTTGCATGCCCTTAAGAAATTCGGTTGTACACTGGTTACAACTCTTACTGAAAGCAGGTAATGAGATGCAACAGGGAGTACCCCTCCCTCTTTCTCCCATTCTCAGGGCCCAAGCCTTTCTTGCTCCCTTCTGAACTTGCAAAGCCTGAATAGAGGGAAGCCTCCATTAGCATATGGAGAAAACCTGAGGAGTCAGAGGAGGCTAGGATTTTTTTGAGGTAGAGATTGTGGCAGTTTCACACAGGAAGGGGGTGGTAACACCCCAGGAGGGAGGTTTGAGGTGTGGCTGCAGGAGGAAGACAATAAGAGGGACTAGCAAGAGGATCACTGAGAAGAGAGAAGATGAAGAGCTGGAGAACATTTACATGCACAACCAAAGCAAGCCCCAACTGTAAGCCTTTTACCATTTCCTCTGAAAGGCATGAACAATTCAGACTAAGTCACAACCTCCTGTCTGTATTGCTTTGGTGCTTGTCTGCATCATCAGTAAAAGAACTGCTTACATTTCTCTTCCATATCTGTTTTTTTTTTTTTTTTCTAGCAAAGAGAGTTGTGGAATTATTCACAAATGAAGCAGTTCCAGATAGGAACATCAGGCCACATGATGCTGTTCTGGGGAGGCATGGCAGGTGGTAGAGGGAGCACTCACCTTCCCCTTGGAGTCAACCATGTGGAGAAGACCACAGATCATTAGATGTCTTCCCTGGCACCGGGGACTGCAGGCCAGATTTCTTTGATTCCCCTGATAACCTCCTCTCTCCCTGAGGACAGAAATGGGGGCCCTTTCATTTTCTGGTTACTTGAAATAGTACTTCAGAATGGGCCAAGCTGGACCATTAAATAGGAAGTGGATCATGGAGGGTGCAAGTGAGGTTCTTGTTGCAGGAAGGCTTTTAGCAGATGCTGATCAATGAATTGGAAGGGATATTTGAGGTGGAATTCAAACATGGGTAACCAGAAGTTCCCAAACATGACTGCATATCAAAATCAGTTATTTAGCTGTCAGAAACACAAATATTTGGGCCCCATTCCAAGATTGGCCAAGTCAAAATAACTGAAGGTAGAGACAAAAAAAATTCTATAAATTTTTCCTACGGTGATTAAAAATCACAGCCATGTTTTAGAACCAGTAGACTAGATGATGTTTAAGATAGAAATCCAACTCTGAGATTTTATATTTCACAAGTAAAGCAACTAGAATTCCCGAAGTTTGATAAGCTTGGGTGTCATTCTATATATTGGATCACTTTTTAAGCTCTGATTCTTCAGTATCTTGTAGAAACTGGATCACATTTTTTTTTTTTTTTTTTGCATGTTGAAAGATTGTCACAGTAAGAGTGGCTGCATTTTAGTTGCTATCTATGGTGACTGGAAGGTAGAGCTGTGAATGACCTGGGGCATGGGCTCCCAGAGACCTACAAATAAGCTCAAAGAGGATGCTGGAACCCTTCCTGGGACACTGGGAGCCATGTACTTAAAAACACCATCTGGTGCTCACTTTCTTCCTTCCTTGTCTAGGCTGAGGTCAGCGAGAGAAAAATATAATGATGAAAGCAAAGGTGTGTAAGAGAACTGGTGCAATACAAGCATGTCTCAACACTGACTTTCCATATTGGTGCCAGGCAAGCAAAGGGTAGTGGACCATACTGGCCATTTATTATTATAAGGGCCTCTGACAAAACTCTTCTTTCTGAGGCTCAGTGTTATAGTCATCACAGAAAACCAAGGAAAGGATCTTTAAAGACAGGCACAGTGTGAACCCTAAAGTGATGGCAAGCAAGCTGAAGAGATCAACACAAATACCTAAGGAGATGTTTTTGGACTCTTCCGTACTTGCACATCCACCTTAATGATCTGGTTCCAACCCAACTTGTCTGTCATACTCTTGCTCCATAAAACCATCTCCTGAAGCCTCCACCCACTTGCCACACCCACTCCTCTCTTCTTAAAATCCTTCAGTGGCTCTCCATTGTAGAAAGGATGAAGTTCAGCTCCTTAGTATGGCACAAAAGACTCCCCACAGTATGCTTTCTGTCTACTCCTGTGGCTTGATCTTCTGTGACCCCACAATTTTCATGCCCTGTACTTGAGCTACACCTACTTACCTGTCGATGAGCAAGCTTTGTTGAGCTTTGCCTTCTTGCTTTTGCCTATACCACTTACCCACCCACACCTCCTGACCAGCCATGGTCCTTTGCACTACAGTTGAAACTCCACATTCTCCCCCAATTCTCCACTTACAAGCAGAGTTGATCTGCAGACTTGGGGCTACCACTATACTTAGAACATAAATTTATGTAGCACTTGTTACACTATTACAACTAACGGTTTCTAGGTCTGTTTTGTCTCTTCTAATGAACTATAGTTTGTTGAGTGAAGGCATGGTTTATTGTCTTTTTCAACACTATGTCTCCATTTGTTGCTCAGTATGTGTGTGAACCATAGAAGGCATTCTTTATATAATGGTGATGAATATATGTCAACTATAAGCCAATATGTAGGAATTTTTTTTTCTTTATGAGAAAGCAAGTTCTGAGAACTTTGGGAACTAATCATGTACTGGGAATATTGATTTCTCAGCCCATGTTTGCTGTGTTCACCCTGAGATTCAGACGAAGCTGGGCATGTCTTAAAGATCAGATAAGTAGAACATTAGGTATTAGAAAATAAATTGCATCAAAGGAAGAATTACAAGTTTATTCATAGGAAAACTGGGCAAATCAGAGAGGAAGAGTGATTTTGAGTACAATGCAGTGCCTCCTCTTGTATGAAGTAAATAATAACAGAGCTTACTGGAATTTATGTAAGAGTTTCAGAGGCATTTTTCAGCAAAGAGAGACCTTCGTAGGGGTGGAAAAATAATTGTTATACTTAACTGGAATAACACTATTGAAACACATGCTGATGTAGGGGAGACATATTGGCTTAATCAGGAAGCCAGACAGCAAGCCTAAAGCTGGAGAGAGGAGAGAGAGAGAGAGAGAGAGAGAGAGAGAGAGAGACTAAAGAGAGACACTAAAGAGAGAGAAGAGGGAGAGAAAGAGAAAAATGAAAGAGAGAGAGAGAGATGCAGGAGATGAAAGCTCATCTGCAGGGCCAAATAGGCAGATAAGGATTCGAGAAACATGGTGGGTATGTGGAGACTGAGCCCATGAGAAATGCCCCTCAGGGTCCCCTGAATTATTTGGGAGAAGGTTTTGTTTCTTCAAAATGGAAGAAAAGCAGAAGCCAAAAAATGCTATCTTTTTTTTAAGTGACTACTACCCTACTTTTTACATATCCTTCTCGTCCCTTTGGTGTGGGCTTGGAAAACAAAATGACACAAAGCAAGACATAATGTGGTCCTTGCCAACTGATGGACCGGGACATGAATAGGTGAAAAGGTAACCATAAAGAACTACTTTAGCAGTTTAGGAGAAAGGTGTCTTCTCCTTTCTAGCTCAAACCTCCTGGCAGATGACTTTAGGATTTAATAGTGCCAAAGGTTTGAGCTGCTATTTTGTCTCAAGGGAAAGCTAAAGAGGGGAAAAAAATAATTCCTTTTCACAAGGCTTAACTTTGCATTGGCATATGCCATTGTTGGCATCTGACAAGTGGCTAATTTGCAAGGCTGGGTTAAAAATTGAGATAATTTAGTTTTCTTTCACTTGAAAAGTTCATGTGAATGGGAAATAACCCAGGAGATGTTACAAAGATGTGGGTCACATGGCAGTCCAAACAGACCCAGTTCAAAAGAGAAGCAGTGAGGACTGCTTACACTGTTGACTTGAGAGAATGTCTTCAGAGGTCTAATTGGAGCTGTGTGCCTAATATTGACAAAACAGTGACATTGGCCTCAGTTATTTAACTGGAAAGGAAAAAGTGGGAATTCACCTTCAAGATACTCTTTGGTTTAATGACTCTGGCCACAGCATTTCCTGCTCAGCTAGATGGTGAAGAGTCTACCAGCAATTCCTGGCATCTGACACATAAAAAGAAGTCAGGGCCGGGCATGGTGGCTCACGCCTGTAATCCCAGCACTTTGGGAGGTTGAGGTGGGTGGATGATGAGGTCAGGAGTTCAAGACCAGCCTGGCCAAGATGGTGAAACCCCGTCTCTACTAAAAATACAAAAAAATTAGCTGGGTGTGGTGGCGGGTGCCTATAATCCTAGCTACTCAGGAGGCTGAGGCAGAGAATTGCTTGAACCTGGGAGACAGAGGTTGCAGTGAGCTGAGATCATGCCACACCACTGCACTCTAGCCTGGGTGACAGAGCGAGACTGAGTCACAGGAAAAAAAAAAAAAAAAAAAAAAAAGGGAAAAAATCAGGCAATTCAACTGGGATTGATTAAAAAAAAAACAAACCACCACCACCCTCAGAAAGACCTAAAAACGTGCACCTAAAAGACAGCCTATCTGGATAGTTAGGAAATCACAGCACCATGTTCTTTATGAGCAGAGAGGAGCTGCCAACTTCATTCGATCCAATGCCCTCATTTTATAAGTGGTAGATCCAGAGAAGGGATAGATTTTTGATTTAAATAATCCACTAGGTTTGTTTGCTACCTCTCAGTCTGAGTAGAGTAACTACCAGGAAAACAGTCTCAGGATGTAGGTTACAGCCTGGTGGGAAAGATTGTGCAGTAAGTTTTTTGGTTTCCTCAGGATACAAATGATTTAACTAAGACAGTAGCACCATACTTAACTTTTATCAGTGGCAAAAATTCTCAGAAGTTTCAGCTCACTCATTTTTCTTTTCTTTCTTTTTAGAGACAAAGTCTTACTGTCACCAGGCTAGAGTGCAGTGGCATAATCATAGCTTGATGGAGCCTCAAACTCCTGGGTAAAGTGATCCTCCCGCCTTAGCCTCCTGAGTAGCTGGGACTACACAGGCGTACGCCACTGTGCCTGGCTAATGTTTAATATTTTTTGTAGAGACAGAGTCTCACAATGTTTTCCAGACTAATAATTCATTTTCCTTGCTAGTTTTTATTCAGTTCTCAGTTTGAGAGGAATTAACGCTGCAAAAGTTTGCCATCCTCTCAGTGGGCATTTATCACTTTCCAAGTCCCTTTTTCACTTGAGGAACTCTTTCTTATGTCTGACATGGTGGTTCTGGCGAGGGCTGTAAATCACAGTGCTTGTGGGGCATGAAATGGCCTGAGTAGATCAATCCCAATGTTCAATCAACTGTGTTGGTTGGCTCAGTGATGGGCATAGGATACAATCCTGGCCAATCAGGGAACTTGCTGAGATTTTTTCTTGCTGGACTAGAGGAAGGACACTGTGTTTCCCTGGTCGTGAAGCTGAAGGGTGCACACTTAGATCTACTTTTGTTAATGGTCCAGCATTGAGGAACAGCTGGCAATAAGATGCAGAAAAGACAAAAATCAAGAAACAGGGAGTTGTTAGTATTGGAGGCCCATATCCAGTTATCCTGGAGGCTGTGTTCCCACACCTCCCTTTTGTTGGCTTGCTTATGGGTGACCCCAAATTCTCCTCTCTGGCCTAAGTAAGCCAATTTCAGTTGACTTTCGGTCATTGTCATATGAATTAATAAAAGCGTCCTAATACTTTCCATTTCCCTCTGTCCTTGATTGTCCCCTATATTTGAGTCATTAAGTCTGTTGTAGGCAAAATAATGCCCCACCACCACCAAGATGTTCACATTCTTTGTGAATATGCAACTTTAAATGGCAAAAATGACTTTGCAGATGTGGCTAAATTAAAGATCCTGAGATGGAGAGATTATCCTGGATTATCTGGGTGCACCTACTGTAATCACAGTGTCCTTATAGGGGAATAGGGAGGCAGGAGAGTTAGAGGAGATGTGAGGGTAGAAGCGGAGGTTGGAGTGATGCAGCCATGAGTGAAGGAATGTGGGCAGCCTCTAGAATCTGGGAAATGCAAAGGGACAGTTCTCCTCCAGAGCCTAGAGGAATCAGCCCTGCTGAGATCTTGACTTTAGTGTTTGTGGTCATTTGTTTTGGTAGCAATAGGTAACTATATAAAATCATTAAAATTGTTGAGTACCAAACCAATCTCCCTGAACTGTTTTTCTCTAATCTCTGTCCTGCCTGGGCTTTGCCAAGATCTCACCACACATATTGGGCTGGCCACCTACATAATGAGATCTGAAGGTTTCCTGCTGTCTTGCAGGATATCTAATTGCTGATGTATAAAATTCTTTAAAGAAGAAATATACATTTGTTTGCATTATGATTTTAGGCTTGGAGTGAATATTCTTTGGAGAGAAACAAACCTATTGACTTCAATATATTGAAAATTATTAAATGATGCTGAGTCCTTTCTCCAAGCAGGTGTTGGTGAGGTGGGTTGTGATGAAGCCAGATCTTAAAGGCACGTGCTTTCAGGTATCTATGTGGTGGGGAGAAAGATTCTAAAAAGCCAGGATTCTGAAAGTGAACTCCTAACTTCACAATATCACAAAGCCAGGCTTGGTTTCAGCAGATGGAAGGTGCCCGTGTGCTTGTTTTTGTCGCGTTATGTTTGCAGTGTACTGAGAGTTTAGTTTTCAGCCTGTGTAATCTTAACAACTTTAAGCACTCCCAGATTCCTCATTTGTAAAATGAGGATTAAATTAATATGTAGCTTATTTGGGTTTTATGAGGATAAATGAGATAGAAAATGCAATTTTCTTAGCACAGTTCTAGGTAGGTAGCAAGTGTTCATAGAAGTCTAGCAATATGGTGAATTGGGAGCCATGGGGACCTGGAACAAACACCAGCAGTGAGTGGGTGGCAGAAAGAAGTCAGATTTACTGGGCAATATGTGGACCCAGGAGTCAACAAGGATGACCATAATAGGAGGTAATCTAGGCACTCATTTAGTATCAGAGAGGCCCTAGCAAGGGAAACAAGCATGTGGTGGAAATCAGGGATATGAAGCACCGGGTCAAATCTGGGAGAAGGAGTCTCTAGATGGCACGACACACTACTGTGGAAGGTGGCAAGATGGCCTGGATCTCAGCCGTTTTAAAGACAATGATTCAAATAAACCAGGCATAGGCAGCAATGTCAGGGTCCAATGACAGAATTAAGGTCCCAGGTGGGAGGGCTTGATCTTGAGTGGTCAGGGTGAAAGTCCAGTAACTGGAGCAGCAATGTTAGTCCAAGATGGGGGTGAACAAAGAAGCAGCTTGGTGCTGAGTCTCATGGTGTTCAGTGCTTCTTAAATCCTATTGCCCATAGTACTGGTTCCAAAATCTCTATAGAGTGGAAGAGGGTGTGGCAACAGGAGGAGAGGTTGAGTTCATCCACATAGATCAAGTGCTTCCATTTTTGGGGAGAGGAAGGTGTAAGATTCTCCCTGGGGCCTGAAAGCTTAGGGAGATGAATAACTCCTCCCTTCTCAGGCCCAGTCCCAAGGCACAAGGCTACTTGCTCCAGCAGTGTGCTGACAGCAAGATAGAAGCAGGAAGAGAGCCGGCCGGAGGACACCTACTCTGGCCGGAAGACACGTACCCCTGAAGGTTTAGAAAGAGGCCATCCGGGTACAATTACATCAGACTAGGACACTTCCTGTTTACATCAGACTAGGACACTTCCTGTTTACATGAGACTATAAAACCTTTGCCCTGTCCTCACTTGGGGCTGATGCCATTTTAGGCCTCAGCCTCCCTGTACCCAGGCTCTCATTAAAACACCATGTTGCTCCACACCATGTTGTCTGTTGGCGCGCTCTCGAGGTTCGAACCAATATAAGAACCTTACAGAAGGTAGTCAGCAAAAAAACAGACAAGTCCTTTATTTTAAGATAAAGAAAACCTATCTTTCTTAAGACTAAACAGGCACAAAGCATTGGGATTATCCACTTCTTCTGAAGGACAGCAACTCCAAATGATCAAACATTAGCCGTGAGATGGACCCGAGAGATCATATCATATAGCCGCCTCTTTTATAAAATCAATATTTCTCAAAGACTGTTACCTGGACCACCAGTTTCAGCTTCATTAAAATGGAAAATGCTTGGTCTCTAATTGAGTATCCTAAATCAGACTCAGGGAGTGGGAGAGGGGGGTGAGCTAGAAATGTGCGTTTTAACCACCTCTCGGGTGATTAGGAACTGCAGGTTTTGTGGTTCTTAACACTGACTGCCCATTATAATCACCTAGGGATGATATCCTAACCGTGGGCTAATCGAACTGGAACTTCTGAGGCTGGGGCTGAGGCTCAGGCAACAGTATCTTAATAAGCACCCTGTGTTGAGAACCGCTGGCATAGATGGTAGTAAAGTGATTTTCCTAAGGGCACTCAATCGAATAGTGGTAGAGCTGGAATGGAAATTCAGTCTTTGTTGAAAAGCAAAAGAAAGTGTGGTCTTTGAAACTCAGTGGACAAGCATCAGAATCAGAGGATTGGAGTCCATGATTTGAGAGGAAGGGCAACTGGTCCAGTGAAAGCAAGGACTGACCTGGAGCTATTGGCTACTTTTGTGTACTGGCCATTTCCTGGCATGCCGTAGGAGAATTTGTGTTTAATCAGGGTGTACTGACAGAAATGAAATGAAATTGCTGCAAGAAAAAGCCACAGCAGAACAATGCTTAGCATTACCTAATGAGTGACCAAAACGCTGTCTTCCTATCTGCAAATCCCATAGCCCCGGGTCAACATTCAAATCGATGAGTAGGTACGTATTAAGCTGATTGTGATGCTGAGGTGGAGAGCTAAATAGACCAAATGCTAGAGGGTAGGTAAGAAATTAAATGTGTATTATATCTTCCTCTTTTTCTCAGTGTATGATTTTGTGTTAGGAAGGCAGGTCCATCTCAACTTAAATATTTACTTGTCTTTCAGCGCCTTAGCTCCAGGCACAAATTAAATTCCTAGGCTGCAACAGTGGAAGAATTTAATCTGCTGTATGTTCCGAGGGTGACGTATGTTAGGCTTGCTTTGCCTTCTGAATTTCTTCTTTTAGTTAAGTGATACTGATTGTAGTGCGGACTGTCAGTAGACTTGAGTAGTGAAGGCCCTTCTCTGAGAGTGGCTGCTCCAGTCTTCATTTTTGTCACTGCCTTAGTTGTGAGTGTTCCTTGATGCTGCCACTACACAGACAAGACCTGGACACTCAGAGGTATTTTTTGTTTGTTTGTTTTTTGAGTTGGAGTCTTACTCTGTTGCCCAGGCTGGAGTGCAGTGGTGCAATCTCGGCTCACTGAAACCTCCGCCTCTCCGGTTCAAGCGATTCTCCTGCCTCAGCCTCTTGAGTAGCTGGGATTACAGGCACCTGCCACCACACCTGGCTAATTTTTGTATTTTTAGTAGAGATGGGTTTTCACCATATTGGCCGGCTGGTCTTGAACTCCTGACCTCAGGTGATCCACCCACCTCGGCCTCCCAAAGTGCTGGGATTATAGACGTGAGCCACTGCGCCCAGCCTCACTCAGAGGTATTTAGTCCAATCCAATGCTGTTCATGGTAGGATGACTCACTGAATAGTTAATATATTCTTTTATTTATTTATTTTTCTGCTTTTCAGAGAAAGGGACTAGAAAACCCTCCGGATGGGCCTTCAAAGGGTAAGTCACTTAGGGATGTCAGATAGTGTTTCTTCCCTGGAGAAGGTGGGTGGGGAGTATACAGAATCTTTGCAAGGCAGTTCATTATTATTATGGTGAACAAGTTCAGGCTACCAGAGTATTTCTATTGACTTAGGAAGAGAATAAGATCTCTAGTCTTGTGAGAGCCTGAGGCTTCTAGAAGCAATCCATATAGCTATTCTGAAGCAAGTGGATAGTGGCCTGATTGCAGGAAGATCCGGGTGCTTCGGTTCAGGTTTTAAGGTATGGCAGGTACTAGAGTGAAATGAGTGAGGGACCTGCCTTGGCCACCAAGTATATGTGGCTCCATAAATGCAGCAATCAAGATAAATAATTTTGATGCAATGTGTTAAAAATCAAAATTAATGGAAAAATGCACTCTGAACAAAATAGCAAAATTTTGAATAAAGACGGGATCCGTAATCATATTGAGCCATACTAGGGCTTGACACAAAAGGAAAAAATCAGAAATACTGGTTTTTAATAACATGGAATATGGCAAATAACAAATAACAAGAAGTGCAGCAAATCAGCTCCAGATGAGTTGCAGATCTGAATGTGAATGATAAACAATAAATATTGTGGAAGGAAAAAAATCCTAATAAACTGGGAGTAAGTTTCTTGAGCAGAACTCAAAAAGCACTAACCATGAAAAAAAAAACTTGAGAAAATTAGCTATAACAAGATTAGATATTTCTGTTCATCAAAAGGCACTATTAGGAGGATGAAGAAGCCATTCAGAATGGGGAAGATATTTGCAATTCAAATATCTGACCTAAGAATTAAATCTCACATATTAAGAGCTCCTGCAAATGAAAATAAGAAGACAGACAACCTAATAAAAACATGAGCAATAGACTTGAACAGGCATTTCAAGAATGTATAGCTAAGTGACAAATAAGCATTTGAAAAATAGCTTATTTTCATTATCAAGGAAATGCAATTTAAAACCTCAGCAAGATACTCCTGTAGCTTGCATTTTCTAGAATTTTATATGAATGGAATCATGCAATACGTACCAGAATGGCTAAATAAGAAAAGCATGTAATTCCAAGTGTTGATGAAGAACAACTTGGACTGTCATACACTGCTAGTGGGAGTTTAATATGGTACGAGCAGGCCGAGGCAGGTGGATCACAAGGTCAGGAGATCAAGACCATCCTGGCTAACACGGTGAAACCCCGTCTCTAATAAAAATACAAAAAAAAAAAAATTAGCCGGGCATGGGGGTGGGCACCTGTAGTCCCAGCTACTCAGGAGGCTGAGGCAGGAGAATGTGGTTGCAGTGAGCTGAGATTGCAACTGTGCTCCAGCCTGGGTGAAAGAGCAAGACTCCATCTCAAAAAAATAAAAAAATAAAAAAATAAAAATAAAAAACTGTTTCATAATATCTTCTAAGGCTGACCTAGTACATCCTTCCTGGCCAAGCAATTCCAACAGAAATGCTTACACATGCTCATCAAAAGACATGCACAAGAACGCTTAACATCCTTAATTATTACAGAAATGTTAATTAAAACAGTAATAAGATAGCACCGCATACCCGTCAGGATGTCTAATAGGTATCTGAAAGAATGGACTCTATCAAGTGTTAATGAGGATGAGGAGCAAATGGAACTCTCATATACTCTTGGTGGAAATGTACAGTGTGGAAAACAATTTTAAAGTTTTTTTAAAAAGTTAAACATGTAGCTACTTTATGAATAGTATATTGTAAGTATACTATTGTAAGTAGTAAATATATTTTTTAAAGAATGTATTTCTTATACAATATTTATTACACAATATACAATATGTTACAAAATAATTTTGTAAATTTACTATTGTAAATAGTAAAAGAATAGGTATTTACCCAAGAGAAATCAAAGTGTATGTCCATACAAATGCTTATACAGAAATGTTCACAGCAGCTTATTTTTTGATAGCCACAAACTGGAAACAACCCCAATGGCATCAACAGTGAATAGACAAGCAAACTGTGGTGTATCCTTACAGTGGAACACTGTTCAGCATTACAAAGGGAATAAACCACTGACACATACAGCAACGTGGATGAATCCCAAAATGATTTTGCTGAGTGAGTAAAAAGTGGCAGACAAAAAGCATACATATTGTATGATTCCCTTCACATAAAATTCTAGATAATGCAACATAGTGATAGCAGATTGGTGGTTGTTTGGGAGTTGGGGGCCGTAGGAATAGGTGGGGGTTGGGGGAGGAATGACAAAGGAGCATGAGGAAACTTTTGTGGGTACTGGATTTGTTTATTATATTAACTTTAGTGATAGTTTTGTGTATGTGTGTGTGTGTGTGCATATGGGTGTGTCAAAATTTACCAGATTGTGCACTTGAAATATGTGCAGGTTTTTATGTGTTAATTACATCATGATACAACTGTCTTTAGAAAACAATTACATGAAAGGCTTTGCTCTCAAGTTTCTCCTTGCCTAGCTGTAGATAGGCAGATAAACATATCATTATAATGCACATGTTCAGTGCAGTTATGAAGGGCTTTGGCAAGATGCAGAACCTAGCCAATTCAGGAATACCTGGAGAAATCAGGGAAGGCCCTGGAGAGGATGTTTGGTGAAGTGTAGGGAGTCTAAATGACACAGTTTAAGGCAAGCCTGGAGATGCAGTTAGAAACCAGCTGGTGAAGGGTGCCACATTAGAAAGTAGACAAGGAGATGAGTAAGAGCAATGAATACATTAATAATACTAATCACAATTTTGGGAGGTGGCCTGATTTTCTTGGTGAGATTTATGATTCCTAAATCTCATCATTTAAAGATCAATGGGCCTTGATTGAATGAACAGCCTCATTCATTGGCCCTCCACTCTACTGTTCACACTATATATGTCCTAGAAAAATAATATGTCCCAATGTAAAAATGCTGGTTCCATTTTTAATACAGCTTGAATGTTCATTCCAGGCAGGACACTTTGTCTCTGTGCTTTTATATTATCTTTTTTTTTCAACTCACTTTCTTTGAAAATAGTAAAAACACATTTTCTACTTAACAAGATAAATTCAGTTTTTCTCTTAAACTTGGGGTAAATGATGTAATGTAATCAACTTGTTTAAAGGTCTGGGGAAGAGATATCTATGGCAACCTTCCCAACCCATTCTGGTGAATAACCCAAGTCTAATTTGCCTTCAGATGACTTTTAGGTGGGATGAGTAGCAGAGGAAGGAAAGGAAGTAGTAGGAGGAAAAGCAGAAGAGGAGAAAGGGGAGCAGAATGAGAATTATGTGAAGTCCCACTATTAAATGCTTAATAAATAATCTAATTAAATTGCTACCAAAGACCTTCCAGGAGTGTTTATTGGAATCTGCATTTGTCCTTGTTTTGTAATTGCAAAAAAAGCCAGAAGGAGATTGACATTTTTTTTGTTCTCATTCTATGTTATTCCCTCCAGAGTAAAAATAAGTCAAATAATGGATTTTATTTTATAAAGTTCAGAAAGAAAGTGAAACTGTTGATATTGTATAAGTAAACAGGTTCTGACTCTCAATGACTTAAAACAGCTAACATTATTATGTATCTCTACTGTTTTATTTATCTCATTTTCTTCAGTCTCCACAGAAACCCTACAAAGTCATTTTTGGTACACAGAAGTAAAAAGCATGTAGGGATAGAGATTGTCGAGCTTGCTCAAAGTCAAATCATTAATAATTGTGCCTGCCCTGCTCAGCTGACTGGAACCTGGTTCAGTTGTAGCCATAGCCCATGCTCCTTATACTACTTCAGATTTACCCAGGCAGGTTTCACATAACAAATGAATATTTAGGCGTAGATGATACAGTGTATATACAGGGCACATAATAAGCATTCAAAAAGTATTGTGTTTTTTTTGATAGAAAACTTATCTAATTTTCAAAGTATATATTCTAAACCTCAAATTCTTTCTTCCTGCATTTAGTAAACCTTTAGAAATGAACCCTGAAGGGGAAATTGAAGGGATTTATCTTGCCTCCTCCCTCTCTTGGGAAGGCCTCCTGATCTCCTTTTTACATCTGTTTGAGATGGTTTTTCTCAACCTTGTCCTTTTTGTTCTTTAGTGACTGATGCAGGGATAACCCAAATGAGGTAATCAGAGTCTATCTACAGAATTTTTGTATTGTGTCAAAGAAAGAGAATCTGTCTCTCCTCAATCAGCAGCTACTGGTAGCCAAGTTTCCTCAGGTGGTGAGTGAATAATGGCAATGGCTGGAAAGAAGTAGGTGGACCAACGTGGCAGAGTCCTTGGACTCTTGACTGACCTGGCTTCAATTGTTTTGAGGCTCAAATTCATCTCTGCTGACCATAATGTAATTCTTCAATTGTACCATGAATCCCGAGAGCCAAGAGATTTTTTTTTTGTCAGTGTGAGTCTAAGCTGATTTTTCGATCACTTGTAACCAAGAGTCCTAGTTGATGTAAACCTCATCAGAAGAGTAGTGTTTCTGTCATTATTTTAAAGTCAGTTTGACAATTCTGGAACACACACAAAAAAGGATAAGTTGCCATGAAAGCACATTTATTCATGCATTTTCATAAATATTTAAAATAAGTGGCAGGGCACGGTGACTCATGCCTGTAATCCCAGCACTTTGGGAGGCCAAGGTGGGTGGATCACCTGAGGTTGGGAGATCAAGACCAGCCTGGCCAACATGGTGAAACCCTGTCTCTACTAAAAATACAAAAATTAGCCTGTAATCCCACAGGAGGCTGAGGCAGGAGAATCACTTGAACCTGGGAGGCGGAGGTTGCCGTGAGTCAAGATCACACCACTGCACTCCAGCCTGGTGACAGAGTGTGACTCCATCTCAAAAAAAGAAAAAAACAAAAAAAATTTAAAAGCTATAGCTAAACAGTGATTCCAAAAGATAATACTTATTGGAATTAGATTTCAAATAAATAAACACTTGTTTATAAATATATAACTTTTACATCAACCTTAAACATCAGTCTTAAGGCTTGCATCAGTACTAGATCTGGCCACAGATTTTAGTTGCAAAATTTCTAACTAAACCAACCCCAGATGATTTAAGTAGAAAATATTTTATTAAAAGAATATTGGAGGAATTTCAGTTTCAGTAATGGCAGAGTAGCTTGTCTAGGAAAATTCCCTTTCCCAAAAATCTATGATAAACTCTGGATAAAATATAAAAAAGAAAACCCCAACTATTTGAAGGCACCGTAGAGTATCCAAAAAGAGGCATAAGCTTGATTAGATGCTTGGAAAAGGGAACAAAACTAGGTGAAGTCTCCATTGATGCAGCTTTGCTCATAAAGGTATTCACCAGTCCCCATGGCATGGGACAGAGAAAATTCAAGAAGAAAGTGGCGGTATTATTGGCTCGATGTTTCAGAGAATAGAATTTAGGGATGCCAGAACAGCTATAAATGAAGAGGAGAAAGTCCTGAAAAAGAAAAACCTATGGATGGGAGAGTCTTTAAATATGTATATGAGCTTCCTTCAAAGCTGTGACTATACATATATGGGAGAGGCTTCAAATAGCAGAAAAGAAAGCAAAAGCTAGAAGTGTGAAAAAGCAGAACACTGCAACTCATTGCAGGGGAGACAGTTTGAAGTTTGAATCTATCCAAGTAAAGAGGCTTCGTAAACACCTTAGGCCTTCCATTGAAACCTTAGAAGGGAATGCCTTTAGAGTGCTTGCTGGCCAGGCATAGTGGCTCACACTTGTAATCCTAGCACTTTTGGAGTCTGAGGTGGGTGGATCACTTGAGGTCAGGAGTTTGAGACCAGCCTGGGCAATATAGCAAGACCCTGTCTCTACAGAAAAAATACAAAAATTAGCCAGGTGTGGTGGTGCATTCCTCTAGTTCCAGCTACTTGGGAGGCTAAGGCAGGATGATCACTTGAGCATGGGGAGGTCAAGGCTGCAGTGAGCTGTGATTATGCCACTGCACTCTGGCCTGGAGGACAGAGTGAGACCCTGTCTTAAATTAAAAAATAAAAGCCAGGCACGGTGGCTCACACCTGTAATCCCAGCACTTTGGGAGGCCAAGGTGGGCGGATCATGAGGTCAGGAGATTGAGACCATCCTGGCTAACACGGCAAAACCCCGTCTCTACTAAAAATACAAAAAATTAGCCGGGCATGGTGGTGGGTGCCTGTAGTCCTAGCTACTCAGGAGGCTGAGGCAGGAGAATGGTGTGAACCTGGGAGGCAGAGCCTGTAGTGAGCCGAGATCGTGCCACTGCACTCCAGCCTGGGCAACAGAGCGAAACTCCATCTCAAAAAAAAAAAAAAAAAAAAAAAGAAGGAATGAAAAGAAAAGAAATAGAAAAAAAGAATTTTAAGCCAAATATATTGATAATTACCATAAATATAAATGGGCTATGCATTCCAATTAAAAGGCACAGATTGTCAAACTGGTTAAAAAAGAAAGATCCAACTCCATGCTGCATTTTGGTTGTAAGCTACTAAAAGAGTTGTATTTTAATTCTAAAAAGGTTGAAAGTAAATGGATTGAAAAAAGATATACTATGCAAATAGTAATCATAAGAAGGCTGTATTGATATCAGAAAAAGTAGACATATACAAGGCGTATTACCAAAAGTATGGAGGGACAATGAAGAAAAGGTTAATTCATCAAAGAAGCATAGCAATTACAAATATGTATTCAGATAACCATCAACTTTCAAAACATGAGAACTCAAACTGACAGAACTCAAAAGAAAAAATAGACACCTCTGAAATCATAATTGGAGATTTTTAACACAACTTTTTGTAATTAGTGGAAAAAGTAGAGAATCCATCAGTAAGGATGTAGAATATTTGAACAATGCTATCATCCACAAACAGATTGTCATTTATAGAACAATTATCTATCAAAATAAGACTACACCACTTGGAACAGACACCCAAACAGATTATGTGCTGAAAATTGAATGTCTGAGTAAGATTAAAAACATTGAAATCATACAGAACATATTCTTTCATGAAAAGGAAGATTACCTAGAAATCAATCGCAGTAACGTATCTGAGAAAGTCCAATATTTGGAAATTAAGCAACATCCACTTCTAAATAACGTATACGTTAAAGAAGAATGTTAGAAACAATTTCGAACTGAGTGAAAATGGAAATAAAAATATGTGAACTCTGGGATTCAAGTCAGCCAATACCTAGAAGGAAGTTTATAGCTTTAAATGCTTATATTAGAAAATGAGAAAGTTTTAAGTTCAGTGATCTAAATTCCTATTTGGAGAACTTCAAAGAGATGAACAAATCAAACCCAGAAAAAGTACTGTTGCCGGTGGAGGGTGTCCAGGTTCTTGGCGTCTTGAACAAAGAACTGGACAAAATACACAAAGCAAAGAAAGAATGAAGCAACAAAAGCAGAAATTTATTGAAAATGGAAGTACACTCCGCAAACTAGGAACAGGCAGAGCATAGGGGCTCAAGAGCTGGGTTACACAATTTTCTGGGGTTTAAATACCCTCTAGAGTTTCCCATTGTTTACTTGGTATACATCCTATGCAAATGAAGTAGTGCCTGGCAATCAATCTGATTGGTTGTGGAAAGCAACCAATCAGAGACATTTTCAATTTTCCATCTGCCACACAGAAAAACAGGGGGCAGCAGGAAGGACTAGCCTCTGGTCCTTTTGTTACTTAGGTGTGGAAAGTTGGGGTTTTCCTTTTGATTTAGTTCTAGAAAGTCAGCATGAATGGCCTTAGGTTCCCTGCCCCCAGACCCTATTCTCCTGCCTCTGTAGGAGGAAATTAAAAAGATTCACAGAAATAAATAAAATACAGAGCAAAAAACAGAAAAACCTAACAAAGACACAAGTTAGTTCTTTGAAAAGATTAATACAATTGATAAGACCCTAGGAAAAATAAAGAAAATTAAAAATACCAGTCTCAAGAATAAAGGAGAGGATATTACCGCAGATTCTATGGACATTAAGAGAATAACAAGAGTACATAATGAGTGAATTTATGCCAATAAATTAAACTCAGGCGAAGTTGACAAATTTCTTGAAAAACTAAAAGTATAAAAACTAATATGAGTTAATAAAAATATGAAAAGCCCATAACTATTATAGAAATTGAATTTTTGATCAAAAACCTTCTCCCAAAGAAAAATCCAAGTAATATGGTTTGTTGATGCATTGTAGCAAACATTTAAGAAAGAAATAATAATGAACTTCATAAATTTTAAATAAAACATCAACAAAAGAACCTAGAAAACTTCCCACCTCATTTGATGAAGTCAGCACAACCCTGATACGCAAATCAGACAAGGACAAGAAAGAAAATTGTAGGTCAATATCGCCTATGGACATATGCACAAAAATCCTTAAGAAAATATAAGCAAATCAAATCATTTAGAATACAGACATAATAAAACATCATATTAAAGAGGGAGGTATGTCTCAGGAATGCAAAGAGTTTAAAATTTAAAAACAAGTAAATATAATTCACCATATTTAACTAACAAATAAAAAAATCCAATCATTTCAATAGATTCAGAAAAGGCATTTGAGAAAATTCCATATTTTTCATGATAGTAACTCTCAGGAAATTAGGAATAAAGAGTACTTCCTTAATTTGGTGAAAAGCATTTACTATAAACCTATGGTTAGCATCATACTTAGTGGTGAGATATGGTATGCCTTTCCTCAGAAGACCAGAAAGAAGGCAAGGATGTCCACCTTTATCACTTCAGTTTAACATTTTTCTGAAAGTCCTAGCTAGTAGCATAAGGAAAGAAAAAGAAATAAAAGGCATAAAGAATGGAAAGGAAGAAAAGCAAAACTGTATTTATTTGTACGTGACATAATCATGTGTTTAGAAAATCTGAGGAATATTTTAAAGTTACAGAATAACTGTTTTTAGCAGGACATGGGATACAATTTCAATATACAAAATAAAATATATTTTCATGTTTTAGCAACAAAAAATTGGGAGATGAAATAATAAATTGTGCGTTTTCATTTAAATAAGATAAAAAGAAAATTATTACAGATAATTTTCAGTCAGAAATAAAATATTTTCAGTCAGAAAATAAAATTTCTGTAAGACTTCTACATAAAAAATCATAAAACATTAAGAAATTAAAGAATACATAAAATAGGCAAACCATATTCATAAATTGGAAGAATCAATATTAAGATATTATTTTCTTCTAATTGGTTTATAGATTCGGCAGAATCCTATTCAGAATACCAACAGGCTTTTTTCTTTCTTGTGGAATTGATAAGCCCATTCTGAAATTTATGTGGAATTGCAAACAACCTAGAATAACTGAGACAGTTTTGGAAGAAAAGATGTTGGAAGGTCTGAACTCCCTGGTTTTGACTTCCTTGATAGTCAAGGCACAAACGAGTTATGACTGCTTTTCTTTTTCAAAGAATATTGTGCACAATTTCAAAGTTTGTGATGATTTTCATCTCTGCAGTCAATTACAGGTGAAAGGAGGCTCAAAGGTAAAATTGGATCATGCACAAAATTGTGCAGCTCAGCTGGCAGTGCTTGACATTTTTGGCCTAATTTAAGGGAAACAGTCTACTCTTTGCTACATGGTTGTCTGTCTGCTAACCACACCTGACATTATAGCTGTACAAAGTGATGAGATGCCAAACAATAACAAATCCAGTAAGTCTTCTTGCTACTCTTCCTACTGTCATACTATTCAAGTAATTTGTTAAGCACCTACTATAAGTCAGTTACTATCTTGGGTGCAGGGAAGACATAAATTAATGTCTAAGCTCACAGTCTCAAGAAGAGAGGTAAGAAAACAGATACATGCTGTACATTCTATTCTATTATATTATATTAATCAGGAAGGTTAGAATATGCTACAATAAACAGCCCCAGTGTTTTATTGGCTAACCAAAGGAAAGGCTTATTTCTTGCTCACACATAATCAGAGCTCTGTGGGTCTAGGCATTTTTCCATGACAACTGTTCTTCATGTGGCACTTTGGCAAACGGAGACACGGAACTTGCACTATGCTGAAGCTTCAGGGAACATGTGACCTTAGTTGATGTGAGAGGCAGGGAAAGAAGGGTGGAAAATCACCTACATTTCTTAAATTCTTTAGCCTGCAAGTGATGCTAATTATTTCCACTCACATATCACTGGCCCAAGTAAGTCACATAGCCTGCCTAACTTCAAACTAATGGAAAATATACTCTTTAATGTGCTGGGAAGGAGAGGGAATTTCAATAAGTTGCTGATTATTAGAGATGTCTACCGTACAGGCAGAATGTTCTGTTGAGGAGAGCACAAAGGAGCAAGAATCTGAGAGTGTGTGATTAAGAGAGGTTAGGGGGCAGCTTCTTGAAAGAAGCAGCATCTTTAAGAATAAAGAGGAGCTGCCTTTTGAAGAAAGGAGAAAGTAAATTCCAGGTGGATGGAACCACATGCACTAAGGTATGAATATATTGGAATAATTATCAGTCGTTGACATCTGCAGAGAGAAGGGTAGACAGAGGGACAGAAGAATGTCGGTGGATATAGCCAGCACATAGACCTTCAAGTGCCCCTTTAAATAATGGAATAATGGAATAGAAGCAGGGTTTGCAGTAATTTCCATACAAGAATATAAGGGATTTTGACACCATTCTTACTTAGTATGAGAACAATAATTCAAGGAGTTCGTAAGCAGATTAGGACCAGAGAAATAGTTTCCCAACTTGAAGAAACTTAACAGAAGTTAAAGGAGCATTTGAAGAAGGGGCTCATTGTAATGTTATTCTCAGACCTCAGACTGCAAACTTCATTCAGAGCAGAAGTCATTCCTATCTGATTCTAGGATCATTCTAGGATAGACAGAATCATGCTGTTATGTCTTCTTGGGAAAACTATATTTCATATTCTTTTCCCTCTATAAATACAGATTGAATAGGTTTACTGTTTTCCAACATCTTTTTTCCTTATGAAAATTTCCTAGTGATGGTAGGAAGCATCTCTGGCTCCCATAAGGCCCTGGGAGAGTTTCACTCCAGCAGTGTTTTATGTAACATGTAAAATGACTGGAGGGCAGATTGGTTTTGGTGGTGAATCAGCAAGCTGCAAGTTCTCATTAACTGTTCAACAGGAACAACATCAAAAGTGAGTGTTCCCTGTCATACCGTTGGTATGAATCTTGTGGATCAGTTTGAGGATTTCAAGGGCAATTTGCCCCAGTTACACATGTTCTTTGGAAAGCAACAAATAAGCATGTAGCTCAATAGCCAGGAATTTGAGCCAAAGAAACGTATTTCTTTGGGTCCACTGTAATTATTACATGAGTTCTTGTATTCTTTTCTTGTGGGAGAACATGACCAGCAAGCAGCACAGTAATATATGAATAAAACATGAATTTTAGATTTTCAAAGAAAACTTAATGTTGATCTTATCTGAATATCATTTTACAAATGGAAACAATGTATTCAAAGTCACATAGCCGGTAATACTAGCAACTAGAACCAAGATCTGTTGACTTAAAGCTCAGTGATCTTTCTTTTATTTTAAAATAAACGTAATTAATAAAAATAATAGAACTGAGTTAATGAAATTTAAGTTTCACTAAAATTAATAAAACCTAGGTTTTATTAATTCAAATCCAAATGAGTCGCTTTTATTACTATTAGTAGTAGTATTTGCCCATACTATTTAGATTTGCTTATGTACTTACCTTTTTCTTTTCTTTTTTTGGTTATAACTATTTCCTGCATGTCACTCCTAACTTCTCAGTTTAATTCTTTCTGACCCAAGTATGTCCTTGAGTTAGAGCTCTGTCAGTGAGGATCTGTTGATAGTAAACTTTATCAAAATGGGTCTGAAAATTATTATTTGTTATTATTTCACTTCCCGTATTAAAAGAGCACGTATATATGTATGGATTTTTGAGTAGAAAATGTTTAGTTGAATATAGAATACTGATTTTCTTTTACTCTCAGAATTTAAAAATTATTTCATTGTCTTCTGGTCTTTATTGTTGCTGATGAGAAGTCTGCTGCCATATTAATTGTAGGTCTTTTGCATGGAACTATTTTTTTCTAATTGGTTTTTTAAAAAGATGTTATCTTCATCTTGAGATGCTGCAGTTTTACTGTTATGTGTCTAGATAAAGACTTTTTTTTTTTCTTTGTACTGCTTGGATATCTTGCTTTATCATCAGAATGCTTTATCAAACTGAGCATTTATATTTTTCAATTCTAAAATATCTTTTTTATCAAATTCCAAGTTATTGTCTTCCAAAGAACAAGTGTTACTCTTTTTTTTTTTTTCGAGACCGAGTTTTACTCTTGTTGCCTAGGCTGGAGTGCAATAGCGTGATCTTGGCTCACCGCAACCTCCGCCTCCCGGGTTCAAGCGATTCTCCTGCCTCAGCCTCCCTAGTAGCTGAGATTACAGGCATGCACCACCATGCCTGGCTAATTTTTTTGTATTTTTAGTAGAGATGGGGTTTCTCCATGTTGGTCAGGCTGGTCTCGAAATCCCGACCTCAGGTGATTCACCCACCTCGGCCTCCCAAAATGCTGGGATTACAGGTGTGAGCCACCGCGCCCGGCGTGTTACTCTTATTCTATCTGCTATTGCTTTCTGTTACTTATTCTAGATAAATGTTGAAAATTTTCATTCTATCTTCCATGTCTCTCTAAAACTTTTACATATTCTGTTTGTTTACCTTCTTTTTAATTCTAGCTTCCAGTTCAGTAATTCTTTTGTCACCTTAGTTTAATATGCTATTTCATTTCTATACTGAGTTTAATCTCAGTAACTATATTTTCATTTGTAGAAATTCCATTTGTTTCATTTTCCGGTTTCTGTAATTATTTTTACTATGTCCTGTTCCTTCGTTGTTATTTTGCCTTCTCGTATCTCTTTAATAATTTTAAAAATACATATTTTAGTAACCTCTTAACATTCTATTAATTTGAATTTGGGGGATGCTATTTTTTCTGATATTGTACTTATAATCTTCCTGTTGGTTTGTTTCCTTATATAGTTCATAATTTTTCATTGTGAACTAACTTTCAGTGGGGATTATTAACACTACGGAAACTGCATAGAATCTTATTTGAGGAAATGTTGCTAACGAGTGGTTCTACATTTGCTTGTGCCAGATACCCTGGGAGATTTCCCATAAATATGACTAGTTTTCATATTGAGGTCTCAGCATTGGAATTCCTATACCACAGAGATTAAAATCTTTGGAAATGCAGAAACATTTTATTTCGGTCCTATTCTATAAAAGAATTAGAGCTAGAGAGGGAGGGTAAATGGGTCTCTTGGAAAGGATATGGAGATCCACCAGATGCCATTCTTGTGCTTTTTCATTGAGAGCTGAGCCCACTAGTATCTGGCATGTTAAATTCCCAAGAATCTGGAAGGAAGACAGTCTCATCCTTGCCAAAATAAACCTTCATTCCAACATTGACAACAAGTAGCAGCTTGTATTCCAAAGGACACAGGGCTGGAAAACCTACATTCTGTACCTAACACCCCCAAAATGTTCAAGCTGCTCTTCCCATCATTGAAAACTGAGTGCACAAGAAATTCTTAAATATGGTTAGCAACTTACAATTCTGAGTTCTAACTTCCTGCTACAACACGTGCTGGTCTCCTGCAGGTACACATGGCTTCCTGGCAGTACCTGTCAGTATCCTCTCAGATGCAGCCATCTTGTGGCTTCTACAGCAAAGGACTGATTTAAAAATTGAGCCTGGGTTCTACTGGTACATGTTTGATAGCAAGGATGATAACAGTAATGGATAACTTTTATTAAGACCTCATATGGGTGAGGTACTATGTAAATATTAATTATGTCATTTAATCATTTCAAACCTCCAAGTACTCTATTTTACAAATCAGGAAAGTGAGACTTGAAGGATTTAGTAACTTGCCCTTGGTCACGGACTTAAGGAATTTGGTTTGAGTTGAGGCAATCTGATTTCCACATCAACTCTTAAATGTAATACGTACTGCTGCTACTGCTGTTGATACCTCTTATTCTAGAAAGTAATGGAAATATTTGTTTTTAAGCAATAAACAGCTACCTTCAGAGTCATTTTAGCATTTTAAGTACAATTAAGAAATACATTAGTGTCCTATAACCATTTCAAATTCAACATGTCCTATTTTCACATGAACCATCAAAATGTTCCCCAAATATTACTAATTTGGGATATGTATATTTACATTATACTTATGTATACATTTGTTATTTATGAATAAATTATGAACAAATTATGAGGTTATTAAACAATTATATGTATTTGTGTATAAAACTTGCTCCTAGAGACAGCTTGGAAGTCCTTTGTTGATTATTGTATCCTGAGTTTTACTTCAAAAAGAACAATTTCCATAATGCTCAGGTGTTATAACATTTTAAAATAATACTGAAAAGAGATAGGCACTGTGTTAGTACTTATTGGCATACCTAGTGTTTGCCAGGCAGAATGACTACATGATAAAGAATTAACTGCTTATTTTAGTCACTTGGCTTCCCCCAAATCTAACTCTCATCTCACCAATTCCCTCATGTTTTCTTCATTTGCTGAACATTGTGTGTTGGCTTGGGTCACGGAAAATGGAAAACCAGAAAACAGCAGGTGAGGCAACTCCTAAGAGGAAAATAGTGTACTTTCCAGAGAGAGAGAGAGAGAGAGAGAGAGAGAGAAAGAAAACAAAGGACATTTCTTCTTTTTAAAGTAAGTTTTTTTTAATTGTAAAAGCACGTAATTATTCAAGAAAATTTGGAAGTCACAGAAAGGGAAGAAAACTCTACTTATCGTTCTACCAGCCAAGGCAATCACCATTCATAGATTTGTGTATTTCCATCTTAACTCCTTTATTTGTATAGTTTTGTGCTTTTGTTTTTGATAATTATGATCATACCATAGAATGAAACCTGTTAGGTTTTGTTTTGCCTAGTATTATGGCAAGTGTTTCTGTCAACATCGTCTGTATGAATACATACATGTTCCCCAATTTTAGCAGCATTCTACCTGAATATAGGAGCACTTAAACGTTCAGTGCTACATGAGGTTGCTAAACAATAGACCTCCCTGCAGGTGTGTTCCCTGGCAGCTATGTTGGCTATTGCCCTTCAAGTCTCCTCATATCTCCTCCTGAAGTCTCCAGTGCCTCCTGCCAAGGTTTCTTCTGGTTGCCATTCATTCAAGTTTTGGTGAATTCTAACCAGCAGCAGTGATGTCTAATACTGCCCTTTCTAATGGCAAATATCTCCCATGAACTCTTAACTTGCTAATCTTTGGTAGGCCAATTCTTTGAAGGTATCTTGAGTCGCAGTAAAATGATTATTTTGGCATGCTGTCTGATATGCTGCTTAGGTGTTTTTGTTGTTGTTATTGTTTGTTTGTTTTTCCCCTGCATCTTCACAGGCTGGGAACTATCACTTAATCACATTCCATCAGCTATTATGGGTTAAAACTCTTTCTCAGAGCCCAAAATAAATGTCAGAAAGAGAGATCACCTCAGAATAAACCAAATGCTTTTGGCAATCGCTCAAGTTAGGGAAATTGCAGTCATTGGCCAGGTTCTCATCTGTTTGGATTGGTTTAATGGCAATTAAAACATAGGGGCATATATATTAACAGTGTACTAAAATACTGTGTGTGTGGTAAGGATAGTTGTGTGTGTGGGTGTGGGGGGTGGTTTTAAAAAATATTTCAGAAACTTTATGCCTTTCAATTAAGACATTTCTTTATTTTATTTATTTCCATAGGTCATTGGGGAACAGGTGGTGTTTGGTTACACGAATAAATTCTTTAGTGCTGATTTATGAGATTTTGGTGCACCTATCACCTGACCAGTGTACACTATACCCAATTTGTAGTCTTTTATCCCTCACACTCTTTCCACCCTTTCACCCTGAGTCCCCAAAGTCTACTGTGTCATTCTTATGCCTTTGCATCCTCATATCTTAGCTCGCACTTATGAGTGAGAACATACAATGTTTGGTTTTCTATTCCTGGGTTACTTCACTTAGAATAATAGTCTCCAATTTCATTCAGGTTGCTGGGAATGTGAAAAATTCATTCCTTTTTATGGCTGAGTAATATTCCATCATATATATATGTATATACCACAGTTTCTTTATCCACTTGTTTATTGATTGGCATTTGGGTTGGTTCCACATTTTTGCAATTGCAAATTGTGCTGCTATAAATATGGGTGTGCAAATATCTTTTTCATATTACTTTTTTTCCTCTGGGTAGATACCCAGCAGTGGGGTTGCTGAATCAAATGGTCATTCCACTTTTAGTTCTTTAAGGACTCTCCAGTGTTTTCCATAGTGGTTGTACTAGTTTACATTCCTGCCAGCAGTATAGAAGTGTACCCTGTTCACCTTCACCGCATCACCCCAACATCCATTTATTTTTATTTTTTTGACTATGGCCGTTCTTGTAGGAGTAAGATGGTGTCACATTGTGGTTTTGATTTGCATTTCCCTGGTCATTAGTGATGCTGAGCATTTTTTCGTATGTATGTTGGCCATTTGTATATTTTCTTTTGAGAATTGTCTATTCATGTCCTTACTCCACTTTTTGATGGGATTTTTTTTCTTGCTAATTTGTTTGAGCTTGTTGTAGATTCTGAATATTAATCCTTTGTCAGATGTATAGATTGTGAAGATTTTCTCCAACTCTGTGGGTTGTCTGTTTACTCTGCTGACTGTTCCTTTGCCAGGCAAAAGCTCTTTAGTTTAATTAAGTCCCAGCTATTTATCTTTGTTTTTATTTGTTTTTGGTTTCTCTGTCATGAAATCCTTGCCTAAGCCAATGTCTAGAAGGGTTTTTCTGATGTTATCATCTAGAATTTTTATAGTTTCACATCTTGGATTTAAGTCTTTGATCCATCTTGAGTTGATTCTTGTATAAGATGAGAGATGAGGATCCAGTTTCTTTCTCCTATATGTGGCTTGCCAATTATCCCAGCACCATTTGTTGAATAGGGTGTCCTTTCCCCACTTTATGTTTCTGTTTGCTTTGTCACAGATCAGTTGACTGTAAGTATTTGGGTTTATTTCTGGGTTCTCTATTCTGTCCCATTGGTCTATGTGCCTGTTTTTATACCAGTACCATGCTGTTTTGGTGACTATGGCCTTACAGTATAGTTTGAAATCAGGTAACGTGATGCCTTCAGATATGTTCTTTTTGCTTAGTCTTGCTTTGGTTATGTGGACTCTTTTTTGGTTCCATATGAATTTTAGGATTTTTTTTTCTTGTTCTGTGAAGAACTGGAAAAGGTGGTATTGTGATGGGAATTCCATTAAATTTGTAGATTGCTTTTGTCAGTATGGTCATTTTCACAATATTGATTCTACCTATCCATGAACAAGGGACATGTTTCCATTTGTTTGTGCTGTCTATGATTTCTTTCAGCAGGGTTTTGTAGTTTTCTTTGTAGAGGTCTTTCACCTCCTTGGTTAGGTATATTCCCAAGTTTTTGTTGTTGTTGTTTTGTTTTTTTTTTGCCGCTATTGTAAAAGGGGTTGAGTTCTTGGTTTGATTCTCAGCTTGGTCGCTATTGGTGTACAGGACAGCTGCTGATTTGTGTACATTAATTTTGTATCCAGAAACTTTGCTGGAGTTCTAGGAGCTTTTTGGAGGAGTCTTTAGGGTTTTCTAGGTATACAATCATACCATCAGCAAAGACAGTTTGACTTCCTCTTTACTGATTTGGATGCCCTTTATTTCTTTCTCTTGTCTGATTGCTCTTTTTAGAACTTCAAGTACTTATGTTGAAGAGAAGTAGTGAGATTGGGCATCCTTGTCTTGTTCCAGTTCTCAGAGGGAATGCTTTGAACTTTTCCCCATTTAGTATTATGTTGGCTGTGGGTTTGTCATAGATGGCTTTTATTACATTGAGTTATGCCTCTTGTATGCCGATTTTGCTGAGAGTTTAAATCATAAAGGGATGCTGGATTTTGTTTAATTTACTGTGTCTATTGAGATGATCATGTGATTTTTGTTTTTAATTCTGTTTATGTGGTGTATCACATTTATTGATTTGTATATGTTAAATCATTCCTGCATCTCTGGTATAAAACCCACTTGGTCATGGTGGATTATCTTTTTGATATGTTGTTGGATTAGGTTAGCTAGTATTTTGTTAAGGATTTTTGCATCTATGTTCAACAGGGATATTGGTCTGTAGTTTTCTTTTTTGTTTATGCCTTTCCTGGTTTTTGTATTAGGGTGATAGCGGCTTCATAGAATGATTTAGGGAGGATTCCCTCTTTGTCTTGTGGAATAGTGTCAATAGGATTGGTACCAATTCTTCTTCGAATGTCTGGTAGAATTCAGCTTTGAAACCATCTGGTCCTGGATTTTTCTTGTTGTTGTTGTTGTTGTTGTTAATTTTTGAATTACCATTTCAATCTCACTGCTTATTATTGGTCTGTTCAGGGTATCTAATTCTTTCTGATTTAAGCTAGGAGGTTAGTATCTTTCCAGGAATTTATCCATCTCATCTAGGTTTTCTAGTTTTTGTACATAAAGGTGTTTATAGTACACTTGAATGATCTTTTGTATTTCTGTGGTCAGTTGCAGTATCTCCTGTTTTGTCTCTAGTTGAGCTTATTTGGATTTTCTCTCTTCTTTTCTTGGTTAATCTTGCTAATGGTCTATCAATTTTATTTATCTTTTCAAAAAACCAGCTTTTTGTTTCACTTTTGTATTTTTTTTTGTTTGTTTCCATTTCATTTAGTTCTGCTCTGATCTTATTTCCTTTCTTCTGCTGGGCTTGGGTTTGGTTTGTTCTTTTTTCTCTAGCTCCTCGAGGTGTGACCTTAGATTGTCTGTTTGTGCTCTTTCAGGCTTTTTGATGTATGCGTTTAGGGCTATGAACTTTCCTCTTACACCTTTGCTATATCCCAGATGTTTTGATAGGTTATGTCACTATTGTAATTTAGTTTGAAGAGATTTTTAATTTCCATCTTGATTTCATTGTTGACCCAATGGTCGATCATTCAGGAGCAGATTATTTAATTTCCATGTATTTGCATGGTTTTGAAGGTTCCTTTTAGAGTTGATTTCCGGTTTTATTCCACTGTGGTCTGAGAGAGTGCTTGATATAATTTCAATTTTATTAAATTTATTGAGGCTTTTTTATAGCCTATCATATGGTCTATCTTGGAGAAAGTCCCATGAGCTGATGAGTAGAATGTATATTCTGAGGTTTGTGGGTAGAATGTTCTGTAAATATGTTAAGTTCATTTATTCCAGGGTATAGTTTAAATCCATTTTTTTTTGTTGACTTTCTGTCTTGATGACCTGTCTAGTGCTGTCAGTGGAGTATTGAAGTCCCCCACTATTATTTTGTTGCTGTCTATTTCATTCCTTAAGTCTAGTAGTAAATTTGGGAGCTCCAGTGTTAGATGCATATATATTTAGGATTGTGATATTTTCCTGTTGGACAAGGCCTTGTATCATTACATAATGATGTCCTTGTTTGTCTTTTTTAACTGCTGTTGCTTTAAAGTTTTCTTTGCCTGATATAAGAATAGCTACCCCTGCTTGCTTTTGGTGTGCATTTGTATGGAATATCTTTTTCCACCCCTTTAAGTTTATGTGAGTCCTTAAGTGTTAGGTGAGTCTCTTGAAGGCAGCAGATGGTTGGTGAATTCTTATTCATTCTGCAATTCTGTTATCTTTTAAGTGGTGCATTTAGGCCATTTATATTCAATGTTAGTATTGAGATGTGAGGCACTATTCCATTCATCATGCTATTTGTTGCCTGTATACTTTTTTTTAATCTTTAATTGTATTTTTGTTTTATAGGTCCTGTGTGATTTATGCTTTAAAGAGGTACTGTTTTGATGTGTTTCCAGGATTTGTTTCAAGATTTAGAGCTCCTTTTAGCATTCTTGTAGTGCTGGCTTGGTGTAGTGGCAAATTCTCTCCGCATTTGTTTCTCTGAAAAAGACTGTATCTTTCCTGCATTTATGAAGCTTAGTTTTGCTGGATACAAAATTCTTGGCTGATAATTGTTTTGTTTAAGGAAGCTGAAGATAGGGCTCCAGTACCTTCTAGCTTGTAGGGTTTCTGCTGATAAATCTGCTGTTAATCTGATAGATTCTCCTTCATATGTTACCTGGTGCTTTTCCTCACAGCTCTTAAGATTCTTTCCTTCATCTTAACTTTAGATAACCTGATGACAATGTGCCTAGGTTATGATCTTTTTGTGGTGACTTTCCCAGGTGTTCTTTGAGTTTCTTGTATTTGGATGTCTAGGTCTCTAGCAAGGCCAGGGAAGTTTTCCTTGATTATTCCAACAAATATGTTTTCCAGACTTTTAGATTTCTCTACTTCCTCAGGAATGCCGATTATTTTTAGGTTTGGTTGTTTGAAAGAATCTTAGACTTCTTGGAGCCTTTGTTCATATTTTCTTATTCTTTTTTCTTTGTCTTGTTGGATTGGGTTAATTAAAATCCTTGTCTTCAAGCTCTGAAGTTCTTTCTTCTGCTCATTTGATTGCATTGCTGAGACTTTCCAGAGCATTCTGCATTTCTATAAGTGCATCCATTGTTTCCTGAAGTTTTGATTGTTTTTTATTTATGCTATTTCACTGAAGATCTCTCCCCTCATTTCTTGTATCATTTTAAAAAATTTCCTTAAATTGGGCTTTGCCTTTCTCTGGTGGCTCCCTGATTAGCCTAATAACTGACTCTCTGAATTCTTTTTTCAGGTAAATCAGGGATTTCTTCTTGGTTTGGATCCATTGCTGGTGACCTGGAGTGATTTTTTTGGGGGTGTTAAAGAACCTTGTTTTGTCATATAACCACGGTTGGTTTTCTGGTTTCTTCTCATTTGGGTAGACTGTGTCAGAGGGAAGGTCTAGGGCTCAAGGCTGTTGTTCAGATTCTTTTGTCCCATGGGATGTTCCCTTGATGTAGTACTTTCCCTTTTCCTAGGGATTTGGCTTCCTGAGAGCAAAGCTGTAGTGATTGTAATCTGTCTTCTGGATCTAGCCACCCATCAGGTCAACCAGGCTCTGGGCTGGTACTGGGGTTGTCTATACAGAGTCCTGTGATGTGAACCATCTGTGGGTCTCTCAGCTGTGGATACCAGCATCTGCTCTGGTGGAGTTGGCAGGGGGGTGAAATGGACTCTGTGAAGGTCCTTAATTTCGGTTGTTAATGCACTATTTTTGTGCTGGTTGGCCTCCTGCAGGGAGGTGGCACTTTCAAGAAAGCATCAGCTGTGGTAGTATAGGGAGGATCAGGTGGTGGGCAGGGCCCTAGAACTCCCCAGAGTATAAGTCCTTTGTCTTCAGCTCCAGCGTGGGTAGAAAGGACCATCAGGTGGGGGCAAGGCTAGGTGTGTCTGAGCCCAGACTCTCCTTATGGGAGGGTGTTGCTGTGGCTGCTGCGAGGGATGGGAGTGTGGTTCCCAGGTCAATAGAGTTATGTTCCTAGGAGGATTATAGCTGCCTCTGCTGTGTCATGTAGGTTGTCAGGGAGGTCGGGGAAAGCCAGCAGTCACAGGCCTCACCCAGCTCCCATGCAACCCAAAAGGATGATCTCACTTTCACTGTACCCACCCCCCAACAGCACCGAGTCTGTTTCCAGGCAGTGGGTGAGCAGGGCTGAGAACTAGCTCCAGGCTACTCACCTCCCAGCTATGAAAGCAAGTAGGGCTTTCATGCTTCCCCACCTGTGGAGTCTGCACACAGGATTCATGCCCTCCCTTGAGTTCTGGCCAGGAGACTTCTCATGCGGTTGGAATTATTACAAAGTTCAGCTGGAGGTTTCCTTCTCCTTGTGGCCTTTTCCCAGTCCTTTTCTGGCAGTCCTCCCCAAGGCCCCCTGTGAGGCAAGGCGGAAATGGCTACCCAGGGGACGCAGAGAGCCCACGGGGCTTTTCCCGCTGCTTCCTCTACTCCTGTATTTCGCTTGGCTCTCTAAATTGACTCAGCTCCGGGTTAGATCAGAATCTTCTTCCGTGTTGTAGACCTTCAGGTTCCTTAGTGAGCATGTGTGTTCAGAGGCAGACGATCCCCCTTTCTCACTTCCAGAGTTTGGGCAGTCACGGTATTTGGGGTGTCTCCTGGGTCCTGCAGGAGCAATTTGCTTCTTTCAGAGGGTCCGTGGGTTCTCTTGGCTTTCCTGAATTATTTCTGCAGTAGTTCTGGAGCAAAAGTTTACAATGCGAGACTCCACACACTGCTCTGTCCATCTGAGTGGGAGCTGCAATCTAGTCCTGCCTCTCGTCTGCCATGACCCTCTCAAAAAAACCGATTAATACATTTCATTTGCCTCTCCTCCAAGCCCCTGGTAACCACCATTCTAGTCTTTGATTTTAAGAATTTGACCATTTTAGATGACTCATGGAGGTGGAATCATGTAGTACTTGTCTTTTTGTGTGTAACTTATTTCACTTAGCATAATGTCCTCAATGTTCATCCATGTTGTTGCATATTGCAGAATTTTTCACTTTTTAAAAGCTGAATAGTATTTCATTGTATGTATATACCACAATTTCTTTATCCATTCATCTGTCAGTGAACATATGGGTCCTTTCCTTATCTTGGCTATTGTGAATTTCTTACTCACTGCGATAGACACGGATGTGATAATATCTCTTTTTTAGATCCTGATTTCAATTATTTCAGATATATACCCAAAAATGAGATGGCTGAATCATGTGGTAGTTTTATTTTTATCTCTTTGAGGAACCTCCACACTGTTTTCCATAGCGGCTGTACCATTTTGCAGTCCCACCAACAGCATACACTGGTTCCAGTTTCTCCATATCCTTGCCAACACTTGTTTTTTGTTTAATTTAATTTTTAATTGACAAATTTATATATATTTTTGGTGTACAACATGATGTTTTGATATATGTACACATTGTGGAATGGCTAAATTGAGCTAATTAACATATGCCCTACCTCACATGTTTACCATTTTTTTTTTTTTGTGGTGAGAATGCTTACATTCTACTCTTAGCAATTTTCAGTGTATAATAACTATAGTCACCATGATAGGCAATAGATCTCTACAACTTATTCCTCCCATCTAACTGAAATTTTGTGTTCTTTGACTAACATCTCTCCAATCCTCTAACCCCCAGTCTCTTTTTCTACTCTCTTATTCTATTTGTTCAACTTTTTAAGATTCTACATGTAGGTGAGATTGTGTGGTATTTGTATTTCCGTTCCTGACTTGTTTTACTGAACATAATGTCCTCCACATTCATCTGTGTTGTCTCAAGTGACAGAATGCTTTTTTTTTTTTTTTTTTTGGTAATAGCCATCCTGACAATTGTGAGGTATGATATCTTTATAATCAACAATAATGTATTGTATGCCTACAATTTTTTAAGAGGATAGGTCTCACGTTAAGTGCCCTTACGGCAATAAAAAAAAATTTCAAAGAAAAGTGTCATGTAAGTCAGCCCTTGCATGAGATTCTAAGCATCTTTAGGTGGTTTTCTCTGTGTTCTTTGCAGTGCTGAGCAGAATGCCTTTCACATACAAAGGCTCAGGAGGCATTGCCTTCCACCCGTTCCTTTAGAAGTCCTCCATGTGAATTATTCATGCCTCTTGGAGGCTGCAGTTAAGCAAAGTCTCCATCTAAAGAAACATTCAGGGAGAAAAAGTGGGTATAGTGGAAAGAGCAAGGGTTGAAGTCACATGGATCTGGACCGAAATCCTGACTTCGTCATAGACCAGCTAGGTGACCTTGGCAGATAATAACCTCTCGGAGCCTCACCATTTTTAGAATAAAATTCAGGAAAATTGAGGGTTGTTGTAAGGATTAAAGGAGGGTAACATATGTAAAGCCTCTCGTATTAAATCAATGTTTGTGTCCTGTCTGCTTCCTTCTTTTTGGTCTGGGTATGATAAACTGATTTAGGTCTTCATGAGTGCCACTTCCCGTGCTTCCAGATTGGACACAATATCATTCAGTGTTCTGTGGATATCATTCAGATTGTGCATGCCTTTGCACGAGGTTGGCAGGGAGCTGATAACTTATTCCAAGGACAAACAAAAAGTGACCAAGGAATATATGGTGGTATCTTCTATGCCATTAATTCCTGCCCTTGTGATTTCAGCAGGTCGGGTGGTGGCTTTATACTTGTGAAAATCCCACCACTATAATCTACCTTCTCATTTGTCATCAAATTTAATCCTTGCATCCAGTACCTAAATGCCCATGAAATATGTAAGCCAAAACAGCCCAGACAGCTGCAGCCAGGGAGGATATTAGTGCAGTATAAACAATAAGCAAAGCATGAGTGATGGCAGGTAATACGCTACCTACAAATTGCCCTCTTCTTCTCATGTTCCAGTTTGGTAGGAAAAAAAGTACTTAGCCTATGCAATAAATGTCATTGGTTAACTGACGAGTCTCCATTCACTGAGGTATAATCATGATTTTTTTCCCCCTATGAAATCTTCCAAACTATACTTTTGAAATCCCTCTTTCCCCAATGAGTTTCAGAAATGCTTAACACCACCTTAGCCCAGATTGCATAACCTTTCACTCACTTGCAGTTTTTAGTCTTCTTTAGCTTCTTAAGACATTCGTAAAATATCCCTCTTATGTGCTCTCCAAGTCCCCCTTTTTCCCTGCCCCAAGCTTGGGCAGAGGCTGGGGCTGTCTCCGGGACAGCATAAAGAAGGACGTCTGGTTAGTTTGCAGCCAGCCCTCAGCTTCCAGCTTCCCCAGACCATGTGAACTAGGGATGGGATGGGGCAGAGAGAAGGCACAACTGTGGAGCCTTGTCCTTTTCTCGTGGTTCCTACTGCTTCCCTAAGTATGCTGACCTTTTATTTCTTTTCTGAAGCAGGCCTTCGTGTATTATCCTGATTTTACATCTAGTACTGGTCTGCTCAGCCTGCCACAACAAAACTTCACAGACTTGGTGGCTTAAACAAGGTAAATTTACTTTCTCACAGTTCCAGATCCTGGAAGTTCCAGATGACAGAGTGGGCAGGGCTTTCCCTGAGACCTGCCTCCTTGACTTTTAGATAATCACCTTTTCTCTGTTTCTCTGCGTGCATTTTTCCCTGCGTGCACACCCCTGGTATCTCTCTTGTGTCCTGATCCCCTCCTCTTATAAGGATACCAGTCAGATTAATTAGGGTCCATCCTAATGGACTGATTTTAACTTAATCACCTATTTAAAGACCCAATCTGCAAATACTGTTACATTCCAAGGCACGAGGGGTTAGAACATCAACATATGAATTGTGAGGGGACACAGTTCAATCCATAACATATATATATTCATACATATATAATCATATATATGATATTGGCAACACACATAACTAGTTTTTTGCATATTTTACAGCTTATTAGAAACTTACATTTTTTTGCTTCTTGATACAACTGTAGGGAGTACTTACATTTTTCATGATCAACAGCTGAGAGAAATATCTAATATGATTAACAACAAAGTAATATTCAAAATAATATTGACAAGTGAACAGTGAGCAGAGAAATCAACAGTTAGAAATAAAATTTAACCAGATCAAAGTAAAACCCTGCGCTTAGGAGGGGAAATATTGCAAAATTCTACACACAGGATCCATTTTTCCAACCCATGATTCAGCACCTTTTATGTGTCAGGCACGCTTCTAGGGTTTGGAAGTACAGTGGCTAATGAGATTTTTTAAAAGGAAGGAGAGATAATAAATAAATAAATGTAAACTATAATTGCAGGTAGTACATATATGTTATTGCATATATATGCAATTGTAATGTAATTATAATTGCAGATAGTAACTTATATATGTAATGCAATTATAGTATAATTGTATTATAATTGCAAATAGTTACATGTATAATTGCATTATAATTGCAAGTCATAACATATATATGTAATGCAATTAGTATATGTATGTGTGTATTAACACAAATGGAATGAAATCATGGAGTGAGGTGGGACTGAGTTTAGATGAAGGGGACAGAAAGTGGTAGTTGAGTGGAGGTCTGAGAGTGTAGCGGGCAAGCCAGGCAAAAGCATCCCAGGAAGATGGATGGAAGGGCCAGGGCAGGCGGCAGAGACCAGCCTCTTATGTGGAACCAAAGGGAGGCTTCTACTGGAGAATGCAGTGAAGAAGGGAGGCTTGGTAAGGTAAGTGGGGCCAAATTACACAGGGCCTGGTAGATTACTTTAAGGAGTTTGTATTTTGAGTATAAAGGGAATATCTTGGAGGGCTTTGAGCAGATCAGTGACTTAATCTGACTCATATTTTTAAAGGACAATTATGGTAAGCCTGTGGGGACGTAATTGTGGATAGGCAAGAATAGAAATATTTAGGCAGGTTATTGTACGTTTTATTTCTTTATTCCTTTTAGAGACAGGGTCTTGCTCTGTCACCCAGGCTGGAGTGCAGTGGTGCCATCATAGCTCACTGGAGCCTCAAACTCCTGGGGTCAAGTTATCTTCTCACCTCAGTCTTTCAAGTAGCTGGGAATGCAGGTGCATGCCATTCTGCCCAGCAAACTTTTTAATTTTTTTGAGACACAGAGTCTTGCTATGTTGCCTAGGCTCGTCTCAAACCCCTGGCCTCAAGCAATCCTCTCACGGCCTTCCAAAGTGCTGGGATCACAGGCATGAGCCACCATGCCCTGCTAGACATGTAACTCTTGACTTGACAAAACTGTTGTGTACTGAAATGTGTCTCCCCCAAATTTATATCTTGCAGACCTAGCCCCCAATGTGGTGTTTGGAGACAGGGCCTTTAAGGAGATAATTAAGGTTAAATGAGGTCATAAGGGTGGGGCCTAAATCCGATACGACTGGTGTCCTTAGAAGAAGAAGAGAGACCAAAGCTCTTGCTCTCTGCAGGCACACAGAGGAAAGGCCATGTGAGGGCATAGTGAGAAGGCAGCTGTCTGTAAGCCAGGAAGAGAGCCCTCACCTGCAACCAAATCAGCCAGCATTTTGATCAGGGACTTCCAGCCTCCAGAATGTGAGGAAATAAATGTCCATTGTTTAAGTCACCCACTCTGTGGTATTTTTTCATGGCATCCCAAGCAGATGAATACAAAAACCTGACATAAAAAGCCCCTGGGAAAATTTGTTTTTATTAATATTTTTGTTTTCTTGGCCCACGTTGAATGCATGTGTCAGTGTGTGACGTGACAACCTGCATTGTTGGTGTTCATCCCATTCAGGAAGAGGGTAGTGACTCTGCATTCTGTACACATTAAACCATATGTGTACACATCTGGTACCACATTTCAAGAAAATGCATACAGATATGGCATGTGATAACTGTATCAGTAAGGAAGAGAGTTCTGGACATCGCATTGTGTGTAGAAAAGTTCAAGGAGCTGATAAAATAGGTAAAAAAGAGCTGGGGACAGATAGAAACGATGACCTCCAGAATTGAAAGGCCAATATCTTATCTAATTTCAAGATGAGGAATTTTTAGGTAGTCAGATTTTACCTGAATGTAAAAGACCACACTAGCAGTATTATTTAAACTGAAAAACATTAGAAAGCAGTAATCTCCCTTTTTCTGGAAGTAATAATCTCAGCCTAGAAAAATATTTGCATGGTACACAGTATAGTAGATTTCCTCTTCCTTGAGGGGACAGTCACCCCTCAACACATGTGTATGGAAAGACATTGACCAAAAAAGGGAAAAATAGATTGTTTCATGAGGCTGGGCACTAAGGTCAGATTATAGACATAACTGTAAATGTTTCAATATTATGTATGAAATCAAAGTACATCACCAGGCTCTGAATCTGCTGCATACTTCATTCATTTGTGCAGTTCTTGATTTGGTAAGTTGGCCCCAGGCAAACAAATATTCACATTATGGATTTTGATATTGCTTTTTATATTTGTGAAGTAACGAGTCAATTCCTTTTCCAATACTGAAATCATTTTAGAAACAGAATATAAATAAATGAACTTCAATAAACAAAATAACATTATTTTTATGGTTACAAATGTAATGCCTGTTCATGGTAGAAAATATAGAAAATTCTGTGTGGAATAACAGTATTCACCCAGATTCCTAGCTGTAAGAGATAATCAAGGTTAACATTTTAGCATATTTAATGCCAATCTTTTTACTATGTATAATCATGTGTACATATTTTTTATTTTTTATTGTTTTTATTTAAAAAATAGACATGAGGTCTTGCTATATTGCTCAGGCTAGTCTCAAACCCCTGAGGCTCAAGCAAGCCACCTGTCTTGGCCTCCCAAAGTGCTGGAATTACAGGTATGAGCCATCACGCCTGGCCAACCATGTATATGTAAAACTGCAACTATATACACACACACACACACACCCCTTTAAAATTGAAAGTGGGTCATTTTCTTTTCTATAATACATTGTCAGCAATGCTGTATGCCATTAATGAATTTGAAAATGTGATGTTTTAATATCTGTGCCATATTCCGTGCATAAATTTGCCATAATTTACAATATAGTTTCACATTTGACCACTGAATATTTACAGTGTTGCCAGTTGGTATGGTTTGGATGTGTGTCCCTGCCCAAATCTCATATTGAAATATAATCCCTGGTGGGAGGTGATCGGATCAGGGGGGTGGATTTCTCACAAATGCTTTAGCACCATCCTCTTGGTGGTGTTCTCATGATAGTTGAGTGAATTCTCACTCGATCTGGTCTTTTGAAAGTGTGTGGCATCTCCCCCCTCGCTCTCTCTCTTGCTCCTGCTCCAGCCATGTGACCTGCGTGCTCCCTGCCTTCACCTTCCGCCATGATTGGAAGCTTTCTGAGGCTGCCTTAGAAGCCAAGTAGATGCCAACATCAAGCCTCTAATACAGCCTGCAGAACCGTGAGCCAATGAGAGCCTTTTTCTTTATAAATTACCCCGTGTCAGGTTTTTCTTTATGGGAATGGGAGAACAGAATAATATACCAATGTTTCACTGTTAGCATTAATACTATGATGAACACCCTTATACAGATATCTTCGTATACATGTTTGATTATTTTCTTAAGATAATTACTAGAAATGGGACGGGCACGGTGGCTCACGCTTGTAATCCCAGCACTTTGAGAGGCCGAGGCAGGCAGATCACCTGATGTCAGGAGTTTGAGACCAGCCTGGCCAACATGGTGAAACCCCGTCTCTACTAAAAATACAAAAATTAGCCTGGCGTGGTGGCAGGGGGCTGTAATCCCAGGTACTGGGGAGGCTGAAGCAGGAGAATCGCTTGAACCTGGGAGGCAGAGGTTGCAGCGAGCTGAGATTGCGCCATTGTACTCTAGCCTGGGGGACAAGAGCGAGACTTTGTCTTAAAATAATAATAATAATAATAATAATAATAATAATAATAATAATAATTACTAGAAATGGAATTAATGGGTTAATGCCTGAATATTTGTAAAACTCTCAGTAGAAATTGTCTGTCAAACCGACCTCCAGAAAGATGATAGCACTTTCTACTCCCATGATTGGTATATAAGGCTGCCAGTTTCCAGTAGTTCATCAACTCTAAGCATGCTCTTTAAAAAGAAATTTTGTCTATTTGATAAGCAACAATGGACTTTCAGCTTCATTGTAATTTATTTGATTAGTAAGATTGATTTTGTCTTCTATATTTAAATAGCGATTAAATTTAAAGTGATTTAAGTAGTTCCTTTTAAGGATTGTTCATGTTCTTTGCTATTTTGTTAAATTCCCATTTGTATTTTCTTGTTAATTTGTAAGCGTGCTTCATAATGTAAAGGAATAAATTCTTTGTTATATATATATATATATATATACACATTTTTAGTCTGCCACTTTTCTCTCGATCTATTTTTCATTACCACTAGCATGCAGAAGGTTTTACAAAAGTCATTTGGTTAAAACTGTACATCTTTTATTTTGCAATTATTTTTCTATTAAATTTATGCTTAGAAAATTCTTTCCAACTATAAAATTGGTTATCTAATTATCTACTTAGTTATCTAATATTCAGCTGTATTTTATTTTAATCTTTAACAGCATTTAAAGACTTTTTGCCTATTATGCCTTTTATATATAGTATGAGGTATGGATCTAACTTAATATTTTACCATATAGTTAACTAATTGTCTCACACTGTTCACTGGATGTCTTCCTCCTCAATTACCTGATATCAAAAGTATATTAATTCATATATTGTTACTGTTAAATCTAAAATGCTTAGATAAGTTTAACAGAGTTTGAACAAAGACCAATTTAAGAATTGGGCAGCTCTGAGAACCAGAACAGGTACTAAGAGCTCCAGTCTGTCATGTTGTCAGGAAGCGTTTATGGGCAGAAAACAGAATTGAAGTTCCGAGACAAAGCTCGGTATCTTGTCCTATTTGGATCAGTTGATCATCTATTTTTTTTCTTTTTTTGAGGCTGGTCTTGAACTCCTAGACTCAAGCAATCCTCCTGCCTTGGCCTCCCAAAGTACTGTGATTACCGGCATGAATAACCATGCCCAGTCAGCCACCTGTGATTGACTGAAGCTCAGCTGATGTGCTTGGCTGAGACTCAGTTATGTGGTATAAGAGTATATTCCTAGTTAGGCTTTCAGCTAGTTCACTTAGGTGGCAGTTTGTTACGTAAGAACTCGGTTATGGAGGTATCTTCAGGCCAAATTTAGTTTAGTGTGACGTTGCTGTACTTTTATAATGACTGGAGTTTTATAAATTAATTTTGAATGATATGTATACAAAATGGACAAGATGTTGATCCTTATGGAAGCTGGGCGATGGGTACATGGGAGTTTATCATACTACTCTCTTACCTTCCTTCTTCCTTGAAAATTTCTCGAATAAAATGATTTTACTATTCTAATTAAAAGAAGTCTTTACACTTGAACTCTTATTTCTTCCTCAAGTTCAGTGTGTAGTCAGTTATTACCAAATCCTGACTGCTGTTGCACATCATCGCTGTCACTGATTTAGCTCAGGCAGCTCTGTCTTCCCTGGACCTCTTGTCTGCGGGGTCCCTGTTCCAGCTATCCTCACACTGCCTACCTCAGCATGCCTTTCTGTTTGCACTGGGCTCCTTTCTAGGCAAGCTGCATCATGCACCATAAATTCTGGGCTTTACACACTAATTGCCCTTCCCTGAACGTGCTCTGCTGCATCTCACCTGAGTTCATTTGCATCTGGCTTTCTGCCTGGAAAGCACTCACCTTCCTTGTCCGTCTGGCAAACTCGTGTGGTCCCTTTGGTACTCAAATGGAGCACCAGCCTAAGAAAGCCTTCTTTGGACCTCCCTGGCAACTCCAGCCATGAGCACAGTTCTCTCCTTGGGGCTTCCATCATTGAACACACCCTAGCGTATTTGTTTATGTATCTCATATAAAAGGGAACCAATTCTTGTTTATTTGTATAACCTCAGTGCCTAGCAAAGGGTCAATGAATGGTTGATGCATAAATTAAAAGGAAAGGAAAATCTACCTTCTAAACCCACCTGAAAGAAACAATGATTCTAAATTAGAATTTAATTATGGCACTCTTTCTGTCTCTCATTTCTGAAGTATGGTTGTACCTCTAGGTTCTGTCCTAATGAGTCACAGATTTACCATGAAATGAATGGAGCCGGAGTCTCAGGGCTCCTCATCGCATACCCTCCTTCCCAGGCTGTGGGAGGAGGCCTGGTGATATGTTCACATGGTTACCTGATACTGCAATATTTGCAAGATACTTATCTCTTCCCTTCCACTTCTTTTCTTGTCAGAGAGTGGTGAAGTGAGCAAAAACACCTTTGGGATCCAGCTAAAGAAGGTTGAGCTGAGAATGTAGTCATATGAATTTAGTCAGTTCCATTTATATGGTTTACAGCCATTTCTGTGAATGGAGTTATTGTCAGCTGACCTGGTGTGGAGGAATCAGCACCACAGAGTGGAAGGCTACCTTTTCCCTTCTCTCTACTGGGTCAACTGACATCATGACACAAAGATGCAGGGCCAAAAGTCCTATGGTGATGTGAATGTGTCCCATGGCACCTGGTTCTGTAAGTATGTGACTACCAGAGAAGAAGCATGGCTTGTAATTTACAATGCTAAATTGCCTGTCTCTGGAAAACCCTCCCAGTCATCAGATGTGTACAATTTGACTACTCAAGACAGATAGTCTTGCCTATCAGGGATACTTAAAGTACAATGTATACAATTATATTTTAAAAATTTTGATGGGAACTGAGACAAAGATTGTTTCTCAGAATACCTGTATTTGCAGAAATATATACACAACCACCCGTGAGTGTCTCTGTGGGTGAAGTTGCAGATTTTGCCTGAGCTAGGCATTACTAAGAACAATCATGAAGTTGAAGGAAATGTTTGTAAATTATCAATAGCTAAACAAATTTCGATCAACCATGCTATAAAACTGAATTATCTTTCTATCAATAGAAAATACTATTATGAAATTCTTGTCCCGTGAAGAGGTTCCAGGAGTGTGTAGCCAAAAATATAGGAAAAAACTATTGTAAGTGATGTCAGGAAGTTTATCCTAAAAATATCATGCAATCTTTAAAAATCTTATGGTATAGATTGTACTTATCAACTGTTTGAAGATGTATAACTTGTTTCAATTTTAAGTAATTACTCACATGTGTACTTCATGTTGTATTTGCATGCATTCTTTTCTCCATTTATTTTAATTTTTTTTATTATTTATTATTTTTTGAGACAGAGTCTCCCTCTGTCGCCCAGGCTGGAGTGCAGTGGCATGATCTCAGCTCACTGCAACCTCCACCTCCTTGGTTCAAGCGATTCTCCTGCCTCAGCCTCTCGAGTAGCTGGGATTATAGGCATGTGCCACAATGCCTGGCAAATTTTTGTATTTTTAGTGGAGGCAGGATATCACCATGTTGGTCAGGCTGGCCTCAAACTCCTGACCTCAGGTGGTCCACCTGCCTCAGCCTCCCAAAGTGCTGGGATTACAGGCTTGAGCCACCATGCCTGGCCTGCAGGCATTCTTTTCTTAAAGATGCCTTCCCAAATTTTAAAAGCTCCAGGCCCCATGAGCTCTGGATCCTCCTCTAGTCCTTCCCCTCTGAGTCCTCAACAATTTGTGCCTTTCCCATTGTAACACCTTCTTGATGATTCTGAGGCCTGTTTTCCTTTTCCAGACCTTTGGTTTTGAGCTTGTGTGTGCTAGTTGGATGTTGTCTCCTGGTCATCCTCTCAGTTCCCTGCCCCATTAGAGCTTCTGGCTTCCCAGTTTGCCTCTTTGATATCATCACTCCCCTCTCTCTCCTCAACTTCTTTGACTGCATGGCTCACATCTAATCCATCATATCCTCTCAGATATTCTCCTCAGGGTTTCTTCCATTTCACACACCTTTACATTCTTGCTGTCACCGCTGAAGCAGAAATCTCTATTGAGCCATGTGTAGGCTACCGTAGCAGCCTGCTGAACTGGATCTCTGCCCCACCCTCCTTTAAATAGTTCATTTGATTGGATTTTCCTTTATTCTGATGCACTAAACTATTAGGATTGAATAAAATCCATTTCCCCCATCCATTCAAATCTGCTCTATGATGCTAATTCTTCCACAGCCCTTGGTTTAAATCTTAAGCAGACCCCACAGCCTGTCCTTGTATTCTTAGATGATTAAAAAAAAAATCTTCTGATCACAAAAGTGTTAGTTTTGTGGTTAATACACAGGCCACTATAATAATTGTAATAATCAGGGTTCTCTAGAGAAACAGAAAAAACAGGAAGACACACACACACACACACACACACACACACACAGAGATTTATTAGGTTGGTGCAAAAATAATTGTGTTTCTTGCCATTACTTTCAATGGCAAAAACTGCAATTTTACTTTTGCACCAACCTAATATTTTAAGGAATCAACTCGCACAATTGTGGAGGCTGGCAAGCCTGAAATTCACAGGGCAGGCCAGCAGGCCTGAGACCCAGAGCCCACAGGCAGTCTGGAGGCAGAATTCCCTGTTTTTGGGAGACCTCAGCCTTTTTCTCCTAAGGCCTTCAATGGAGTGAATGAGGCCACCCCATATTATGGAGGGTAATCTGGTTTACTTAAAGTTTACTGATTTAAATGTTAATCTCGTCCAAAATATACCTTCATAGCCACATTTAGACTGGTGTCTGACCAAGGTGCCTAGCCAAGTTGACAGATAAAATTCACCGCCACGATCACTAAAACTTTGATCCTCAGGCAAAGCTAATTCCCCCCGTCTCCCACTGCATGGTGTCTACTTGCATTAGGAGGGGGCTGAGTTACTACACCTTCTCCCCTGCTCACCAGGCTGCCTGTGATTCAGTGGGAGGGATGGGGGATTAGGGACAGAAATGCTTACTCAATTAGCACTTTCAGACTTGGCAGGTGGTTAAAACTGGCATCACAGCATGGTTCCCTCCTCAGCTCCTGGGCACCCAAGGCTTCCGATAGCTCCCCCTCCACTGGGGGCAGCTCTCCTGGGTGGGAGGAAGAAGACCCAGGCAGATGTCTCTCCATGTGGCCCACGTCTAGCCACAGGCAAGACACATATACATTTTTGCCCTGACAACCTCACATCTCAACCCCATTATAAAGGCTGACAGCTTTCTCCTAAAAATAATCTTCTCTATGTCTGACCTGTTAGCACCTCAGCAGGGGTGAGGCATGAGGAGTCACAGCCAAATTTTTGGTGAATTTCTTTGTAAGTCATACAAGATGCTCTCACCCCGCACTTTGGTTTATGGCATCTGTTATCAGACCTCAGCTGAAACACAGACTATCATTCCTTGTTATGTTTTTAGAGGGTTCTAAGTAATATTTGGCTCGCTTCACTCTCCTGCTCAAAGTCCTTCAAAAGCTCCCCACTGCCAGCAGAGTTCCATCTGAGTTCCCGTCCCTGATCTGAAATGTCCAGACATCCTCTTCCTCGACTCCCCTCAAACACCACTCACTCTGCTATTGTTCTTCCACTCCACCAATGAAAAGCCTTCTCTTTAAGATCCCTCTTCCTCTGTGTCCCAGAACACCCTCAATGGAAGCAATTTTTTTCCTATCTTCCTTCAGAGCATATATTCTCATTACCAGTCATTTGGCAGAGTGCCAGGGTGAGAGGGAGGGCCTGGGGTTCAGGGGACCTGGTGCTGCCCCGCCTGGGTATGTGACTTTGAGCAACAACTTGCTGTCTCTGAACTTCCACTTCTCTCATCTTTATAATGACGGAAATGAGGCTATCAGAATAATGTCACGTAGTCATTGTGAAGATTAAACAAGCAGACATGTAAACTTTGCTGCACACTGCCTGGCCTTGTGTGGATATGTGTATGGCTGCTTTCTTGGGTCTCTCTCTCTCTGATGAAGAGTCTGCGTGTGGGAAGGTGAGGGGGAGACCCGCCCTGTGGCTGAGAGTTCCGCCTACTCCCTCCCTCCTATAGCCCGATGGCAACGCTTGTACACACTCAAATGAGGAAAAAACACACACAGCTGAGCAACTGCGGTAACCTGGCCTATTTCATCAACACCTTGGGTAACCTGCTAACCCTTCTGGGAATTATCTTTCTTTGTGAGTGGGCCTCTTTCTGAGAAATGTTCTGTGATATGTGGTCAGAGGTCCCTGAGGCAGGGGGCAGCTGTGCGCAGGGCCCCACTGCACCTTGGCAAGGGGAAGGCTAAGTGGTACCTACTTGTAGGTTTTCAAAAATAAGTCAGTTTCTTTCTATTCTTCCTTTCACTCATAGCGTTTGGTGAAGAAAATGTTGAAATCTAATTATATCGTAATCTCCTTAAGGACTCAGTATATGGCATACCCCAGGCAGCCAACCATAGACTGGATGGTCACGCAGCCTCCAGTGACGTCCCCCAGTGTCATGTTTGCCCTGCTTACATGGTCACTGGACATTGCTGTTTGACCCAAGAATAGAGCCACATGGCTCATGGTGCCTTACATAATCCCTCTCCCCAGGCAACTAATATCCAATACATCTCCATGTTCTGTTACTTTTACCTCGTGAATATTTCTCAAGTTTGTCTGCTTCTCTCTCTGTTGATTGACTTTTCAAGCCACCACCATCATCTCTCACCTGGGCTCCTGCAATCGCCTTTTAAGTGTCTCCTTGTAGACATTCCTGACCCATCCATCTGTTTGCCAAACTATAGCTGGGATAGTCTTCTAAAAATAAATCTGGTCACCACGGAAAATGCTATGGAGGTTCCTCAAAAAATTAAATGTGGAGTTTCCCTATGATTCAGCCATTCCAATTCTGGGTAGATACCCCAGATAAATGAAGAAAGGACTCAAACAGGTATTTGTACACTCATGGTCATAGCAGCATGATTTACAATTGATAAAAAGTGGAAGCAACCCAAGCGTTCATTGATGGATGATAGACAAAATGTGATACACACAGACACACACACACACACACACACACAAATATTATTCAGTCATAAAATGGAAATTCTGACAACATGGATGAACCTTGAAGACATTACACTAAGTTAAATAAGCCAATCACAAAAGAAAAATAGGATTCTACTTCTATGAGGTACTTACTAGTCAAATTCTTAGAGACAGAAAGTAGAATGATGGTTGCCGGGGGTTGAGGGGGGAGAAAATTGAGAGCAATTGTTTAATAAGTAAGGACTTTCAGTGTGAGAGGAAGATAAAAAGCTCGAGAGATGGATGGTAGTGGTGGTTGCAGAAAAATGTGAATGTACTGAATGTCACTGAACCGAATGCTTAAAAATGGTAAATTTAATGCTCTGTATATTTTACCAAAAAAAAAACCCCACAAAGATCTGATCATGTTACTGAAAATACTGTCAAAAAATTGCCTACTCTTCTTAGGATGAAATATGGACCGTTAGCTGAGTCAGCTAGCCCTTGTGCGATTGGACCTCTGCCCAGTCCTCCCACATCCTCTGGTATCATCTTGCCCCTCCATCTCGGGGCTCCAGCCCATTGCCTTTTTTTGGTTTCCGAGGAATCTTGCCTACAGTCTTCCCTCTGCTTGGGATGTTCTTTACCTAGACACAGTGACTTGATAAACATGGTAATGTGCTGCTGTACACAACTATGATCACGAAACTGTTCATCACGTAACTTCCTTTCCTTGAAAAGTTTGATCTGTCAAGCTTTTGTGTGGAGGACATTATTGTGTCTCTCTTCTACAGAAGAATAAATCTCAGAGTTCGACTTCTATCACATGAAATCACTGGCACTTTAATTTTATGTTTCTGCTGCTTCAGTAAGTACATTTTCAAGAAATAAATTTTATGTTTATCTAAATATCTAACACTAAAATATAACACTGAATATTTCAGCAAAAAAGGTGAAAACAGCTGATTATTGATCAGGAAAATGTGAGTTAATCAGTGTTTTATGTTATGGATAGTTAATGACATAAAAGAACTGCTCCAAATTTTGGTTTTTGGACATTTATGTAGGTATATAGATGTGATCTATAAGTCTGTAAGTGTGATTTTTATAGATCTATAAATATAACCTATACAAATTTTTAAAATTGCTTTACAGTAAAATTGACTTTTTTAATGGATATAGAGTTCTATGAGTTTTAATATATCTATAGATGGGTGTAGTCACTACCACAATAGAATAGAGAACAGTTTTATCACTCCCCAAAATCTCACACTTCCCTTTTGTAGCTACATCCTCCCCCAACCCCTAACACCTGGCAACCACTGATCTGTTTCCTATCACCGTACTTTTGACTATTCTAAGATGTTATATCAGTGGAATCAAAATCAAACAGTACGTAATCTTTTAAGACTGCCTTTGTTTACTCAGCGTAATGAAATACTTAACTAGGTTGTTCCATTTATCAATAGCCCTTTTCTCTGAAGGACATTTGAGTTCTTTCCAAGTTTGCAATTATGAATAGGGCCACAATAAACATCCATGTACAGGAGTGTGTGGAAATATAAGTTTCGTTTCTCTAGGGTAAGTCCCCATGAGTGAAATGGCTGGGTCATGAAGTCAGTGCATGTGTGGCTTTATAAGAAACTGCTATTTTTCTTCAGAGTGGTTGTACCATCTTGCATTCCCACCAGCAATATATGAGAGTTCATGTTCTGCACCCTCAGTAGCACTTGATATTGTCAGATTAAAAAAAAAATTTAGACATTTTAATAGGCATGATGTGATAGCCGATCATGGTTTTAATCTACATTATCCTACTGGTAAATGATGCTGAGCATTTTCTCATGTGCTTATTTATCATCCTTATCTCCCCTTGGATAAAGTGTCTGCTTAATTCTTTCATCTATGTTTTAAACTGTGTTGTTTTCTTGATATGGTTTAGCTGTGTTCCCACCCAGATCTCATCTTGAATTGTAATCCCCGTAATCCCCATGTGTCAAGGAAGAGACCCTGTGGGAGGTGATTAGGTCATGGGGGTGGTTTCCCCCATGTTGTTCTCATGATCCTGAGTGAATTCTCATGAGATCTGCTTGTTTTATAAATGGTAATTTTTCCTGTGTTCTCCCAGGCTTGCCCTCTCTCACCTGCTGCCATGTAAGATGTGCCTGCTTCACCTTCTGCCATGATTGTCTGTTTCCTGAGGCCTCCCCAGGCATGTGGAACTGTGAGTTCTAAATTACCCTTTATAAATTACCCAGTCTCGGGTAGTATCTTTATAGCAGTGTGAGAACAGACTAATACACTTAGTATTGAGTTTTTAGAGTTTTTCTTTTTTAATATATTCTGAATATGAGCTCTTTGTTGGATGTGTGGTTTGGAAATATTTTCTTCCATTGTATAGGTAATCTTTTCATTCTTTTTTTTTTTTTTTTTTTTTTGACGGAGTCTCACTCTGTCACCCAGGCTGAAGTGCACTGGCGCGATCTTGGCTCACTGCAAGCTTTACCTCCTGGGTTCACGCCATTCTCCTGCCTCAGCCTCTGGAGTAGCTGGGACTACAGGCAGCCACCACCACGCCTGGCTAATTTTTTTGTATTTTAAGTAGAGACGGGGTTTCACCGTGTTAGCCAGGATGGTCTCGATCTCCTGACCTCGTGGTCCCCCCGCCTCGGCCTCCCAAAGTGCTGGATTACAGGCGTGAGCCACCACTCCCTGCTGGTAATCTTTTCATCCTTTTAATGGCATCTTAGAGAAAAAAATGTTTACCTTTGATAAAATCCAATCTGTTAATTATTTCTCTTCTATAGACTGTGCTTTTGGTATCATGTTTAAGAACTCTTTGCCTAACATCAGATCATGAAGCTTTCTCCTATGTTTTCTTCTAAATGTTTTGTTTTATATTTAGATTATAAACCACTTTCAATTCATTTTCGTTTAAGGTTTAAGGTTTTGGCAGAGGTTCAGTTTTTTGCCTAGGAATGTTTGATGATTTCAACATCGTTTGTTGGAAACACTATCCTTGATCCATTGAATTGCGTTTGCACATTCCTTAAAAATCTATTGGACATGTTTATATGGATCTGTTTCTGTACTGTTTATTATTTTCCATTGATGTATCAGTCTGTACTGTAGACACAAACATGTCACTATAGATTTATAGTTACTGTAGATTTATAGTAATTCTTGAAATAACATAGTGTGAGTTCTCCAATTCTGCTCTTTATTTTCAACATTGTTTTGGCTACTCTCCTTCCTTCTTTTGCCTTTCTGTGTAAATTATAGAATCAGCATATCTGTGTCTACAAAAATTTCTATTGGAACTCTGAGTGCAATTGCAATAAAACTGGAGGTTAATTTTTTAAATGACATTTCTACTATACTAAATCTTCCTATCTAGCAACACAGCATGTCTCTTCCTTTATTTATATCTTTGATTTCTTTCAGTTGGGTTTTATAGTTTTCCTGTAAGGATTCTGCACATCTTGTTATATTTACACAAAATATCAACATATTTTTATATTTTGTGCTGTTGTAAATGTTTTATTTTAAATTTCAGTTTCTAATTGTTCAGTGATAGTATACAGAAATACAATGAATTTTGTATGTTGATCTTACATCTTGCAAACTTCCTGAAATTTCTTATTAATTTAAGAAATTTTGGGTTCATTTCTCTTTCTTGCTTAATTGCACTAAGATTTCCAGTATGAGGTTAAATAGAAGTAGTAACAGTTGACATCCTTGCCTTGTTCCTCATCTTAGGGAGAAGCATTAAGACTTTCACTATTAAGTATGTTGTTAGCTGACATGCTCTTTACCAGGTTAAGGAAGTGCTGTTCTATTCCTAGTTTTTTGAGTAAAAAAAATTTGCGAACAGATGTTGAAGTTTGTAATTTTCCTTTTCTTTCTCTGCATCAATTGATATGATCATGTGTTTTATCTCCTATAGTCTCTTAATATGGTGAATAACATTAACTGATGTTTGAATATTGAACTATTAATACAATTGTAGTCACAGGACAAAGTCTATTTAGTTATGGTGTATTAGTATTTGTTATATATTTAATCATGTGTATTATGTATTTAATTTGATATTTTATTGAAGATGTTTGCGTTTATATTCATCAGGAATATTTGTCTGAAATTTTCTTATATTGCCTTTATTTGGTTTGGGTATCCAGGTATTGCTGACATTATAAAATGGATGGGGAGGAATGTTCTCATTTCTTCTCTTTTCTGGAGGTGATTATGTAGAATTGATGTCAATTCTTCAAATATTTGATAGAATTTAGCTGCAAAAGCACACAGGCCTGGAGATTTCTTCTTTGGAAAGCTTTTTATCTAAGAATTCACTTCATCTAATAGATTTGGGATAATTCAGTTTATTTGTTGCCTGTTGGGTGAGTTTTGGTAGTTTGTGGCTTTCAAAGAATCCATGCGTTTTATCTGAGTTATTGAATTTATGTGCATAGAGTTGTTTGTACTATACTCTTGTTATCCTTTTTAACGTATATGGAGTCTGCAGTGATAATCTCTTGTGTTTTCTCTCATTTTCTGTTTGTCAGTCTGGTTTGAGGTTTATCAGTCTTATTAATCTTTTCGAGAATTAGCTTTTGGTTTCATTAAATTTTTTTTATTGATTTTGCATTTTTTATTACATTGATTACTGTTTTTATTTTTCTTATTTCCATTTGCTTTTAGCTTATTTTGTTATTTTTTTAGTTTATCAACTTAGAACATTTCTTTTTTAAAAAAATTAGCAGTTAATTCTATAAATTTTTCTCCAAGCATTGTTTTGTTTGAATCTCACAAATTTTAATATTTTGTATTTTTATTTCATTCAGTTCAAAATATTTTCTAATTTCCCTGGAGTCTTCTTTTTGGCCCATAGATTATTTAAGCATATTATTTAATTTCCAAGTGTTTGAACATTTTTCAGTTATATTTCTTTTAGTAATTTCTAGTTTAATTCTATCGTGTTCAATAGTCAAACGGTCAAATTCTTTTGTTAACATTTGTCTTATGACACAATAATAGTCCACCTTGGGAAATGTTTCATGTGTACTTGAAAACACTGTGTATTATGCTGTTGTTGGGTGGGATGTTCTATAAATTTTAGTTAGATGCAGTTAGTTTATGACAATGTTCAGTTCTCTGTATTCATGATGATTTTCACTATTTGTTTGACTTATGTCTGAAGAAGGAGTGTTGAAGTCTTCCATTTTAACTGTGGATTCATTCTTTTCCTTCAGGTCTATTGGTTTTTGCTTCACTTAGCTTGAGGCTTTGTTGTTAAGTGCATATACATTTAGGATTATTAGGAGTTCTTGATGAATTGACTCTTTTACCATTATGTTATGTTCTGTTTACCCCTGGTAATTTTCCTTGTTCTGAAATCTGCTTCATCTGATATTAATGTAGACACTCCAGTTTTCTTTTGATTAATGTACACATTGTATATCTTAGTCCTTCCTTTCACTTTTAACCCACCTATATAAAAAGGGTTTCTTAAAGGGAGTACCTGTATATATTTGGGTTTATTTTTAATCATTCTGACATTTTAAATCTATTATTTGTTATGTTTAGACCATCTAATTTAGGGAACATGGTTGTAATAGCTGCTTTGAAGTCTGTTAACTCTAACTTTTATGTAACCTTAGAGTTGGTGTCTGTTAATTATATTTTTTATTGTGACGAGATATTCCTGATTATTTGTATGCCAATTAATTTTGGATTATATTCTGGACATGATGAGACCCTGGGTCTTATTTAAATGCTAAAGAGAATGTTAACTTTGTAATTCTTGTTGTTGCTGTTGTTTTGGCATGCAGTCACCCTGATTACATTTGGTCTGCAAATTCTGACCTGCCTTCTCTGAGTCTGGCATAATTCCATTTTCAAAGTATTTTCACTGGTGCCGAGAACAGTCCCAGTGGCTAGTCTGTGGCCCCGTAGCTCAATTCTCAAAGCCTGTGATATGCTGATAAGGTTCAGGTTGACAAATGCACAGGTAGGAGGGGCACTCAGGAGTTCATACACAACTTTATGGCGTCACACTCTTGATCCCTCTCCTCTCTGTGATTTCACCAATGTACACTTATTCCCTGCGTCCTCTCTTCTCAGTTCTCTGGCTAGAAATCTAGAGTTCTATTTTCCCCAATATCATGCAAACTTACTGCAACTGTGCCTACGTCCAGGACCAAGTGACAGGAGGAGACAGAGGCAAAACACATATAGCAATGTGTATCCACTGAAAATTCAAACGACCACAGTTCTTTTTGATAAGGGAGAAGAGTTCCCTTTCCTCAGAGTTTTAGGTGCACGACTGCTGTCATTGCTGTCAATGCTGCTGCCAGTGCCACTGGAGTGTTGCTTGGGCATCGCTGTGGGAGACAAGAGCAAGAGAAGTCTTCTCCCTGTGGCCTTTCTGTCCACACCTGGTGTGGATTGCTGGGCTTCAGGGTGCCTTTGATTTCAGGATGGATGATACTGAAGGGAAAAAATGGTAAACTCACCACTGGTTCAGGCAGACTTCAAAGTCTGTTCTCTTTCTCCATCCACCTGTTATCATCCATGTGTTACAGTCATCAGATAGTTCTTTCTTGCATTCTATTCAAGCATTATAGGTGCGTTCAGTGAGAGAGACAGGGTGGTGTGTCTTGAATCCATCTTCTCTACAACCACAACCATAGCTTGCATTTTAAAGATTTTTTTGTAATAAGTACAAAATGAATGCCTTTTCATTGTAGATAATACAGAATATGCAGATAAGAAGAAAGTAAAAATCACCCATAATACTAACATTTCTGCATCACTTCTGTTGATTTGTGTTTTAAGCAAAATTAGATCATGTAGTGCATGTGGCTTTGTATTTTTTTTTTCTTTTCACTTAGTGGACTTATTTTCATGGTAATATAGATTCTTCTCCAAGATCACTTTTCAAAATTGCACAAAAAGGCAAACATCCCTTTATATGGATGTACCCTAATTTTTTATTTTATTTTTATTTTTTGAGACCGAGTCTCGCTTTGTTGCCCAGGTTGGAGTGCAGTGGCGCGATCTCGGCTTACTGCAGTCTCCGCCTCCTGGATTCACGCCATTCTCCTGCCTCAGCCTCTGGAGTAGCTGGGACTACAGGCGCCCGCCACCACGCCCGGCTAATTTGTTTTGTATTTTTAGTAGAGACGGGGTTTCACTGTGTTAGCCAGGATGGTCTCGATCTCCTGACCACGTGATCCACCCACCTTGGCCTCCCAAAGTACTGGGATTACAGGCGTGAGCCACCGCGCCCGGCTGGGATGTACCCTAATTTTTTAACACCAAGTTCTTGTCATTGAACATCCAAGTTGCACAGCTTTTATACTGGTTGCAACCAAGGGGTAAGTAGCTGAAGAAGTCGCAACAGGTGTTAAACTCTCTTAAATACTCTTTAGGCCCCATTCGAATTTTTAAAACAAAAATATGCTATTTTACAACCCCACCCTAACCGCAGTTAGAAAAATGTATCCCCTGGAAACAGTACTATAAAGCGCAATGGCCATGATTCTCAGAAAACTGGTTAGATAGGACCCATGCTTCAACACAGCAACTGACATCTAAGCACAGAAGTTAGATGCCTGAAAGAAAAGCAGACAGTGTTGTGTCCTTAAAAATAAATGCATTGCCATTATTTTTATGTGTCTCTGTGCCTCAGCCCCTGCCGCACACGATAAAGATGCAACTGTGTCTGTACTATAGCGATAAGACGCCATGGGGAAGTGCTTGCAGAGGCTGTGTTTTTTTTTTTTTTTAAAAAAAGCCACAAAGAACTCCTTAATTAAGTCTTCCTTTCACCCTTATTAAAATTCGGTGAAGATTACCATGGAATTTGTCCTCTATCTCACAAACAAATCATAACAATTTCATAAGACTTCCTCAGGCTGCCTGGAGTATAGCTTATTGTTTCACTAGTGTTTTATAAATAGAAAAATGTATATGAAATCCTCCAGCACACCCTTAGAAAGGACTTAGCTCAGCCTGTCTGTCATGATGACACTGTCAGAGAACTGGCTGGAAGCTGGTGACTTAAAATAATAATGCAAACTAAGGCTTAAAGAATACACACACACACACATATGTATTTAAGTGTTTGTGTGTGTGTGTGTGGATGTATGTGCTCATATGACAATAACCTCATATATGGTATTCCACTAGATGGCAACTTGAAATCATCTCCGTTATTTTAAGGCTTATAGAAAACTCCAAGAATACATTGTAGAATAAGCTGTGATATCTAAGTATAAAACAATGGGGAAAAATAAGAAACTTTATAATAAGAATTGAAGGTCTCACAAAAAATACGAAACACTCTATAACATTAATGCATGCAAAACCTGATGTTCTGGAAATAAACAGGCCTAGAGTTGAGGTTTGACTATAATACACACGATCATCATAATAACTAACATTCAAGGAGCACTTAGTTTGGACTGAACTCTTTGCTAACCACTTTCTCTTTCATGCCTTTAAGAGTTTAAGATTAGTCTATTATTTTTACAGCAAAGACACAGAGGCTTTTAGCACTATTGCATGACAAGTCCCAAATCCCACCCATGTTAAGTTCTGGGTTCTGGATTTGAACCTGGGCCTCCCTGACCTCCGGGCCTTATTTTCAACCACCTTTTGTTTTCTTAGCTTCCTTGTTCTTGGCTCAGAATTCCCCCTGCCTCTATGTTTATTTGGTCTCACATCAGTTTTGGTGTTTGGATTTCATTACAGTTATGCCTTATTTGGAGAGCATCTTTTAAGGAGTGACAATATTTTTTTAAAAAGGTAATTTAAAAAAAAATTTTCTTCCAATAGATATTGGGACAGTTTCAGCAAGTAAAACAGCTCTGCATAGGTGATAGGGCTAAAGGAAAATGTTTTCTATGACAAGTGTTTGTTATCTTTACCTCTTCTCTGCACAATGAAGAGAATCCTGCTTGGACCTCAAGCCAGGGGCCCTCTGCAGCTGCCACCTTAGATGCTGGGCCTCACAGTCTGGTGTCTGGACTCTGGCTGCAGTAACTGGAGCAATGGGGAAGTAAAGACAAAACTGGAAATGTGAGGGTGAGCGTTGCTTTGGAAAGAACAGAAATTATCTGTGGGGAAAAACAATAAAGACGGGAAGAAAGCTGCAAGAGGCCAAAAACAAGGCACTGGTGGGCTGGGGGGGGATTTGGGGGGATCATGGGAAAAGGGGTGGGGAAACCTTGGGGTCACTGAGCCAGGAGACAAAGATGGGGAGGAAGAGGCAAGGGGAAGAGAGTAGTGAGAGGCACTGCTGTGGTTATTCATTGCATCCCCTTTCAGATTCACCTGAAGATGGGAGACAAGTCTGGCCATGTGTTGATTATTTTTCATGGCTGGTCTGTGAGAGTGACTCCAGTCCAAGCCTGGGCTGCACGGGCCCCTGTTCTAAATGGTCATTCAAGCTACTTTTTAAATGTGTGTTTTCATTTGTACAGTTTTTTAGTTTCATTTGAGATTGTTATCTCTTTTATTGGATTCTAAAATCTTAGTTGTCAGCATAAATTCTCCCACAGGGAGCCCTGTAGTCTTAATGAACGGAAATTTCTGTGTAAGCAGGAGATAGAAGGCATGGGTGAGATTAATACTATAGGGATCATGCTTTATGTTTTACATGCTTTTCTTGAAAGTAGAGTGGTTGCCTAAAATGATTTCTAGAACATTGCTGGTATACAGTATATTTAAAATTAATAAAAGTAAGTAAACAGCTGTACTGAAATGGAATAATTATCACATGCAACAGAATTGGCAAACTCCCTAATATATTTTATGCTAATTGTTGATCAGCTACTATGTACCAGGCATCAGGCTTCATGCCTACAATTCAATGATCAATTTATGAAACAGTTTCTGCTCTTAGGCTCACAGTCTGGTGGTGTAACAACCAGCATGCAGCTCGGCTTACTTGCTCCTAAAATAACTGTGCACAGCACAGTTTATCCTGCTCTATGATGAGGGTTCCACTCCTAATAAACTCCACAACTGTGACATTTATAACAAAAGTTTTGGTAAAGAACAAGGGTTGGGATGCAGTTGCAGACTTGCAAATACAAATGACTTTTCCCAAAGGAATTTCAGTATGAAAAGAGGTCTTGCAGCCATAACTCCAGCATTACAAACCTAAGCACCATCAAGCAAATCCAACCTTTGCAAATTTGCCATCAAGAAAATAAACCCTAAGGGCCTGAAAGAAGGCCCATCGCAATCTGGTCCTTTCTTACCATTGAAACAATGCCTTGTTTCTTACCATTCCTGTCAGACACCTCACCCTCCAGATGACTGAAGCATCTCATTCCTTGCGTAACTGATTGCATTATGACTTCACCTCCCCTAGAAGTGAACTGCGTAAGGACAAAGTGTTTAATGTATATGTTTACTGCTATAATCTTACCACTCAGAACAGCACCAAGTGCATAGTAAACATTCAATGAATATGTAATAAATAGTCAATAAATCAATGAATTCAAGTCTCAGTTTAAATATTACCTCCTTGATGAAGCTACTTGTGGCCACCCCTGAGCAAGAAAGTTGTTCCTTACTTTGTTTTCCCATTGCCTCTACATATACCTGAGGTATAGCTATGTCCACCCAGTTGCAGTAATACACTACATTTTATGTAACTGCATGTTAAGTCTGCTCAGGCTGTGTAACAAAACACAGACTGGGTGGCTTAAGCATCAGACAAGTTATTTTCTCACAGTTATAGAGGCTGGAAGTCCAAGACCAAGGTGCTCATGTAGTTGGGTTCTTGGTGAGGGCCTTCCTTCTGGCTTGCAGAGCACCATCTCCTTGGCATGTGCTCACACGATATGGGAGAGAGAGAGCTTTGGTCTCTTCTTCCTCTCATAAGGACACTAACCTCATCACGCGGGCCCTACTCTCACGACATCATCTCAACCTAATCACCTCCCAAAGACCCCACATTCAAATATCATCACTTTGGGGGTTAGGGCTACAACAAATGAATTTTGGGAGGAGTCACATTCAGTTCATAACAACCTGTTTCCACCACCATCTGGCTAATTCCTCATTTGTGGTGAATGTTTCTCATTCATCTTTGAATCCTGAGCAGCTCCACCGAGATGCTGCCCAAATAATATTTGAATACTTACATAAGTATAACCTCATTGTTCCTTACAAATGTTCAAATAAATATCTCATTTTCATAACTGTTCAAATAGATGTGGTTTCATCTATCCTATAGATCAAATGCTGTGAGAAAATTTAAAAGGAAGAAATATTTAATTTTTTAGGTTTTTTATTTCAATAACTTTAGGGGTACAAGTGATTTTTGGTTATGTGGGTGAATTGTTTAGTGGTGAAATCTGGGGTTTTAGTGTACCCATCATGTGAGTAGTGTACATTGTACTCAATAGGTAGTTTTTCATTCCTCGCCTCCCTCCCATCCTCCCCACTTCTGAGTCTCCAATGTCCATTATACTACTCTGTGTGCCTTTGTGTACCCATGGCTTAGCACCCACTTATAAGTGAGAACATATGGTATTTGGTTTTCCATTCCTGGGTTAATTCACTTAGAATAATGGCCTCCATCATGTAACAAACCTATATGTCCTGCACTTGTATTCCAGACTTAAAGTAAAATAAATTTTAAAAATGCCACATAGAAACAACACCAGACTTAGATAAGGAGAGACTTTATTTGGAAAGATGACTGCAATAAGGAGAATGCTTTGACTTCAGGATGGACAAGTGTCTTAAAATCAAACAGAAAAAAGGTGTTTTTTGTTTTTTTTTTTTGTATATAGGGAAGAGTAAGCAGAGATGACAGGGACTATGTGGTGGAGGAGGGCAAGCAGGCAGGTGAACAGGTGGCGAAATCAGGTACTTCAACAAGAAATGTTTCTTTTGTGGTTAGCCAGGTCTCAGAAGGAGCTTTTAAGGGAGGATGTTTCACAACTTAGTGCTTTAGGGCTTGCTGAAACTTAGGGGCAAGCCAAAGTTTAGGGGCCCATGGGGAGGAGAGAAGCCTGATTAAAATTTGGTCAATGAAAGTTCTGTGGATAAGTAATAGGTAATTGTGAGCACTTGGTCAAAAACCATAGTTATTCTTCATGAAGACAATTGTGTGTTTATATGCAATGAGTTTGTTATTTTGTGGATTAAATATTTTTTAAATGTCAAAAAAATGAATAAATGCCTCCAGTTCTATCCTAGTTGTTGCAAAAGATATTATTTCATTCTTTTTATGGCTGAGTAGTATTTCACAGTCTATGTATCTACCTTTATACCAGTACCATACTCTTTTGATTACTATAGCCTTACAATATAATTTGAAGTCAGCTAATATAATGCCTCCAGATTTCTTCTTTTTGCTTAGGATTGCTTTGGCTATTTGGGCTCTTTTTGGTTTCACATGAATTTTATGATTACTTTTTCTAATTCTGTGAAAATCGACATTGGTATTTTGATAGGAATTGCACAGAATCTGTAAATTGTTTTGGGAAGTATGGTCATTTTCATGATATTAATCCTTTCAGTCCATGAGCATGGGACATATTTCCATTTGCTTGTGTCATCTGTTATTTCTCTCAGCAGTATTTTATAGTTCTTTCACCTACTTGATTAAGTATATTCTTAGGAATTTTATTTTCTTGTAGCTATTGTAAAAGGGATTGAGTTCTTGATTTGATTCTCAGCTGGGTCATTGTTGGTGTATAGCAGTGCTACTGATTTGTGTACATTGATTTTGTAACTTGAGACTTTGCTAAATTCATTTATCAAATCTAGGAGTCATGTGGAGGAGTCACTAGGGTTTTTAGGTATAAGATCATATCATTGGCAGAGATAGTTTGACTCCCTCTTTTCCAATTTGGATGCCCTTTATTTCTTTGGCCTGATTGCTCTGGCTAGGACTTCCAGGAAGAAATGTTCAGATTTTGATTTGAGGCTGAAAACATGTAATGTTTTGCTGTACACATAAAATGCTCAAGAAGTGAGTTTCAATTTGGCATGCTACAAATTCCACTGGCCAGATTTCTGCAGTCCTCCTAAGGCCCTTGTCATCTTACATGCTCTACATTTTATAAGTTCAACTTTACAAAGTCCTGAGAATGTTCACTGGTGACATTATCTCTAATCAGTTTTGAGACCTGAAGCCCAGAGAAGCTGAGTCAGTGGCCCAAGAGGCACAGAGGGATTTAATGGACAGGTGGAGATTAGAAGGGATAATTCTAAGTGTTTAATCCTCTCTTCTGTTCTCTGAGGCTCCAGAGAGCTAAGGACAGCTTGGAGAAGGGCAGAGAAGCAGGGAGAGGCAGTGGAAGCCTCACTGTCATGCCATCTTCTAGGTGGCAATCCCCCAGTGAACAGGCAATGCAGGGGACGCTGCTGGAGTCCTGGGCTGCAAGGTGGAGTGAAAGTAAATGTGTTCTTAGCCAAGAGACTCAAATGAGCGAGGAGACGGCAACCAATTCAGGAACAAGCATCACGGAAACAATTTGAACATTGACCTTTCACATAAGAGTACCAGTCTCCCAGGGAAGCGGCTACGCTGTCTGGGGTATATACCCTGGGGTTCACTGTCGCACACTGAGAAAGAATTCAGGACACAGACACATGTGGGTGGATTAAGGAGTGGAGAGTTTAATAGAAGAAAGGAGAGAGGAGAGCATCTCCTTGAGAGAGAGACAGAGAGACATCTGAAAAAGGGGGGAGGCAGTGAACCACAGCAGATTTTGTAGGCAGGCTGGAGAAGGTGTGTCTGATTTACATAGGGCTCACAGATTGGTTCGGTCAGGTATGACGTCTAGTCAGGAAGGCTTGTTGCCTCACCCTAATCTTATGCAAATGGGCTTTCCAGTTGATGGGGACATCTTGTCTGCTCCTTTACAGTACACGTGGCTGGGAGAGAAGGGACTGTGGAGCCGCCATTTTGAAAATGTCTGGTCCTCAGTTCCTGCCGGCATTCACCCGTGCAAGCTCCCAGCTTGCAGGCTGCTCTTTGTTAGAAAATGATTTGGGGCTGCTTTTCATTAAAAAGAAAAGCCTTACTGAGGACTCCCATCCCCTTGCTATCTGCCTAAGTAATTTCTTCTTAACTCCTATATCATCACCAGGAGGCCAAATCACAAGAGGATCTTTAATGGATGTGAACAATACGGGGCTTGGGACCTCTGACCATGACCAGTCAAGACACGATAGACAGCATGCTCTTTGATCTTGAGGAGTAATGATCAATTCTTACATATATACAGCACCTCAGTACTCACCAAGACATTCTTCCACATCGTTCATTTATCCTCACCATTGCCCAGCCACAGAGGCATCACCACTCTCAATAAATGAGGAAGCAGAGTGAGAAAGGTTGAGTGATTTGAGGAAGAGAACACAAGTAGAGAGGTAGGTGTTGAACCCAGACTTTCTGGCTCATGGTTCCGTGGGCTGGACTTAGCACGGGGATGTGCTAAGCTTCAACGTGCTGGGCCGTGCAAGATGCTATTATATTCGTCTGACTTGAAACAGGAGAGGGCTGGGGCCTGTGGCTCACAAAATCATTCACTGAAATTATAATGTGGTATGTGCTGATCACCAGGGAAGCTCCTGAAAGCACTACTCCCCTAGATGGGTGCTTTAGTGACCTCAGTTTACCCAGGATGTCAGAGGCTCCCCATGGCTTTTTGCCATGAAAAACAGAGGCCACCTGCTGTGATGTCACTTTGTCTTTACAGCAGAGTGATGATGAGCAATGAGAGGTGAGCCCACAGTTCATATGCAGCCCTTCTGGCTTTGAGATGGGTTGTGCTCTAATTTCAGAATTTCAGTATGAAATCAGAAAGCTGCTTCCGTGTTGCTGCTTCTCAAACAACACCAGATAGTAACATTGTAGTGGCCAGAAAGCAGTGCCAATTTTTTTATTGACATTTTTCTAAGTTGTAAGAAAAAAAATAGTTTAAAATGTGTACATACATTTTCAGAGAAATTCAGAGAATTTTCCAGCCTGGGAGTCACTTGTCTGGGAGAGAAATTCAGGATGGACCTTGGGGTTCAAGTTGGGATACTGAATCTATTCTTCAGATGATGAGGTTGACAGAGAGGGGAGTTCTAGGCACAGCCTGTGTTTTTTTGTTGTTGTTGTTGTTTTTGTTTGTTTTTTTTGTGTGTGTGTGTGTGTTTTTAAGACAAAACTGGCCAGGCAAGGTGGCTTACACCTGTAATCCCAACATTCTGGGAAGCTGAGGCAGGCGAACCACCTGAGCCCAGGAGTTCGAGAGCAGACTGACCAACAGGGTAAAACCTCATCTCTACAAAAAATACAAAAAAGCTAGCTGGGTGTGGTGGCACACACTTGTAGTCCCAGCTACTTGGGAGGCTGAGGTGGGAGGATCACCTGAGCCCAGGAGGTGGAGGCTATAGTGAGCTGTGATTACACCACTGCACTCCAGCGTGGGTGACAGATTGAGACCTTGTCTCAAATAAAACAACAAACCCTCTGGATCCCTTGATCTTAATGGCATTTTTTGGGGGAAGTTACTCCGTGTGTGTGTGTGTGTGTGTGTGTGTGTGTGTGTGTGTGTGTGTAACAAAAGAATCATATGGCAAGAGCAAGCCTACCATGATGTGGAGCTACCATAGTTAAACTTGATTTTGAAGGAGAGACCAGTTTTCTCTTTTATTTCCATAGCCAGAGAGTGCAGTGGCAGACCAGCAGTGCGGGGGAAGCCCTGGCCCCTGAAGGCGTTTGTTTCAGGCCTGACCTTTGGGTCCTTAATGTTTTGTATGTGCCTGTGTCCAGGTCACCAGAGTTCAGTGGTTCTTCGACTGTAGCATGGTGTGCATCAGAATTACCTGGGGGCCTTGATGAAACAGGTGACTGGGCTCTACCAGGTAGTTTCTGACTCAGTAGGTCTTGGAATGGGGCTCAGGAAATTGTATTTGGAAGAAGCTTGCAGGTGGTGATGCTGCTGGCCAGGGGGCTGCTTGTGGAGAACCACTGACTTAGACTGTTAACCAGGGAACAAGAATGGCACCAGAGTGGTTGTATTACCTGTTTCAAGAAGGGCACTAGTTGACAGTGACAGCAACCAGAGCTGAAAATCAGTCAACTCCTGGGCAGGTGGCACAGGTGTCTAGTTTCCTCTTTTAAAGGTCCTAGGACCTAGGATGGACAAAGGCTGCAGGACTGAGAGGTATTAGGTTGGTGCAAAAGTAATTGTACTTTTGGACTGTGAATTTTAAATCATTATAACTAGGCTCAAACACATCTTTATTAATCAAAATAGGAACCATTACAGTCAACACATTTTTGCCAAAGAGAAGTATGTTTGTTTATTCCTGTAGCATAAAAATCTATGCTTTGGGATTTGACCAACTCTTGGAAAGCATTTTCTGCATCCTGCTGGTTGTGGAAGCATTTTCCCTGCAAAAAGTTGTTGAGATGCTTGAAGAAGTGGTGGTTGGTTGGCGAGAGGTCAGGTGATATGGTGGATGAGGCAAAACTTTGTAGCCCAATTCATTCAAGTTTTGAAGCATTGGTTGTGTGATGTATGGTCAGGTGTTGTCATGGAAAAGAACTGGGCCCTCTCTGTTGACCAATGCCTACTGTAGGCGTTGCAATTTTTGGTGCATCTCATTGATTTGCTGAGCATACTTCTCAGATGTAATGGTTTTACCAGGATTCAGAAAGTTGTAGTGGATCAGACAGGCAGCAGACCACCAAACAGGGAGCATGACCTATTTTTCCTGCAAGTTTGGCTTTGGGAAGTGCTTTGGAGCCTCTTCTCAGTCCAACTACTGAGGTGGTCTTTGGAGTTGTGTTAAAGCCACATTTTTTCACATGTCACAATCCAATCAAGAAATGGTTCGTGTCGCTGTGTAGCATAAGAGAAGATGACACTTCAAAATGACAATTTTTAAATTTTTGCTCAGCTCATGAGGCATCCACTTATCAAGCTTTTTCACCTTTCCAATTTGCTTCAAATGCCAAATGACCATAGAATGGTTGACGTTGATTGCTTCAGCAACTTCTGGTGTAATTGTAAGAGGATCAGCTTCAATGATTACTCTCAATTGGTCCTTTTCAACTTCCAATGGCTGGCCACTAGCTCTTCATCTTCAAGGCTCTTGTCTCCTTTGCAAAACCTCTTGAACCACCACTCCACTGTACGTTTGTTAGCAGTTGCTAGACCAAATGCGTCGTTGATCCTATGAGTTGTCTCCACTGCTTTATGACCCATTTCAAACTCGAATAAGAAAATTGCTCGAGTTTGCTTTTTGCCTAACATCATTTCCATAGTCTAAAATAAATATAAAATAAACAGCAATTAATAAGTCATTGGCAAAAAAAAAATAGAGAAATGCCCATTAAAATGACTTATAACATAACCACACTTATTTAAGAATGTATCCTAATATCAAATGGCAAATTTCAACAATGCAAAACCCGCAAATATGTTTTCACCAACCTAATATCACACCCAGAAGGATCCCAGAGAGGCAAGAAAAACCTTCTTTCAACAAGAAATGGGGCCAACAGGCTGCAAAGAATGAGTCATTTCATTTGAATTTTAAAATAGCTTTAACCTCATTGTGTTTCCTAGCCTGGTTGAATGGGACACATTGATTACAGAAATAATGTAACATATTTGTCAACATACGCAAGTTACAACACATCCCAAATTTTTATTTTCAGAGCACTTGATTATTTTATTCACTTAATCTACAAGAAAAAAATCAGACTATTTTAAGTTCTCTAGATTTGTACACTTTTGAAGTAAACTGATATAAGAATTAGTGAAGAGTATTACTCTTTTCATACGAAACAATTTTCTGGTTCTAGAATAAATATCCATGTTCCTATGTTTACTTTTATTTCATTTTTCAAAAGATAGATACTTTATTCCTTATTTCTTCCTGTTATTTAAATAGATCATGAATCACGATGAGTTCTTAAAAACTGGCAATTAATGCTTTAATGCTCTGTAAATTTTAAGGTATAAGTTAGTTAAGCTAGCTATCTTTTGAGTTTCTCATTCTACAATTCAGTCTGTTATGTGAAAAAAAAATTCTTCTATTTTATTTCTCATCAGTTACAGAGCTAAGACTTACTGTTTGCTTTCAAACTTGTTTTAAAAAATCAATTTTAGATTTACCAAAGAATTGCAAAGGTAGTTCAGAGAGTTCTGTATACCCATGACCCAGCTTCTGCTAATGTTAATAGTTTAATCTTCCTGAAAATTTCCTTGTGTGGCCATTTGTAGTCAATCCTCCCTCCCCCATCCACTGATCTGTTTTTTTTTTTAATTTTTTTTTCATATCTATAGCTCTGTCTTTTCCAGAATATCATATAAATGTAATCACACAATAGGTAGCCTTTTGGATCTGGCTTCTTTGACTTAGCAAAATGCATTCAAGGTTTTTTCACTTCATATACTTGCTAGACAATTGTGTATCAATTGTTCCTTTATTACTGAGTAGATGTACTAGAGTTTGTTTATCCATTAATCCATTGAATGACATCTGGGTTGTTTTCAGTTTTTGGTGATTATGAATAAACCTACTATAAACATTTGAGTGCAAGTGGTAGTACGGATATACATTTTTGATTCACTTTAGTAAATGAAGTAAATACCTAAGGGTGGCATTGCTGGGTTGTATGGCAAGAGTATGCTGAAAAAGTTAAACTGTCAAACTTCCAGTGTGGCTGTATAATTGTTCATTCTCCCAGCAATGAATGGGAGTTCCTGTAGCTCTGCATACTCCTTAGTGCTCAGTATCATCAGTTTTCTTTATTTTAGTGATTCTAATATGTATATAATAGTATCTCATGGTTTCAGATTGCTTTTTCCTAATACCTGTGATGTTGAGCACATATTCATATGCCTATTTTGTCATCTGCATATCTTTGTAGAGCAACGTATTTAATTTTAGTAAAGTCTAATTTGTAATTTTTTCTTTACGAATCATGCTTTAGTGTCCTACCTAAACGCTCACTGCCAAAACAAAGGACATACATTTTTTTTTTTGCCTGTGTTTTCCTATGAGAAGTTTTATTTTCTTACCATTTTATATTTAGGTCTACAATCTATTTTGAGTTCATTTCTGTAAAGTTGTGAGGTATGTATCAAGGTTCACATTTTGCATATAGATCCCCACTGGTCCCAGTCCTGTTTATTGAAAAACCTATCCTTTCTCCATTAAATTACCTTTGCACCTTGTCAAAAATCAATTGACCTGGCTTCTGGTTTTTGTCTGGAGATGTAGACAGCTTGAAAAAAAAGTCACTTCAATCCTACAAGAAGAAAAAGCTAGGAAAATGGAAAATTAACTTTTCTTAAAAACATCAGAGATGACAGAGCGGGCAACTAAATTGAATTCTGGAGAGATAAAGGGGCCTACGGAGTGAAATAGGACCCAAGCCTGTGTGTGCCTGGGGCACACAACTATGGATGCCATATAAACAGATTAGGAGACTAAACTATGTTGTGGTCAGAATGTGTGCCCTTAAAATTCATACATTAAAACTTCATGACCAATGTGATACTATTAGGAGGTGGCGCCGTTAGGAGGTCATTAGTGCCTTTAAGAAAAGCCTCAAGGAAACTAGTAAGGCTCTCTTGCCCTCTGTTTCTTCTGCCATGTGAGGACAGTGTTGTCTCCTCCAGAGGATGCAGCAACAGGGGTCATCTTGGAAGCAGAGATGGCCCTCACGAGACACCCAACCTGCAGGTACTTTGATCTTAGACTTCCAGCCTCCAGAACTGTGAGAGATACATTTCTGTTCTTTATAAATTACCCAGTCTCAGGTATTCTGTTATAGAAGGAGCAATGGATTAAGAATAACAGAAATTTTTAATAAACTGCTAAAACCTGAGTGTGGGCTAGAGGAAGAGGGTAAAGCCCTTGAGGGCAGCAGATATAGGCAGATACAGAAGGTTTTTACCCTGTGTAGGCCTTTTCTCCAATAACTCACAGGGAGGATGGGGTAGGATTCAGGGAAAGCTCCCTGTCGCCTTTCCAACTCTGGTGCTTGTTGTTAGGGGATGAAAACAGCAGTGGCCAATGTGAAATTCAGACAGGCCCGTCTCCCATCTCTCCTATATAACAAAAGGTTTAGTCTGCAGGGAAAGGTTATCGAGGCTTGTAGCCAAGTCTGTGGTGGAATCTCATTGCAGCTTGGGTGGGGGCAGGATAGAGACAATCACCAAACCTCTGCCCAGACACATCTCTTTATTGCCCTTAAGCTAAAAAATAAAAGCCACATTCTGCAGGGGACAGGGTGTTAAAACCATAGCCTGAGGATGCTGGCAGATACCAACTGCAGCTGAGGAGTGGGGACAGGAGCAAAAGAGGTTCTACTTTTGGAGGAAGGACAGAAACTCTTGTGAAGGCCACCCCCCTGAAACTAGGTTCCCAGTAGCTGCTCAAGTCTGATGCTGAGTCAGAGGCTGTTCTCCTCCCCAACACGACATGACCAGCATGCTAACCAGCTCATGTAAAAATATAATAGGGAAGTTTGCCTGGACAGCTGTAAGAGGCAAATTATTTCTGGTGAGCAGTACAAAGCAAATACCCAAAGCCAATCAGAGAGACAAAAATAAAGTATCACTGGAAGGACTTGGAGTCTCTGGTGTCCATTATCAACAATAAACTCCAAGTCTGGTAACTATAGCAACAATGAACTTCAAACACAGCTCAGCTCCTGACTAGGTTAACACGAACCCTCATACTAGAGCCTAGTTTAAGCAAATGCATGCTCATCTCTAAAAAGTGCTTATCTCAGTATTTGCTGTCATATATAATATGTCTAGCTTCCAACAATTTATAAGCCTTATCAAATGGCAATAAAAATACACTGTGACAAGATAAACTATCATCAGAACGAAGCTCAGGTATGACACAGATAATAGGATTAATGGATGGGGAATTTAATAGAACTATAATTAATATGTTAAAGTCTCTGTTAAAAAGATAGACAATATACAAGATCAGACAGGTAATTTCAGTGGAGAGATGAAAGCTGTAAGAGAGCATTAATGACAGCACTAGAAATGGATGAAGAGAGAGTGATTAATGGGTACAAAGATACAGTTAGATAGAAGGAGTACATTCTAGTATTTGATAGTACAGTAGGGACACTGCAGTTAATAATAATATATTATGCATTTCAAAGTAGCTAGAAGAGAAGAATTGTAATGTTCCCCACACAAAGAAAAGATAAATGTTTGAAGTGACGAATATCCCAATTGTGCTAATTTGATCATTATGCATCATATACATATATCAAAATATCATATGTACCCCCAAAATATGTCCAACTGTGATATATCATTAAAAACCAAACACAATAACAGAAGTAAAGAATGCTTTCGACATGGCCAAAGCAAAGATCAGTCAACTTGAAGATAGGTCAATAGAAATTACCCTAACTAAAATGCCAAAAGGAAAAAGTTAGGAAATAACACAGTAACAACAACAAAAAAAGCATCGAAAAGTCGTGGGACAATTACAACTTTCTCACATGTTCCTATTGGGAATACCAGATGGAAAGTAAAAAAGAATGAGGCAGAATAAATATTTGAAGAAATAATGGCTGAGAGTTGTTCCAAGTTAGTGGCAGATACCAAACTACAGATCCAGGAATCTCAGAGAACACTAAATAAGATAATGCAAGAACAAAACCAAACGACACACATAGGCATATTTAAACTGCTTAAAACCAAAAATAAAATAAAACTCTTGAATGGAACCAGAGGAAAACACACATTAATGTAGTCCCCCCTTTTCTGTGAGGGATACATTCAAAGACCCTCAGTGGATCTCTGAACCTGTAGCTAGCACCAAACCCCATATATAGTATATGTATTATGATTTTTTCCTATGCATGCATTTCTACAGTAAAGCTTAATTTATAAATTATGCACAGTAAGAGGTTAATAACAATAACTAATAATAAAATAGAACAATTATAACAATATACTATAATAAAATTTATGTAAATGTGATTTATTTCCCCAAATATATATATATTTTTTAGGTTGTCAAATGTTATTTTCTCAAGTAAGGATATGAAAAAACAAAACAAAATAACAAATAAATTCTAACATTTTATATCATCCCAATTTAATTTTTAAAAGGATGTGAGAAGAAAGGAGGGGGGAGAGGAGGAGAAAAGGACGTGCACCATCTCAAAATGAAGGGTGTTCTTTAAAACAGCAAAGTTAGCTCAACAAAACTTATTGTGCTTTATCATGGGGAACTGACATAGCAGAAAGTGGAACCAACGATAAGGGGGGCCTACTGTAACTATGGAGGAATAAGGACAAGAATTACAGCAGACGTCTCAACAGAAACCATGCAAGCCAGAGACAATGGAGTGAGATTTTTAAAGTGTTGAAAGAAAAAAACTGTCAAAACAGATTTCTACATCCAGGAGAAATATCTTTCAAATGTGAAAAACAAATAAATACTTTTGTGTACCAACATAAACTGAGGAAGTTCAGTAATATTTCCTACTTTACTGGAAATATTAAAGGAAGTTCTTCAAACAAAGAATTTGTTTGGAACTTAGATCTGCATACAGGACATAAATGAAGGGAAATATGCTTTATCATATTTCTTGCTGTAAAATATACTTTATCATCTTTTCTTGCTATAACAAGTAACTTGACTGTTTAAAGTAATAATAACCATATATATATGGTTATGGTGTATGTAAGAGTAAGATGAGTTACAATGATAGTGCAAAAGATGAGAAGAAAGAATTGGGAAACACTGTTGTAAGATCTTACATTACATGTGTGGCAACACTCTTATTTGAAGGTGGACTTAGGTTATTTAAAATTGTATATTATAAAACCTAGGGCAATCACTACAAGTGTTAACAACACAAAATGTGTAAAAATCAATTGACTATATTTATGTAGGTCTAGTTCGGGGCTTTCTCTTCTATTTCATTGATCTATGTGTCTATCCTTTTGCTACTGTCTTTATTCCTATATCTTTATAATAATCCCAGCACTTTGGGAGACCAAGGTGGGCAGATCATGAGGTCAAGAGATCGAGACCATCCTGGCCAACATGGTGAAACCCCATCCCTACTAAAAATACAAAAATTAGCTGGGCATGGTGGCACATGCCTGTAGTCCCAGCTACTCAGGAGGCTGAGGCAGGAGAATTGCTTGAACCCAGGAGGTGGAGGTTGCAGTGAGCCAAGATCACACCACTGCTCTCCAGTCTGGCAATAGAGTGAGACTTTGTCTCAAAAAAATAAAAATAAAAATAAAAAATAAAAAATAAAAAAATTTTAAATAAAAGTCTTGAAATTGGGTAGTGTAAATCCTTCCATTTTTTAAATCTCTTTCAGAATCATTTTGCTATTCTAGTATGTTTTGCTTTTTGGAATCAGTTTGTTGATATCTACCCAATGCTTGCTGGAATTTTGGTTAGGACTTTACTGGGGAGAATTGGTATATTTGCCACATTGAACCTTTCAATCCAAGAATATGTTATATCTCTATACTTAATTAGATCTTCCATGATTTATTTGAGCAGTGTTTTGCAGTTTATAGTATATAATTCCTGAGCACGTTTTGTTAGAATTTAAGTATTTCAATGGGGCAGGAGATGCTATTATCAATGATACTGTCTTTAAATTTTGAAATCCAGTTGTTCATTGCCACTATCTAGAAAAATGGTTGACTTTTGTAATTCTGCAACCTCAGTAAAGTAATTTATTAATTCTAGGAGCATTTTGGTGGGTTTCTTTGGGAAGATAAATATGTCTTTTTGGATAACACAGAGCTATTTTTTTCTAATCTGTTCTCCATTTCTTACTCTTGCTTTATTGCGATGGATTTTGTTTAACAGGAGTGATAACAGAACACATCCTTGTCTTATTTCTGATCTTAGTGTGAAATGATGAATCACTATCAAGTAAGAAAATATTTTTGGAAAAAGGTAAATCATTTTTATATAATACAATAATTGATATTAATTTTAAAGCAGTCTTGTAGGAGAAACCATACAATTTCCCCATATAAATGTAGTATATAATAACCTAGGATCCAGTAAAAAAAATTGCAAGTTGTAAATATTCAACTTACAACTTTCTGTATTAATTAGAATTAATATTCTAATCCTGAAAAAAGTACAAAACAATGTCGTCATGAAGAAACATATGGAGTCAGGAAGGGGAACATCACATACCAGGGACTGCTGTGGGGTGGGGGGAGGGGGGAAGGGATAGCATTAGGAGATATACCTAATGCTAAATGACGAGTTAATGGGTGTAGCACACCAACCTGGCACATGTATACATATGTAATAAACCTGCATGTTGTGCACATGTACCCTAAAACTTAAAGTATTATAATAATAATAATAATAATAATAATAAAAAGAAACATATGGAGTCAGTTAATATGGTTGCATAGCGGTCAATAAAAGTAATTATAACTCAGGGCACTTAGACCAGCACTCAACAGTGTTTTTGAGCTGACCGGGAAGGCTGCTCCCTTGAATAACTCAGGAATAACCTTCAATGCTTTTCTGCCTATGTAAGAGCTTTTACCTTCCATTGGAGCCTGTGCCTTGTGAAGTATTTCTGGTGTTGGTGACCTCCTACCTGGGCGGTATACTGGGCCTCCAGGAAGGTAGGAAGAAGTAATGGAATCTGGTGCCCAAGAAAAGACGTGGAGCTATTTTTTACCAGAGTGGTCAAAAATGTGTTGGCGTCTGGCATTAGCTTTCCATTGGTAAAAACATATTTGTATTCAAGTGTGAGTTGGAGGGTAGGTGGCTCTCTATGCAGATAAATAGAGGAGTAAAGAAAGAGGTAGCTATTATTTGAATTTTGTCCTCCTTTGGGGCAAAAATTCAGGTCATTTTGACTTCTTCCTTATTCTTTTTGGCATTTTTTGAATGATTACAACTGGGCTCTTTTCCTCCCTCCTTCCCTCCCTCCCTCTCTCCATCCCTGCCTCCCTCCCTCCCTCCCTTCCTTCCATCTGTCCTACCTTGCTTTTTCCCTCCCTTCTTTCCATTAATCTGTCATTTATTTTTTTCTTTTCGGAGATGTAGAGTCTTGCTATGTTGCCCAGGCCAGTCTCAAACTCCTGGCCTCAAGGAATCCTCCTGCCTTGGCCTCCGAAAGTACTGGGATTATAGACAAGAGCCACCATGCCCGGTGGTGTGCTTCATTTCTATAATTAAAGAACAAAACAAGACAAAAAAGCAATTTCACTTTGAAAAAGTTGTGGCTACCAATCAGATTTTTTTTTCCTCGAATAGTCCCAGATACAAAAAATGCAGCTCCTGACTACCCTGGAGGTTTAGAAAATCTCATTGCGTTTTTGTGTTTCTCCTCCAGTTTACTGAACTTAAATTGGAGGCCCTAGCTCTATATGGGAAGAATGGAGGGAATATCCAGTCTTAGCTTGGACTTACACTGATTCAAACTAGAGCAAAACGGGTGTTTTTCTGGGCAGATATAACTGTCTTTTAGTAATTTCTGACTCTGACAGAATCTAGAACTTTTTTCCTCCTGTGTTGAGATAATCTGCTATTTCTGTTAATAAACATGTAAACTTGCAGCTCTGGAGAGCTGTCTGACCTGTTCAGATTCTCAAGAATTCTTATAATAGATTTCCAACATCAACTCCTATGTTTATTCTATCATATGGATCCTGAAATTCATATTCTATTATTAGTTAACAAGCCTTTAAAATAAATATAGCATTTATATTCCTGTAATATCTTCCACTGTCAATATTTACTTTAAGTTCAAATAGAGCTTTTTCCTTCCACTGAACATTTAAGTTAAATGATTTATAAGCTCATCATTTCTCCATTATCTCCCCAGAAACACTTATACTTGAGTCACTCTCGTCTGTGAACTTTTACTGTCATCTCCACTTTACCTCTTTCCCCAAAGATTTCTCCTGGTTCAGTTGAGCCAAGTGAATGGTCCCCTTGTAGGGAGCTTTTGTCATTTTTCAGGCTGTTGCTAGAGATCTTATGTTTTGGGAATTCTCCAGTTGAAATCTTTTTGGGAGGCTGAATTTCCCTCCACTCTAAATGTCCAAAGGCCAGACACTCCCTTATTTACCCCCTGGCAAGCAGTAGGGCATTGCACAAGACCCAGGCTTCATTAGTCAAATGTATTCACCCTAGACTTTGAATAGGGACCTAGGTAGTGGTGCACAGAAGCTGCGATCAGGAAGGATCTGTTAGGATAATTGCAGCAGTGCCACTGGGGCCAGTATCCAGCATGCAGGGTCAGTAGAGGCAGCAGGACAAGTTTTGCCATCCAGAGTGTAATGATAGTTGTGGTGAGCTCACGGGGTGGGCCCTGTCTGCTGCGTAATCCCCCGCTTTGCCATGATCAGTTTTCTAAACCTGCTTCTCTTAGCTTCCTGGCAGCCAATGTGCTATACACAGGGCACAGAGAAAAGATACTTCCCTAGGTAGACAGAGCAGCTCGATAGAATCCCTTCTATGAAGAGTTTTATACGTATCTCCAGGCTAGGTCTAGGTTAACCCAAGTGGAGGCTCTTCCTCTGTCCTCTCCCTCTCCACCACATTTCCTTCCAGCAGGCCTCCAGTCCTGAGACTGGGGTCTTTGTGTAGGTCCTCACCAGCCTGCATTTTCCTTTTTTTGATTCAGCCGTGAGACACTTTTCAGATGATGTTTGTAGTTTGTGTTTGTAATCTTGCCAATTAAGATACCCAAAGAAGTTAGGTGAAAATGAACTAATTTAACAATTTTTCTTGTTCTAGCGTTGATGCCACTGCAATGGCTGTCTTCCTGTGTTTTAAGGGAAAAGTTGCTGTACGAGTCTTTTCTGCGTGAAAGCATCTGTCTATCTTTCTCTAGCCATTTGAACCACATCACTCAGAGCCAGTGGGCAATATATAAAAGTTTTCCACAAATCTCCTGTTTTCCCCCTCCAAATAAATAAACAGAATATATGGCATTTTCACCAAAGGCAGCAGGACAAGACATCCCATTTCACGCTTCAGCAATCTGACTAAGGAAACAAATATAGATTTTTCTTCCAAATGCCTTTAGGTTATAAGGCAAGTTGATTAAGGCCTCCCTTTAAGCCCCACCAGAGAAATAAATGGATAATGGAGTGTGCCTGCCTACCCTTAAAGAGAAAGAGGTTATGTCTAATATTGACTCTCCTAATCAGTTTGACATAAAACATATTTCTCACAGATGTGGCTCTCCAACCCTTCTTGCATGCAGGAGAGAGGAAAGCCGTATGGATTTCAGTTTCCTGTTAGCTGAGAATAAATTAAATTATGTTCTTTTCTCCTCTTTACCACTCCTTTGTGGATTCAATTTCTATGTAGACATGTCAGATTTTTTTTTAAGGGAGGAGTTGATAAAATGCCTTTTTCCTTTTATCGTGCAGGTATAATTCTTGCCTTTTCTTCCTTCCCCTCACTGCCAATGAAATACTGCAGAGGAAAAAAAAAAAAAGAAAAGAGTCATGGGTTGTGACATTACTGTGACCTTTGAGAAGTTGCAGGAGAGCTGATCATAAATCCTGATGGTCCAAGGATTAGAACTGTTCCCAGAAACCCCCAGAGCATAGTGATATTCTTGACGAAGACACTCATTTTTCCAGATTTTGAGTAGGATATTATATTAGTTAAGGTAAAGCTAACCGTTATAGCAAATTAAAATCCAATCGCCCCCAGTGGCTTAGCAGAAAAAGATACTTCATTCATTTTTTATGCTTCAGTCATGTAAAATGTTCCTCCAACAGTGGGGAATACAGGTGGGGTGGGGTGGATCATGCTTCCTGCAGTCAACTAGCAATCCAGAGGATGGCCCTGCTGTCTTCATCTGGGGACTTCCAAAGCTGCCTTGGGTATTCACTTCCAGCCTGGGGATGGGGAAGAAAGAGAAGAGAATTGCAAGGTAGGCTTTATGGGCAGGCCTAGAAGTGGAATTCATATCTCTGTAGTGATTTTCTTTGTTGAACACTATCCCGTGGCCTGGAGAATTGGGAAATATCTCATAGTTGTGGGCCCCAGAGGAAAGGGCTAGTTGTTCTCTGGCTTCTTTGAGGGATTAGAATTTTCATCTAAGGCCATTTGGGAACTTGGAACCCAGGTGATCATTATGACATTATAATGTTCATGTTATATGCTTTATCTTTCATGAATATTTCTGTTGGCTTCATTTTGTAGTCATATTTGTAATTATATGATTTAGAGTTATTTAAATTTGTTATGATGCTAACTACCAATCCTTTTCCACTAGACTATAAAATTTTGTGCTCCTAATTTAGATTAATCTTCCAATCAGATTTACAGTGCCTCAAAATAAGTTGTTTTTTTTTTTTCCAGGATGATACTCCTAGAGAATGTAGTGTCTGTATGTTTGTGTGTTTTAAGCCCTTACACGTTTGAGAACATTTTTCTGTTGTCTTAACAACTTAACTTGACTGTGTCAAGGGTTGTAAAACAGTAATGATAGCTGATTATCATATATGGGCAATCTAAAACATGTGCAGAGGTTGAGGAAAAGCTTCCTCTTCACCTACTGAAGTTTGCTGAAATGACTGACAATAGACAGATTAATAGAATAAAAAGGCACACAAATTATTAACAGGGATATGGACATGGGATTCCCCAAAATATGACTCTCAAAGAATGGCTAGAAGGTTGAGGCTTAAGTCCTCTCTTCGTAGGGGAGAGGAAAGTTGGGGGATGTAGGTAATTTTAGATAAATAGTGAATGATTTTTAGGGCAAATGAATGAGCCCAAAGAACAATAGTCTGGGACAAATTTCCTCTGAGCTCTGGGCAAGGTGAGGGGCAAAACTTCACTGTGAACAATGGTTGTTTTATTATGCAGATAAAGCCTCCCAGGCAGTCTATCTGAGTTGCTCTCAGACGAATAGGTGAAAAGCCTATCTGGGTGTGGTGAAGCATTTTAGTCTCCTCTTTTCTCCACTGGTTAATCTTTCCTGGTTATTTGATGAGATTCTTAGGACAACTGCATTTCTTTTGGAAAGAAGTTTCCATAGTCAGAAAATTCCCAAGAGTCCCTCCCTGCGCTTGAGGAAAGAAAGCAGATCAGAGACACGGGGCCGGGAGGTGGGGGCGTGGGCAAGAAAAGGTCTGAGAGAGACCTTTGTTCTCAGGTGTCTTTCTGAAGCCTTCCTATTTTAGTTCAAAGGACTTGGCATCCCAAAGAGCCAAACTTTTGGAGTATATTTTCTAAGGCCCACATATGCATTAATTCTGTTTTTCTTGAACTTATAAGAATTAAAATTTTTGGCCGGGTGTGGTGGCTCATGCCTGTAATCCCAGCACTTTGGGAGGCCGAGGTGGATGGCTCACAAGGTCAGGAGTTTGAGGCCAGCCTGGCCAACATAGTGAAACTCCGTCTCTACTAAAAATGCAAAAAATTAGCTGAGTGTGGTGGCAGGCGCCTGTAATCCCAGCTACTTGGGAGGCTGAGGCAGGAGAACTGCTTGAACCTAGGAGGTGGAGGTTGCAGTGAGCAGAGATCAGACCACTGCACTCCAGCCCAGGCGACAGTGCGAGAGTGTCTCGAAAGAAAAAAAAAAAAAATTGTCCCAGCGTGAGCGACGCAGAAGACGGGTGATTTCTGCATTTCCATCTGAGGTACCGGGTTCATCTCACTAGGGAGTACCAGACAGTGGGCGCAGGTCAGTGGGTGCCCGCACCTTGCGCGAGCCGAAGCAGGGCGAGGCATTGCCTCACTTGGGAAGCGCAAGGGGTCAGGGAGTTCCCTTTCCGAGTCAAAGAAAGGGGTGACGGACGGCACCTGGAAAATCGGGTCACTCCCACCCGAATACTGTGCTTTTCCGACGGGCTTAAAAAACGGTGCACCACGAGATTATATCCTGCACCTGGCTCGGAGGGTCCTACGCCCACGGAGTCTGGCTGATTGCTAGCACAGCAGTCTGAGATCAAACTGCAAGGCGGCAGCGAGGCTGGGGGAGGGGCGCCCGCCATTGCCCAGGCTTGCTTAGGTAAACAAAGCAGTCGGCAAGCTCGAACTGGGTGGAGCCCACCACAGCTCAAGGAGGCCTGCCTGCCTCTGTAGGCTCCACCTCTGGGGGCAGGGCACAGACAAACAAAAAGACAGCAGTAATCTCTGCAGACTTAAATGTCCCTGTCTGACAGCTTTGAAGAGAGCAGTGGTTCTCCCAGCATGCAGCTGGAGATCTGAGAACGGGCAGACTGCCTCCTCAAGTGGGTCCCTGACCCCTGACCCCTGAGCAGCTTAACTGGGAGGCACCCCCCAGCAGGGGCACACTGACATCTCACACGGCAGGGTACTCCAACAGACCTGCAGCTGAGGGTCCTGTCTGTTAGAAGGAAAACTAACAAAGAGAAAGGACATCCACACCAAAAACCCATCTGTACATCACCATCATCAAAGACCAAAAGTAGATAAAACCACAAAGATGGGGAAAAAACAGAACAGAAAAACTGGAAACTCTAAAAAGCAGAGTGCCTCTCCTCCTCCAAAGGAACGCAGTTCCTCACCAGCAATGGAACAAAGCTGGATGGAGAATGACTTTGACGAGCTGAGAGAAGAAGGCTTCAGACGATCAAATTACTCTGAGCTACGGGAGGACATTCAAACCAAAGGCAAAGAAGTTGAAAACTTTGAAAAAAATTTAGAAGAATATATAACTAGAATAACCAATACAGAGAAGTGCTTAAAGGAGCTGATGGAGCTGAAAACCAAGGCTCGAGAACTACGTGAAGAATGCAGAAGCCTCAGGAGCCGATGCGATCAACTGGAAGAAAGGGTATCAGCAATGGAAGATGAAATGAATGAAATGAAGCAAGAAGGAAAGTTTAGAGAAAAAAGAATAAAAAGAAATGAGCAAAGCCTCCAAGAAATATGGGACTAGGTGAAAAGACCAAATCTACTTCTGACTGGTGTTCCTGAAAGTGATGGGGAGAATGGAACCAAGTTGGAAAACACGCTGCAGGATATTATCCAGGAGAACTTCCCCAGTCTAGCAAGGCAGGCCAACGTTCAGATTCAGGAAATACAGAGAATGCCACAAAGATACTCCTCGAGAAGAGCAACTCCAAGACACATAATTGTCAGATTCACCAAAGTTGAAATGAAGGAAAAAATGTTAAGGGCAGCCAGAGAGAAAGGTCGGGTTACCCTCAAAGGGAAGCCCATCACACTAACAGCGGATCTCTCGGCAGAAACCCTACAAGCCAGAAGAGAGTGGGGGTCAATATTCAACATTCTTAAAGAAAAGAATTTTCAACCCAGAATTTCATATCCAGCCAAACTAAGCTTCATAAGCGAAGGAAAAATAAAATACTTTACAGACAAGCAAATACTGAGAGATTTTGTCACCACCAGGCCTGCCCTAAAAGAGCTCCTGAAGGAAGCGCTAAATATGGAAAGGAACAACCGGTACCAGCCGCTGCAAAATCATGCCAAAATGTAAAGACCATCGAGACTAGGAAGAAACTGCATGAACTAACGAGCAAAATAACCAGCTAACATCATAATGACAGGATCAAATTCACACATAACAATATTAACTTTAAACGTAAATGGACTAAATGCTCCAATTAAAAGACACAGACTGGCAAATTGGATACAGAGTCAAGACCCATCAGTGTGCTGTATTCAGGAAACCCATCTCACGTGCAGAGACACACATAGGCTCAAAATAAAAGGATGGAGGAAGATCTACCAAGCAAATGGAAAACAAAAAAAGACAGGGGTTGCAATCCTAGTCTCTGATAAAACAGACTTTAAACCAACAAAGATCAAAAGAGACAAAGAAGGCCATTACATAATGGTGAAGGGATCAATTCAACAAGAAGAGCTAACTATCCTAAATATATATGCACGCAATACAGGAGCACCCAGATTCATAAAGCAAGTCCTGAGTGACCTACAGAGAGACTTAGACTCCCACACATTAATAATGGGAGACTTGTAACACCCCACTGTCAACATTAGACAGATCAACGAGACAGAAAGTCAACAAGCATACCCAGGAATTGAACTCAGCTCTGCACCAAACGGACCTAATAGACATCCACAGAACTCTCCACCCCAAATCAACAGAATATACATTTTTTTCAGCACCACACCACACCTATTCCAAAATTGACCACCTACTTGGAAGTAAAGCTCTCCTCAGCAAATGTAAAAGAACAGAAATTATAACAAACTATCTCTCAGACCACAGTGCAATCAAACTAGAACTCAGGATTAAGAATCTCACTCAAAACTGCTCAGCTACATGGAAACTGAACAACCTGCTCCTGAATGACTACTGGGTACATAACGAAATGAAGGCAGAAATAAAGATGTTCTTTGAAACCAACAAGAACAAAGACACAACATACCAGAATCTCTGGGACGCATTCAAAGCAGTGTGTAGAGGGAAATTTATAGCACTAAATGCCCACAAGAGAAAGCAGGAAAGATCCAAAATTGACACCCTAACATCACAATTAAAAGAACTACAAAAGCAAGAGCAAACACATTCAAAAGCTAGCAGAAGGCAAGAAATAACTAAAATCAGAGCAGAACTGAAGGAAATAGAGACACAAAAAACCCTTCAAAAAATTAATGAATCCAGGAGCTGGTTTTTTGAAAGGATCAACAAAATTCATAGACCGCTAGCAAGACTAATAAAGAAAAAAAGAGAGAAGAATCAAATAGATGCAATAAAAAATGATAAAGGGGATATCACCACCGATCCCACAGAAATACAAACTACCATCAGAGAATACTACAAACACCTCTACGCAAATAAACTAGAAAATCTAGAAGAAATGGATAAATTCCTCGACACATACACTCTCCCAAGACTAAACCAGGAAGAAGTTGAATCTCAGAATAGACCAATAACAGGATCTGAAATTGTGGCAATAATCAATAGCTTACCAACCAAAAAGAGTCCAGGACCAGATGGATTCACAGCCGAATTCTACCAGAGGTGCAAGGAGGAACTGGTACCATTCCTTCTGAAACTATTCCAATCAATAGAAAAAGAGGGAATCCTCCCTAACTCATTTTATGAGGCCAGCATCATTCTGATACCAAAGCCAGGCAGAGACACAACAAAAAAAAAAGAGAATTTTAGACCAATATCCTTGATGAATATTGATGCAAAAATCCTCAATAAAATACTGGCAAACCGAATCCAGCAGCACATCAAAAAGCTTATCCACCATGATCGAGTGGGCTTCATCCCTGGGTTGCAAGGCTGGTTCAATATACGCAAATCAATAAATGTAATCCAGCATATAAACAGAACCAAAGACAAAAACCACATGATTATCTCAATAGATGCAGAAAAGGCCTTTGACAAAATTCAACAACCTTCATGCTAAAAACTCTCAATAAATTAGGTATTGATGGGACATATTTCAAAATTATAAGAGCTATCTATGACAAACCCACAGCCAATATCATACTGAATGGGCAAAAACTGGAAGCATTCCCTTTGAAAACTGGCACAAGACAGGGATGCCCTCTCACCACTCCTATTCAACATAGTGTTGGAAGTTCTGGCCAGGGCAATTAGGCAGGAGAAGGAAATAAAGGGTATTCAATTAGGAAAAGAGGAAGTCAAATTGTCCCTGTTTGCAGACGACATGATTGTATATCTAGAAAACCCCATTGTCTCAGCCCCAAATCTCCTTAAGCTGATAAGCAACTTCAGCAAAGTCTCAGGATACAAAATCAATGTACAAAAGTCACAAGCATTCTTATACACCAACAACAGACAGAGAGCCAAATCGTGAGTGAACTCCCATTCACAATTGCTTCAAAGAGAATAAAATACCTAGGAATCCAACTTACAAGGGATGTGAAGGACCTCTTCAAGGAGAACTACAAACCACTGCTCAAGGAAATAAAAGAGGATACAAACAAATGGAAGAACATTCCATGCTCATGGGTAGGAAGAATCAATATCGTGAAAATGGCCATACTGCCAAAGGTAATTTATAGATTCAATGCCATCCCCATCAAAAAAGGTCAAGGGGACTGTTGTGGGGTTGGGGGAGGGGGGAGGGATAGCATTGGGAGATATACCTAATGCTAGATGACGAGTTAGTGGGTGCAGTGCACCAGCATGGCACATGTATACATATGTAACTAACCTGCACAATGTGCACATGTACCCTAAAACTTAAAGTATAATAAATAAATAAATAAATAAATTGTCATATGAACAAAAAAAAAAGAAAAAAAATTAAATTTTTTCCATATTTCCTCCTTTAAGTGTCCACTAGCATAGGGGAAAATTTTTCAGATAAATAACTGAGAAAGAAGGAAAATATTCACCAAGGAGGGAATATTTACAGAAGACAGGCCTGATTTCTTTACTTTGAAAATTATAGAAAAATCCTCCAATTTATAGTAATGTTAAAACTTTGACACTACTTATTAAGAAATTGTTATTACTATTCTAAGAATCTAGCAGTTACCTATATACTTTGTGAGAATTTATGAACACAAGACTTCTTTTTGCTAAAAATATTAAGGCAAAAAGAGCTTTGCTCACACTTGAGGGAAAAAACCTCTTTTAAAATGTTTAAATCTCTTCATGCTATATTCACATTGCTCTTGCAATCCCACATTATATATCATATTTTTTAAGGAGCTTATTTTGTTTTGGAGGCTAGGAAGGTTAACTTGCAGTGATTTTCAATTCTCAGATTTAGTGAAAAATTTTTTTAAAAGCCAGGCTCACCTGATTCTTAAAACATTCTTTTCCACTTAAGCAGAAGCCTTACCCATGCCAGATATTGAAAAGTGTATAGGTGAGGAACAATTTTTTCTTTCTTTGGAAGTTACTTTTTTTTGCATTTCTTGGTCATGTTTTAGCAGTTGTCTCTATGATATCTACATCTGCATCTTCAGTCATACTTTAATGGAATAATTTTGAGTTTTTTATTTGATGATGGGAGATCAAGCTTTTTAACTGTGTGCTTTTCAATCTCTTGGTGTCTTATCTAGAACCACTAATAGGAATTCCACAGAGCTCAGATTGTTCTGGGGTACCTAACTTCAAAGATAAACAAAAATTCTCATGTCTCTGAAAATGTCTAGTATATAGTGTTAATTTTCTGTGACTCTCTCTGACTCCGGTTAATGAGGTCAACAGAGGTCTTAGAGGAATCATGGACTTGAATTCAACTCTGGAGTCGGTGACAGCAACCTGTTGAAGACACAGACCTCTTGGCTTAGCTAGAGCACTTATGTCCCTGTCTCCTGCTGTCTCTCCTTTGACTAATTTCTCCTAATCCTTTTCACTGGCTCCTCTTTCTTTATCAGTCCCTTTTATTGAAGGATTTCTCAGAGGTTAGTCCTAGGTGCGCTTTCCTTCTCACGCTACACATTCACCCTGGACAATCTAACTCACCCCCATGCTTCAAATACCACCTGGAAGGCAAGTACTCCTCCAGTCACCACCCACGTCTGAATCTTTCTCCAGAATTACAAGTCTCTTTAAGATCAGCCCTTAGCTTACCTGTTTTTTCTCTTTCTTTAAATTTTATTTTTAATCAAATAATAATTATATTTATGGGGTGCAATGTGATGTTTTGAAACATGTATACATTGTAGAACATAGATGAAACTGGAAGATATTATGTTAAGTGAAACAATCCAGACACAGGAAGATAAATATGGCACCGTCTCACTTTGATGTGGAATCTAAAATAGTCAAACTCAGAAACAGAGAGTAGAATGGGAACTGGAAGCTGAAAGGGGTGGATGGGAAAAGGGGAGATGTTGATCAAAATACACAACACTTCAGTTACGAGAAATAAGTTCTGGTGATTGATTGCACGGCATGTTGACTATAGTTAATAATGTATTGTATATTTCAAAATTGCTGAAAGAGTGAATTTTAAATGTTCACAGCACACAGAAATGATAAGTATGCTAAACTTCCTTACTAAAAACTGATGTTTCAAAGCTGACGTTGATGATAGTGACAGACTAGGGCTGAGGACTGGGATTCTTTTGTATTGTTTTTGGTAAGGTAAATTAGTAAATACTTTTGGACGACAATTTGGCATGCTGTCCAATTTTAAGTGAGCATTTCCTTTAAACCAGAAGTTTCATTTCTAGGAATTTACCCTAGGACATTATCCTAAGGAAACAGCCAGACATGTGAATCATTATATATTTCCAAGGGTCTCGCTGTATTGGTTGTAATATCAAGAAAGAGGGGACTCCCTTTTTATGGGGTATCTGTAAAATGGGATATGGGTGCAATTATGGGACATATGTACAGTGATATACAAGGCAGCTGCTGAAACAGTCATATTTATTTATAGAGTCATAGATAGTTATCTCTAAGTTGCTAATAGAAAAGTCAGGGTACAAAACATTATAGATACTATGACTAAATCTTATAAAAATGTGTGTATGTAAATTTCATCATAAAAGTCTGAAAAGTTATAAAACAGAATATGAGTCATTATGGGTAATGGGATTGGGTTACTGGTGATTTTTCTCATTGTTCTTTAAAATTTATTGTATTTTCTCACTGTTCTTTAATTTACTATCTGAATGTGTATAAAATAGGTATCTTGCTTTTATAATTAGCAAAAACAGTAATTATTTTTATTTTGAAAAATCAATGAGTTCTTGTTTTAAAGAATGTTCACAGATACTTGTAAAACAATAAAAATAATCTGTGCATGCTTTTACATTGTTGAGATGAAGTCTGTCTCCAGCTTAGATCGTTCTCTCGTGTGCTATGGTTTATTTAGCAAATGTTCACTGAGCCCGTATGATGTGCCACCACTTCATACGACTGCTATTGGTCATTTCCATCTGAATGTTCCACATGGTCCTAAAATCACTACGACTAAAACTAAATTTACCGTCATGTCTTGAAATCTGCCTCCTTCTGTATTCCCAGTCTTAGTTAACAGGATCCCCACCTACCTACGTGGGAAATTTGAGAGGGAGTCGTCATGAGGCCTCCACTGACCTTACCCACCATAGCTAGGGTGCACAAGACCTGTGACTTTACTGTTCTTTACAGTACATTCCCTCGTCTTCATTCCCTGTTCAGTGGCCCTAGCTAAGCCCCTCACCCTTATCCCCTTGGACTGTTGCAGTTCTCCCCTATATTCCTAGACCATTCAACACATAATGTCCTAAAACACACCTCCCAGCTGTTGCTTACATTGCTGCTGCTTCTTCCCACTCCCCTTCTTCCTCTTACTTTGTTCTCTGGAAGACTGTCTGGTTAACTTTCAAGGCTTGGTTCAAATGCCACTCTCTAACCTTTCTGTTGGAATTGGCAGGTCTTCCCCTATGGTCTCATTGGGTATCCTAATAAGGATCGTAAAAGCTAACATTGACCGAGCTCTTGTTGTAGGTCAAGCACCATCCTAAGAGTTTCACGTGTTTTACATCATTTAATAGTTAAGACAACCTGTGAGATAGGCTACTATTATTATTTACAGGTAATAACCTTAGGTAAAGAACTTGAGATTTAGAAAGTTTAAATAATTTGCCAAAGGTCACAGAGTCAGTAAGAATTTGAACCTAGTCTGGTTCCAGAGCCTGAATCTTTACTTCCAAGAGTGGTTATACACACGTGTCTATAATCCATACTTTATTATAGAATAGCATCTTTACTTCTTTTTCTATCAATATCTATGACTGTGCAAAGGCCACATAGGCAACCTCCATAAAGGTATGCTGACTTACTGATTAATTACTTAATCTTTCTAGGATAGAAAGTCTAAGCCAATGAGAATTAGCATTATTTAAAACTTTTTGTTGCTCATTTTTGTTGCTTACTTTGTTTCTATATGGATGGACTCTGATGTCCTTTTTATTGTTGGAATACAATGGTGTTTGGTTCTCTTTTGCTTCTTGCTAAATGGGCTAGATCCTGCCTGGTGATAAAGAAAAAACACCTAGAGGAGAATCGTCTGATTCAGCTCATGTGCGTTGAATGTAATGGAACTGAACCAAGAAATAATGGGGATGATCTTTGCGAAAAATATAATCCTCTTATAAAACTGGTAAAAATTGACTCTGAATTTATTTGAGAAAGACTGTAAAACTTCCTTCGAGGCAGTGTGTGCACATGGCATAAATGAATTTCTTTGTGAGTATTTGGAGGATGTAAAAACTCTAAAGCCATTTATTGAATATCCATCACTTCAGAGTTCTATAGGTATTAAAGATACCCTGGTTAAATGGACCTCAGGGGTCAAAAATCACACCCAATCAATCCTGTCCTCCACTGGTCTTTTAAATCCTTCCTAGCTCCTAAATACACGCCTGGCAACAGCGTACTCACTGGTAGCTTCCTCATCTTTTGTGGCCTGCATACACTGCACACGTTTCTGAAAGAGAATTGTGATAAAGTCAAGCCCCTTCTTCAAAACTCTGATTTCTCCTCATTGTTCCAAGGACAAAGTTCATACTCCATTGCCAGGTCCCTGCAATGGTTGCTATCCTGCCTTACTCGCCCATCACAGCCTCTTGGTTCAAATTATTACCAGTCCACTCTATGAAAAGGGCTGCCATTCCCTAACCTGTCACATGCCCTCTCTGCTGGGAATGCTTTTCACTCTACTTGGTCTTCAAGATCCAACTCTGATTTCTCTACCTCTTAAATCATTGCCTCCATTAAAGTACACACTTTCTCCTCTGTGTCCCCAAAGTGCTTTGTACGTACTTTGATACTTGTTCCATAATTACCTGTTCACTTGACCTACTATGACTTTTTCAAGGTCAGGAATCTCTCTTACTTTTAATTTTTGTTTTAGTGCCCTGTAGAATAGTGCTTCTCAAAGTTTAATGTGCATACACCTCACCTGAAGATGTAAAATCAGATTCCGATTCAGCTGTCGGGGCAGAGTTGGGGGGGCTTTGGTGGGGTGGTGTCAGCATTTCTAACAAGCTCTGAGTGGAATATCAATGCTGTTGAACTCTGGATCACCCTTAGAAAAGCAGGCAGGTGTTTTTTTTTTGGAATTAAAAATGTTTGGAATGAATAAACCAGAAATCAAAAAGAAAAAGCAAGAGTAAAACATCAAACCATGCTTCACTTTATTTTTAATTTTTTTAAAACAAGTGACATCTTCACTGGGTCTCTACATCTCCCTAGTGGTCATTATATTTTTATAGCTTTAACGTTTTCCCACATTTTAATATTATTAAAATTTGTCTTTAATTTTTCCCTTTGAAAAAATGTTAAATTTAGGTTTGTTTCAACCAGGACCAATACTGCACAAATCTGTTATTACAATGGGGCAACATTTATTTCTTGAAATATAATTTTAAAAACATTTTTGTTATATTATAGGACCTGTCTTAATCACAGACAATACAACATATAATTGCAGTACAATGAGGCAAAATGTGTCTTCTAAAGTTAATTTATGTGTATGTATATATATGCGATATGTTCTTAGTTACATTTTTGAATAAAATATTGTTTTAAAGGGTTCAGCTGAACTTTAAAGATGGATCCTTGCTTTTTCACAGTCACTTCCTGTTCTGATTAATATTCATTTACAGGCGTACTTCGCAAGGGAATTAGCTCACTACAATTTGGCTTATTTTGTGCCCGAACTTAGCTTTTCCACACTCTTTTCTTCTATGAATATGAAAAGATGAAATTTAAGACTCTATAGCTGGAAAGGGCCCAGGGACACTTTTCACAAATGCTGAATATTTCACTCACTGTCAACTCTCTACCTTGGAAACCAAATAAAATGCAACAATGAATCAACTACATCAAAAAATTCAGGTCAATTGCCAACCAATTAACGGGAACATCTGGTTATTTTGACATCTGGTCAAAACAGTTGACCGTTACAACCCAATCAGCATCAAAAATCTGATTCCATAATAAAAGCAGCAAGAGATAGGTTCAAGGTAATGCATAGGTATCACCTTCATTAGGTTGGTTAAGAACACTGACAGCTAGGCTTTGTAAATTTCATTGGGAAACCGGTAGTCATAAGAACCCTTCTGGTTCTGATCCTCAATGATCCAATGAATAATGTTATTGTCTCCACTACAAGGTTGCAGTCCTCTATTTAGATGCCATAGTCTGCCTTTGCTGCAATTTATGGGTACTTTTAATTTCAAACGTGAAATATTTCATCCGTGTGAAATATTTCATCTTAAGGAGACAAGTGTTAAATATTTGTTTTAGTGCACCTCAGGGAGTGAAGCCAATATGCATTGAAGATTCAATTAGCAATAGTGATGCTGGTGATTAAAGAGCTGGAATCATCTGGCTGATTCATTTGGTTTCTTTTCATCTCATTTCTTAGGGAATAAATGTGGCTTGAAATAGTTTTATTTTGAATTAATGTTTAATGCTATCCAGCCAAGAAAAACTTTTTTTCCAAATATGTTCTCCTTCATATATAGAGAAATTCTTGATGAGCTCTCCACTATGTGCAAACTGCTCAAGTCATTTGAAAGAATTGGTAAGCTGGAATGTAGGAAGATGAACATTAGTTGTTATTACTAGAAAATTACGTTTCACCTTTTCGCTATAGAGTAGAACTCACAAACCAATGCCATGTGGATTAGAACATTGTTAAGAAACCTGTGAATTAGTTGACAGTATTAATGATTTGAGAGGCTCCACATAATCTGGATTTTTGGCTTCCAGTGGCAAAGGTTGAGTTGTGTATGCCTCTCTTTCAGTGGGCATCTGTTCTCTGGTTTACACAGTTCCCACCTGATCAGTGGTGATCATTTATGTGACCTGTCTGGCATCTAAAGGCAAATCCTGCTCTGAAGTTTCAGGCTGTGCATATCTTCACGACTCCACAACAGCAATGTGGAGGTAGAGGCGGAGAATAGAGTGTGTGCCAATTATGGGACTTACCCACCCAGATTTAGACATAGGTCAGTGGAACTGACCCTAAGAAGAGGCAGCAATATAGGTAAGAATGAAAGCTAAGGCGCATCTAACAGCCATCCATGGGTGGGGAGGCTACAAAAATGATATGGCAGAGCCCGCTGGAGGTGAGGAGATTGCAGAGAAGGGGATTTGCAGTGGAGAGTCATCACTTGAGAGGATTTTTAAGGAGTAGGAAGGCTCCTTCCTGCAAGCAGCTCAAAGCCTCATTCTCAGCGATGGTGGAAGGAATGAAGCAGAAACCCAGTCCCAAGAATCAAGGCTCATCATCACAGCAACCAAAACACAGGGCCATGAGTTTGTTGAGAAACCGACGTAGCAGCTCAATGTTAAACAAGATATGCCAGATTGCCAATGCTGAGTTTCAGTGATTGGCAGGCAGAGGCTGTGGGCTCCTTCTTTATTTCAAGAATAGGGCCAGAACTAGAGGTAGACACAACAAAACATGGAGATGTCCTTGAATCTGACTTTGAGGACCTGGGGGAAGATATGCAGAACAATTGCTGAAAGGAAGGTAAAAAATATCTCCACTTCATTCTTCAATGAGTCATTATTTAATATTGCAACTCTTCTGTTAGCATAAACTTTGGTGGCATATTTATTTTTAAAAAGGCTAAAGGAAGAAAGCTCTGAAAACATAGCAGGACTGTGAGATGATACAGAATCATCATCCATCAATGTCTATTAAGCCAGTATTAGCAGAAACCTGTATGGAACAACCACTCTTACATAGAAAAGGGTATTATAATTTGAAAGCTACAGCTCTTGCCCTAGCACCCAGTTTGACCTGTCCCTATGAGAGAAATGGCCTCTTGAACACCTGAGGGTTAACTAGCCAAGAAAGGGGTTGCTGCTGAGATGGAGGGAGAGATTAGATGGGGAATAATAAACACATAGCTCTGGCTGCTGTACCTCTGGTCACCTCCCAGGATAGGCATCCCTAATTGATTACAGTACTCTTTCCTGCTGAGCTGGGATGAGGCCTCAGAATTGTTCCCAATACCATGTATCAGGAGCCAGTCAATTAGGGCTGACATAGCAATGAAATGCATCTGCCTTCCTTTGATTCGATTTTTACTGCCAAATGGGCTGTGGGTGAGGCCGCTGAGTGGGGGCAGAACATTCATGTCCAGGTTGGAAGCAGGCAAATTGTCAGCCAGGGAAGCTTATAACAGAATATATTTTTAAGGTATTTATTTGTATTGATTCTTCCTTCCCTCCCCACCTCGTCTAAGTAGAGAGCGAGGCCCTTATAATTCCCTGCCTGTAGGATTTTGTTGAGCAAAAAGCATAAGATAGAGTAGTACCTCCTTTCTCTTACAAGAGTTTAAACTGAATAAAAAGATTCCTTGCTATGTGCTCCAAAAGAAAGAAGGGAGAAGGGAATCATTTAGGATCATTGGAGTCATTGTTTTGCAGGCATGTGGGTGGAAGGAGAAAGGAGAATATAGATAAACGACCTCTAGCAGTCAGGGTCCCAGCAGGAAGAAGATGCCCTCAAATTAGAATAGGAGAGGCTACAAGGAAGACGGAAGTACACTGTGTCTAGTAACAGCAGAGCTGTTATCACCAGTTGGCCCAAAGGGATGAGGGGAGGGTTTGGTCCATGGAGTATAAAGGAGAGGGTGGTGTAGAGAGGCTGATCTAGAAAGAAGCAGCTATGCAGGGAGGGAGTCTACCTCGTTCTCTTCTATCCTTCTCTCTCCTGCTGGGGCTCCCTGTGGCCAAAACAAATCAGGAACCAAAGGCCAATGAAGTTTCTGTAAGATGGAAGTAGTAGCTCATCCAGGTCAGCAGGGAGCAGAGTGGCAAGGCGTGGGGGCATGGATGGAAGGCAAATGGAATATGTCTGTCACTACTCACACCATTTCCTTCAACATCTACTCTTGCCTTAACCTGGCTGAAAAGATTTTGTATTCATCACAGGGGACAAGTGAAGTCCTGCCAGCTACCATAGCATCAAGGGATGCTATAAACTCAGTTTTACTTTCACCTGAAACTTTAAACATTAGCCACTATCAGGTTCTACTATAGGATAGTGAAGGAAAATGGGGAAATGAAATAAGTAATAAACATAGCTGCCATAGTCCCCAGTTCGGTTGTTGATTTTATGGTCTAACTTGAGGATCATGTATTTGTCATCTTCTACTGTCTGTTCCATTTCCCCTTTCTCTTGCCAGCACCTCAGCTGGATGGGCCCCAGTGAATACTCTGAGTCATAGATACAGATTTCCTGACCTCCGACGAGTAGCAGCAGCTCAATTTTTCCCCTTTAATAAGTCCACTGTGTACACTGTGCTCTTCCCTGATGGTTCAGTACCATGAAATCTCCAATTTGGCATTTTTTTTTTAGTGAATTACAACTATCACCATGTTGCCTGGTGGAAGCATTCCCTTCTTTGGTACTAGGATTTCCAAACCCACTGAGCTCAAGCTTGCAGGAACAGGAAGCAAAAATTCTTCAAGTTAGTTATGAGATCTCACTCCTACCTCTGTCCTTTGATTCGCAAACATGTGCCTTTTTGCTGTGGGGGGAGACAGTGCCATATATTGGCCATTGGTTTAAGGCATATACCATATTCTGCAGGACAGCATTCCAACCTTGAAAGCTGGTGTCTCCAGGCTAACACTATAACAGAACCTTCAGTAGGGCATTCCACTATTCTGTTGAGCAAGCAGCTTCTGCATGTGAGTGCACATAAGACAGAGCATCCTGTAGGCATGAGCCTATCCCTGCATTTATTTTGTTATAAAATATGTTTTCTGGGCCAAGGTGCAGTGGCTCACGGCTGTAATCCCAGTGCTTTGGGAGGCCAAGGCAAGTGGATCACCTGAGGCCAGGAGTTTGAGATCAGCCTGGCCAACCTGGTGAAACCCCATCTCTACTAAAAATACAAAAATTAGCTGGGCATGGTGGTGGGCGCCTATAATCCCAGCTACTCGGGAGGTTGAGGCAGGAGAATCACTTGAACCTGGGAGGCAGACGTTGCAGTGAGCCAAGATCACGCCACTGCACTCCAGCCTGGGCGACAGAGCGAGACTCGTCTCAAAAAAAAAAAAAAAAAAAGAAAAACATATGTTTTCTGGATGGAAATGATGTGGAGTGGCAATCCATGGCAATGGGTAAGGCATTATATTAACCCACAAATGGTGGTATTGATACAAGGATTTTATGGAGTATCTAGTGAAACATAACAAAAGATAGCATATGTGACCTCCAAAAGCCAACGCATTGGTTCTTTTTTGTAATCATGGGTGGAGCAAGTTTCAGCACCTTTTCTAACTTTAAGAGGAAAATGTCAACTTTCTATAGATCAATAGACTGTTGTCTATATAGTCAATATAGAAATAGACTTTTATCATTATGGCAGGCCCCTAAACTTTCTAAAAGTCTGTTTCCTATCCTCTGGCTTCACAAGTTTTGCTGAGGCATCTAGAGTGCTTTATACTTTTTGGTCACCAGATCCAATTCGCATCATTTGATCTATATAACAAACAATCGTCATATTCTGTGAGCTATTGGGGTGAAAAAGCTTCCTCTGGATCCTCTTGGGAGAGAGAATGAGAGAACTTACCCAGCCATGAGACAATATAGTAAAGTTTTACACAGCCATGAATACCGTAAAGGTAAATTGTCCCTGCCATATAAATACAAACTCCTTTTGTTTGGAGTGGGGAATAAAGCACTTGTCAGGTCATTAACTGCATACCAGGTAGCAGGAGAAGTGTGGATTTCCTTCAGTAAAGACACCGCATCTGAAACTGTTGCTATGATCAGCCTTAGCACCTGAATTAGCTTGTAATAATCTGCTGTCATTTGCTACAGCCCATCTGGCTTTTATACCAGTAATGTAGACAAATCAAAACATTCATGGTAAGAATCCTCCTAACCCTGCGCATCCCTCAAGTCTTTGATAGCTGTGCTAATCTAGTCTCTGCCTCTCCCCAGGGATGAATCTCTGCTTTTGGTTTCCTATTTTAGCAAGAGGGGTAGACCCAGTTTCGTCCTTCCTACCAGAACGGCCCCCACTCCTCATGTCAGAAAACCGATGTGGATGTTGCATCCAATGCTAAGTACATCTATTTTCATTATTTGTTCTGGGTCTTCAGTCCCATTAGGATAGTGCTAAAACCCCATCTATCACCTGATGTCTATCAACCCCTATCTGACTGGTGGACACCATATCATTCATGTCTCTGAACATGAGCAGCAGTTCAGAATCCATTTCTAACAGCCCCTAGAAGGTCTTTGTAGTTCCCTTTCTTGGTGCATAGCAACTGTGTAAAAGGCCCTTGGGTTCCTCTGGGAAGGAACTGTTAACAGGCTGTGAATCTCTACCGAAGTGACTCATGTTAGGTTTCTTCCTACCAGACCTCAAAATTTCTCTCTCTGTCTCTGTCAATCTCTCTGTCTCTCTCTCTCTCTCTCTCTCACACACACACACACAAACACACACACACACACTCTCTCTCTCTGTCTATATATATATATAAAATGTATATGTGTGTGTATATATATGTGTGTGTATATATATGTATATGTGTATATATATATGTATATGTGTGTGTATGTATATATGCATCTCTTTTATTTCTTGTGATTTCACAATCAATACACTCTTACTGCCTATCCATGAGAATCCAAACACTCTGATTTCCAGATAGTGTCACTGGTGAGTTTGATGAAATAATTATGAAATACATAGTGCCAATCATATGTAAGTCCTTCGAGAGGATTGAGAAAGAGTATAGACTCTCCTCCAATTCATTTTATGAAGCTAGAATGACCTTGATACTAAACCAAAAAGATCAATATGAGAAAGAAACATTACAGGCTATTATTATAGGGATATTTGCAAAATTCCTAAGCAAAATATTAGTAAACCAAATCCAGCAGTGTATAAATGGGTTAATGTACTATGACTAAGTTTAGTTTATCCTAAGAATTTAAGTGTAACATAATTAAAAATATAGTTACAGATATAGACAGAGAGATAGATAGTCTCTGCCCTCTGTTCTTGGCACAGAACTCCTAAAACCCTTGTAATTTCCTGATCAATAGGGATGCTAGGTTCATCTTTTGTTCTAATATTTGGTCTTTGACCCTGGTTCCTGACATGGAGCTCTTAATTCCTTGGAATTTCCTGCATAATAGAAGAACTTTTGTTCTAATGAGGGGGCCCTTCGTGGGATCCTGGCTGGGGCTACTCATAATTAGAGACTTGGAATGTTCATCCCCACTCCTCAACCTCTGGGAAGGGGAGAAGGGCTGGAGATTGAGTTAATTGCGCCTGCCTACATAATGAAGCCTCTGTAAAAATCCCTAAACTATAACTTTCAATGAGCTTCTGGGTTGGTGAGTTCATCCATGTGCCCAGAGGAAGGTGCACCCCAGCTCCACGGGACAGAAGCTCCCGCGCTCAGGAGTTATCCAGACCTTCCCCTGTGTATCACTTCATCTGGCCGTTCATTGCTATCCTTTGAAATATCATTTGTAATATACTGGCAATAGTAAGTAAATGGTTTTCCTGGGTTCTGTGGACTGCTCTGGCAAATTAGTAAAGCAGAGAAAGGGGGTTATGGGAACCTCTGATTTGTAGCGAATTAGACAGAAATTGTGAGTAAGCTGATGATGAAAGAAAAACTTCAGCTGAATTAAAATTAAAAGCGATTAATTGAGCAATGCATGATTTGCGAATTGGATAGCCTCCCAAGCCAGAGTAGGCCCAGGGACTCCAGCTCAGCCACATGGTGGAAGAAGATTTATGGACAGAAAAGGGAAAGTGATGGACAGAAAACAGAAGAGAGGTACAGAAACGGGATTGGGTATAGCTCTGTGTTTGCCTTATTTGAACATGGTTCAAACAGTTGGGCACATTTGATTGGCCAAAACGTGGTGATTAGCACAAGAGTAGGCTACAATCTGTTTACACCTCCACTTGTTATAGGTCACAATGTACAGAGGAACCTTTAGGCCAAACTTAGAATATGTAAGGAGGCAGCTTTGGGCTAAACTTGATTTAACACTGGGAACCTACTACTGGCAATTGACACCCAAAGCTGGTGACAGTCTTGCGGGACTGAGCCCCAAACCTCTAGGTTGTCTACTAACTTTGGTTAGTGTTATAATTGAACTGAGTTGCAGGGCACCCCGCTGGCATTGGAAAATTGGTCAGTGTGGGAGAAAACCCACACACCTGGTCACAGAAGTATTGAATGTTGGTATAGAGAAAAAGAGTATTGGTATAGATTTTTCCTGTATCACAGTAAGCTTGCTTTAGTATTTGAAAATCAAAAAATATAATTTATTATAACAATAAAAATTAAAACCACATGACTATGTAAATAGATATAGAAAAAGTACTTTATAAAATTCAAAATCAATTCATGATTAAAAAGAGTAGAAGCTTTAAAATAAAACTAAAAATATATTTTGGACTAAATGGCTCACCATACTAGGCTTAGTGAGGAACACAGAATCTTCTCAATGGTTTATGCTAAGTTGATGTTGATTTGATACCTGTATTTAAAAAGTGAACTTTGATTGTTACATTTACCACAAAGAAAAATATTTTAAGGTGGAGTATAGATTGTGACCTAAAGCAATTACACTTCAGAAGCAAACAAGGAAAATAGTTTCATGATACTGGAATAAGCAAAAAAGTTTTAAACAGGGCATGAGATGCGCTAACCATAAAAGAAAATATTGATAGAGATTTCATTAAAATTTATTAAAAGGCACTATTAATGGAGTGAATTGGCAATTCCCAGAGAAGATGCTTGTAATAAATACATCCAAAACAGGACCCATATCCAGAATATATTTTTTAAAACTCCTACAAATCAATTATAAAAAGATAGCCCCTAAAAATGGGTAAAAGGCTTGAATAGACTTCTCAAGGTAACATATCTGAATCCCACCCCCTCAATACATAGAGAGATGTTCAACATTGTTAGTGATTAGTAAAAACAGAAACTAAAACCACAGTGTGATAACATCACATTATCAGAAATGTTAGTCTTTCTACTAGAAAGGCTAACATCAAAAAGCTGTTGATACCTGGTGTTGGTGAGACTGTAAACAACTGGACCTCACTCATACTATCAGAGGGAGTGTTTAATTGCTACAACCACTTTACAAAACTGTTTTTCAGCACCTATCAAAGCTGAATACATTTCTACCCTATGACCCAACAGTCCTACTCAACACAAACGAATACTTAACGTTCACTAAAAGACATGTTCAAGGATGATGAGAGAAGCTTTATTCATAACTGTCTAAAAACATTTTGAGACAGGGTCTCACTGTGTCTCTGAGGCTGGAGTGCAGTGGTACGATCATGGCTCACTGTGGCCTTGGCCTCCTGGGTTTAAGTGACCCTCCCACCTCAGCCTCCCAATCATGCCCAGCTAATTTTTATATTTTTCACAGGGACAGGGTTTCACGATATCACCCAGGCTGGTTTCAAACTCCTGGGCTCTAGTGATCTGCCTGCATTGGCTGCCTAAAACATTGGGATCACAGACATGAGCCACTGCCCCCAGGCCATAATTGTCTAAATATGGAAGTAACCCAACTTTCCATCAAAACTGTAATAGAGAAATAAGTTGTGTTGTATTTATACAGTACAACTACACACAGCAATGAAAAAAACCTACTGATAAACATAATAACATGGATGAATCTCACAACTATGTGGAGTGAAATGAGTCAGAGATAAAACATCACATAGTGTATGATTCCGTGTATGATTCTCAAATACAGTCAAAACTATGGTGATAGACGTCAGAATGGTCGTTAACTTCAGGGGCAGGATGCTGACTAGGTGTGGAGTGTAGGGAGCCTGTGTCTGTAAAGATATAGAAGAGAACTATTCTAGTCTTTATCTGTCTGGTGGTCACACGACTGGACATTTTACTTAAAAACTCATCAGGCGCCTAAGATTTGGTAATTTTATGATACATTTTATTTATTAACTTTCCTAAAATTATAACTCAATTTTGAAAGTTACTTTCAAACATAGAGGGAGAAGATGGTTGGGAGACCTGGTAGCTGTGAAGCGGCTACATTGTCTGGGGTATATGCCCTGGGGTTCATTGTCAGGTGCCAGGAAAATTTAGAGCACAGACACACACGAGTTTAGGAGTGGAGGTTTAATAGGCAGAAGATAAGAGAAGGAGAAATAGCTTTCTCTATAGACAATGGGGTCTCCGAGCAGAAAGGACCAGTGGGTGGTGGATATGCTGAATTTTATAGTCAGGTTTGAGGAGGCGGTGTCTGAGTTACGTAGGGCTCACAGATTGGTTCAATGACGTTTACATAGTGCACGGGGAAGCCTGGTCACCCCACCCTAATCTTATTACACAAATGGGCTTTCCAGTTGATAGGGGACATCTTGTCTGCCTCTTACTGTACACGTGGTTGACAAAGGGAAGATGGAGCCACCATCTTGAACATGTCTAGTTCTTAGTTCCTGCTGGCATTCACCCATGCAAGCTCCCAGCTTGCTTGTCTATGTCTGCAGCTCGACTTTACAGGCTGCTCTTTGTTAGAAAATGATTTGGGGCTGCTTTTCATTAAAAAGAATAGCCTTACTGAGGATTCCCATACCCTTACTGTCTGCCTAAGTGATTTCTTCTTCACTCCTAAATCAGCTGGAGCCTCGATTAGATCTGTAGATATTAACACAGGGGCAGCTTACCTTAATACTGCAAATTCACTGCCTGTTACTTCTGCTCCTATCCTATGTGGGAAACAGAAAAATGTTACAGCTCAATTCCTCCTCACCTCCTTTTGTTAGTTATTTAGCAACTAAGTGACGAGGAATCATTGAACTAAGATTGTTTTCCAGACCACTGCATACTGAGGTTATATTAGTGTATTGCAATTTTCTGACTATATGATCTGTTACTGTACTTCTGTCAACTCCTTCTAAATATAGTCACATAGTATGAGTCAACTCTTTGAGTTTTCTATTTAAAACTGTATGTTAATGGAGTCACTTTAGGTATTAGTAAAAAAGGTCATTTGAATTTTGACGCTTGGTCCAGTGTTTCCAATTTTATGGTCCAGATTTGGCAGACCAAATCGGCCACCATTTCTCCTTTTGGAAAAGCAGGTAGTCTTTTGCCAGGAGGTAAAATGCCAGCCACTCTTTATGAAGATAAAGTTCTCTGGGCTACAAACTATTCAGTTACACTGCTTCTGAAATATTTGTTTTTCCTGGAGAGGTGTGCTCTTTCTCTCTGTCTCAAGCACCACTGCAATATTCCCAAGAGTCTTTCCCCAAGTTGAAAAAAGAAATAACAAAAAATGCAATTTACAGATAGCCTATTCATGTAAATTTCCAGATACCAAAATACATTCCCACTCTGATTCACTCAGGGCAACTCTTTCTCCCTTCTTACCAGATTCTAAGTTTGGATGCTCTGGGTCAATGGTACCATCTGGTGCTTGAAGTGGGGAATTGTTCTCATCACTGTATTTTCTCCACAACTTTTTTCTTTTTTTACCCTCCAACAAGATGATGCCCAGATGAGGGTGCTCTCATTTCGTTCGTATTTCACCATTTTCAACTGTGCCAATTCAGTGACTCCTTCCCTCAGACTTGCCCCTTGGCTGCTGGGTCTCAGGAATATGTTAGGCAGTGACATGAATGTTGAACAACACACTTTGTTTCTGCCTTTACCTTGCTCTCTTTCTTTCAAATTTCACAAAGTAACCCTTTAAAATGGTCGCATCTTAACCTTGAGGTCAGGAGACTGAGGATGAGAGAAGTCAATAGGCTTTCCTTCCTGTCACACACAGGCAGAACCTGGGCTGACACAGGAGCCTGGGTTGTTCACAACTGTCTTGGTTAGACAACTTGGAGAATCTGGGGACACACAGAAACCAAGAAAAATCTATGGTATTCATTTTCAATCATCTAAACTTTCCTAGAGAATTTGGTAATACTTCTAAATGCAAGTAAGTGAAGGCACTTTTGTTTTGTTTTGTTTTGTTTTGTTTTGAGATAGAGTTTTGCTCTGGTCACCCAGGCTGGAGTGCAGTGGCATGATCTCAGCTCACTGCAACCTCTGCCTCCTGGGTTCAAGCGATTCTCCTGCCTCAGTCTCCCGAGTGGCTGGAATTACAGGTGCCCGCCACCACGCCTGGCTAATTTTCTTTTGTATTTTTTTAGTAGAGATGGGGTTTCACCATGTTGACCAGGCTGGTCTCGAACTCCTGACCTCAGGCGATCCACCCGCCTCAGCCTCCCAAAGTTCTGCGATTACAGGCTTGAGCCACTGCACCTGGCCAGCACTTTTGTTTCATAAATTTATATTAGTTTGGGTTTCCTAATGTGTGGGCTCATTTGATGTGTCTGCCATATCTTTCTTCCTTTTTGTGTTTCTGTATTGGACCCTCTCTGTTGGTCTGGGAAGCAGATGGTCTTTGTCAATTGACTCATACCAGACATTTGAATTTCCCCTACAAGTATATCTATGCTCAGTGACTTTTCTCTGCAGACCAGAATAATATTTCAGCATCTCTATGCTTACAAATGATACACCAGATGGATGCTTGAGCAGAAATGATATATAGATTCTTATTACATAAATGACATGCAAGATACAGAGTCAACTGAAGTTAGGTCTACTGTGATTGTGCTTGATTTATCAAATTAAAGGGGCTCTCTGGTTGGTTTGTCTATCATTCTCTTTTTTTCCCTTCACTTGATCATAATTTGGTGAGTTTAGAGAAAATAAATTTCTGGATTGCTTGAGTTTTGGCCTGCATGCATGAACCCATTCAGTAACCGCTTGATGACTACCTACTATTGCTAGGTATTGGGAACATAAAGTTAATGGCATGCAGTTTTTCCATGAGCTCAGTTGGTGATAGAGCAGGAGCATCGTCATCTTCGACAAACACCACCACTTTTAAGTTCCAGCTCCCTTTCTAGCCTCATGCATTTCAAGGAAATCACTTCTCTTCAAGCAGCCAGAAAGAGCAGACAGGAAAACACAGATAAGACAGCTTGGGCACAGAGGGAGGTTGGGGAAAAGTCTTTTGGGTAACTGCCAAACTTCACCTTCATACAATGGGCCCCAGTAAAACAGTGGGCCTTAATAAGCACATTCCTTTCCCTTCAGGTGCACTAAGATAGGGAAGCTAAAAGCAGACTCAGGTGGGGTATGCCTGCATCTGCAGAAAGATGTATGGGAACAGACACACAACTCTCCCTCCCAGATAAGCACAACAAAGAGACACAGAAGCAGTCCAAGCTTCTGATAAACTCTCCCACCCTGAATCCCTAAAAACTCAGTCTGTAAGAGAGCATGCCTCTCACCTAACTCGGCCAGAAGCCCCTCTCAGGTTTGTTTTTTCTAAAATAAATCTGTCCTGACTGGCGAGCCACCTTTTTGTGCTTCTTTCCTCTTTCTTTAATTCTTATAGTTTGAAAGAGAGACTTGTGAATAAATAATTAAAGAAACATGATTAGTTAGAAAATATAGGTATGAATAAATAAAGTTTTATGAGATATAGAACAAAAAAGAGTTTAATTTTACCCAGTAAGGTCAGGGAAGACTTTGTAGGACCTGATAGCCTATATATATAAATACACGCATACATATATATATGTATATCATTAGTTGAAACTATGCAGACAGAGAAGGCAACAAGCATTAAGGTGAGAAGGTGCCCCAAGTAAAGACCACTAAATCCTTGATCAACTAAGGTCCTTTTTTAGCATATCAAATGTACTACCTATTTGTATACTACAAATATATGGACTGTTATTGATGAAAATGGAAATATGGAAAGAACCATTTAAAATAAATGATGGTTTTTACTTTACTAAGATCAAGTATTTAATGATTTAGTGCTTCACTTAAGGAATCAGAATTGTGCTTTGGGGAAAGCTTAGCGTTTAAAATGAAGAAGAGAAATAGGCGTGGATAGCAGGGTCAGTGAGAGATTTTTCAAGACTGAAAATCTCTGGGAGAGAAAGAACAAATCCAGAGATAAACTTTAGTGTGCATTGCTCCATTCTATTTGCCTCCTTGGCGGGAATGTCACTTGTGGTTTATTTTCTAGGCCCATGATATATGGTCCCTTTGCTCACAGCCAGTTAAAGGGAGGTGGGTGCTGAGCAGGTAAAATTCCATGTATGCCAAAGTCCCTCAGGGTTGGGAATTGGTTCTATCCATCCTGTGTGGGGGCACATAGATTTTAGCCTACCTTGTATGTTATATTGCATCAGCAGCTGTTTCTGGATATGTTGCAGGTTTCCTCCCAGGCTCTGGACTACTAGATTTTTTGCATTTCTTCCTGACACCAAAACTGGTATCCCATATAACATCCCCTGTAGATTGTGGGAGCGACTTCCCACTATATTCCTTTTTTCTGTTTATTCTCTATGGATGATTTTTTTCCGTGAACCTATTTGAGGCAATCATGGAATTTGATGGGGAATACTTTGCCCCTGCTCCCTGATACTGTGCAGATGAATTAAGGCTTCCAACTTATCGCTATAACACCAAGCCTGCACTGCAGAGAAGCCACTCACACCCTACCCCTCCCAACACTCTGGCATTATTCTTAGCTCCAGTCCCAATCTGCTGGCCTCAAAGCTTTTAAAAAACACTTTCCATGTGCTCCCATTCCTCCTGGCTTCCTGCTTACGGCCCTGCTGCTCTGTCAGGCTCTGTTTCTTTGCTTCTTCGTACCACCACATGCTGCTCTTTAGCCATCCTTTTAAGCAACTCATCCAACTGAGCCATCCCTGGGACTATTTCTCTAGACTGGAGGCCACTGTGGGGGCACCCTCATAAGATTTTCTCTGGTCCTTGCTGCAAAGACTACTGTATATATCAAATGATGGCCATAATAACGAGGGCTGTCTGTAAGGGGCTTTATGTACATTATCACATTTAATATTCACAATGTATTTTAGGTTATTCATAACCATTCTCACTTTTTACACAAAGAACTTACAGGTCAGAGAGGTAAAATGCTCTGTTCAAGGTCAAGTAATTGGAAAATGGAAGCTCAGGTTTGTCTGACTCTAAAGCCCCTGTGCTATTGTTTGAATATTTGTTCCCCAAACTTCATGTTGAAACTTGATTCCAAAGTTGGAGGTGGGCCTAATGGAAGGTGCTTGGGTCATGTGGGTGGATCCCTCATGAGTGGGTTGGTTGTATCTTCATGGCAATGAGTGAGTTCTTGCTCTGTTAGTTTCCAAGACAGCTGGTTGTTCAAAAGAGCCTGGCACTTCCCCTCAGCCCTCTGTCTCCTCTCTCACCATGTGATCTGCACACAGCAGTTCCCCTTCACCTTCCACCATGAGTGGAAGCTTCCCGAGCCCCTTACCAGAAGCAGATGTTGGTGCCTTGCCTCTTGTACAGCCTGCAGAACTGTGAGCCAAATAAACCTCTTTTCTTTATAAATTACCCAGCCTCAGGTATTTCTTTCTAACAACACAAATGGACACAGACCTCCCTGCTGTTAAATACCCTGCGTCCCTGCCTACATAAACAGATGAGATTTTGAATGATTGTCCTCAATTCTAAGGACCACAGACATATCCCCCACTTTTCTAGTGTTTCTTAGTTCTCATCAACCACACTTCATGTTTTGGCAGGTCTTCAGCTCACCTCAGCACACTGCTTAGACATGTGGCTGGTGGCTTGTGTCAACCCCTCTGGGGACTAATTTTGCAAAATGGGTCTCAATGCAGCAAGTGACTGTACAGCTTAGTGGAAAGTACTCTATGTAGAGAAAGAAGCAGAAAAAAGAATAACATTCCAGGGGAAAATCCTTTTGTTCCCATTACAAAGATACTTAATTAAGTGAAAAATTCAAGGTTGGGCATGGTAGCTCCCCACACTTTGGGAGACTGAGGCTGGAGGATCACTTGAGCCCAGGAGTTTAAAACCAGCCTGGGCAACATAGCAAGAACCTGTCTCTACAAATTTATTTTAAAATTAGCCAGACATAGTGGAACACACTGTAGTCCCAGCTATTCAGTAGGCTAAGATGGGAGGATTGCTTGAGCCCAGGAGTTTGAGGCTGCAGTGAGCTATGATTGCACCACTGCACTGTCTCAAAAACAAACAAACACACACAAAAAGAAAAGAAAAGAAAAAAAAAAAAAAAAACAAGGTGCAGAACAAATGTGCATTCGCTTTTTGGCGTATATAAAAGTATACCTATTTGCTTGTTTTTAACAATAAGAACAAAGAAAAGATAAATTAAAACCTAGTAAAAATACCCTTTATGGGTGTAGAAAAAACAATAAAGAAGAATGTGCTTTGTTTTATAGTTTTGACTTTGAAGTCATGAAAATGCTCTAGATAAACAAAAGGAAAATATTTCATAATCCCAAAAATTAGGGAACAAAATTAAATATGATGTATGAAATTGATGGCATAACAATGCAGAGAAAAATTTGTACAAGTGACTTTTAAACACAGAATTGGAGTAACTTGACTGTACATTGCTAGTAAGATAATTCTCAGAATGAAAGGAACCACTGAGAAATCTTGAACTACTTTCAGTAACAGTATTAGCATTTTGAATATATTAGTTATATATTTAAGAATAAAAACAAACAGTTAATGCAGTTAGGGGTAAAGGTTCTCAAGAGTAAGACAAAAGACATGTAAAATCAAAGAAGTTAAGTAAAATGCTGCAATCTTTCATTTGAATTGGAAATGTCAATATGAATTTAAGATTTTTTTCTATATAAACATGCATTTTCTATTTCTGGCTATGAAAAAAGATGTAGAAATAATACAACTCAGTACTGTTGCAACGTTAGCATCCAGATTGTATCTCTAAATATCATTTCTTGATTTCTAGGAAATCAAGTTCCTTAGAAAAATGACTAACTTCATGTCTGGGGAAGAAATTATACAAGACCTGGGAATGCTTTGTATGTGAGATGGTGCTAGAAAGCTACAGGACCCCATGTGAATGTAGTCTTAATGGCCAAAGATGGCACAATTTAATCATCAAAAAGAGTAATTACCTCAATGGATTAAAATGTATCAAATATGTAACAATCTAAGAATTCTTCAAGAATTTTTTCTATAAAAATACTCCTTTAATTGGTCACCTCTGAAGGTTGCTAGGATACCAAGTCATTGTTCCAAAAGTCTGCAAATAGAAGAATCAAGGACTTCTTATACAAATTATATTTCAGGGTTACCAAATAGTGAGAGAATGTTCTTTAGAGGTGAATTCCAGCTACCAAATGCAGAAGCAATAGAATTGGAATTCACTATTTGGCAACATGTAACAAAACGATATTGGTGGTTAACACTCACCATTGGCTGCTAAAGCCTCCAGGTGAAAGATTGATAGTGAATTTTATAATGACTGGATTAGCCTGGCAAAACCTGAACTTGACATTATGGGCCTTCCGATGTAAGGCGAAGTACAGATTCCCAATTATGAGATATTTTTTGAGAACAAGGAAAAAAGAGCTGAATTCAATGAAACTTCTATATCTAATTACCAATGTACAAAACTGACAAGGGATAAGCGTCCCACTAAACCGTAAAGATGCAATTTGTCAAAGCTGTAGCATGGAGAGCTCTTACAGCCAAGACCTCTTTTGCTTGCCAAATATTTGTTGAAGAAATCAGATGGCTTGGCATATGTTACACCTCAGAGCAGCTTTGCCCTGAAACAAGGGAGCTGGGCTCTCACACTTCCATGTGCACCCGTCACTGGCTAAAAATCACCTTGGAAGGCATAAACTCTCAGGTACTTCCCAAGCAAAGCAGCTCTGGAGTCTAAGGACAAGGCTCAGAAGAGGAGTTGCAGGTGCAGATCTTTGCAGATAGAAGCATGCTGAAGCCTGAAGAGGGGTATGCAGAAATGGTCAAAGGATCCAAGTGAATCTGGGTGGAGGACTAGCAGTGCCCATTAAGAATCCTCTAGGAGAAAGGAGAGCATGTATAGTGGAAGAAGAGCAAGAGGGTCATGATGTTGAGAAATGGTACAGGTGCTCATTAAATGATTCTACTTTTCTGTATGTTTGCAGATTTCCATAAAAACTTGGGAACAGTAAACAAATCATGATGATCTTACCTGTTAGACACACTGTATAATATAAGTAGTTCTAATCAAAAGAGATTCATTTGATCAGCAAGTTTGTGTCTAATTCAGTTGGTGAAAACTTGGAAACAATTCACCTGTGGAAACAATGTCGTATCGTGGTTAAGTTCTTCAATAACGCACAAAAGACACTTGCGCCCATGACAGGAAGGAATACCATATGCTAACAATGAAACACCATAGAAAACATGGAGTCAACACAAGTAATTAGATCACACCATGCTTCTGAGAAAGCAACTGCTTTTGTTTTGTCTTTGATGCTCTAGGGAAAGCAGCTGTTCTCAGAACTCCTTTGATTTCAGTTTATTCTCTGCCAAAGGTCCCTTTACAACTTAACCATGGGTTAGAGACTTGCTGCAGGTGTGTGTAGGAGGAGGGTGTTTGCCTTTTAATGATCAAGGGGTCACTATTGCTGCTGCTGTTACAAGTGGTGTCGCATCAGCACTCAAAGCACAGGTTCCCCAGTGCAACCTTTCCCCTCTCAGTCAGGGTCAGGATTTCAATTAGGAAGGAAAGTAGTAAGGGAGACTCCCACACAGTGGAGTCTGAAGCAGTAAGTAACCATAATAGCTCCAAAAGCTACATCCTCTCAGCAAACGCATTAACACTTACATGTCAGGCTCTGTACCGGGCACTGCCACAGACCTTATCTGGTCTGTTTACAAATTAATTCTGTAAAGTACTGTGATTCCAAATTTACAGAGGAGAGACTGAAGGCAAGAGAGGCCAGTGAGTGCCTTACTCATTGGATGCTCATGAAACCAGCAGGCATATGATGGAACTGGGATTTAACTAAAGGTCTTTCTTAATTCAAGTGCTTGTCTTGTCACTAGTATTTTCTTTCTATGTAGAATCCTGGTACACTAAAAGATGGTAACTGAAAGTGATAAACTAAAAGAAGCTCAGGACTGATGAGGTTAATGAAAACAGGCTTCCCTCAAATCTGGGATGATAGAATATTCTACTGTGACAATCAGACAT